>NC_073704.1:7489055-7792085 GCF_023634085.1 Falco cherrug | reverse complement strand
GTTTTGATTTAACATGTAACATTAGGTATCCCTTCATCCCTGAAAGCAGTCTACCTCTTTTAGTCCCTACTTTTTATTTGCCTATTAAAAAATCCTATTTACTTAGCTACACCGTTTTCTGCAAAGAAAACCAGTTCCTACTGCTGAAAGATGCAGGCACTCCCACATGATATACTGGCTTGTATAATCACTAGACTAATATAACTATGTAAAAGATAAATGCTACCAGAAAGAGCAGTTTTAATTGTATCACTCAAGATGCAACTGCAAAACACAATTCTTACTTTGGATCACTAATACTCCTACTCCATGGACTGTCAAGCCTGCCTGCATCTCTGCAACAAGTTATATTACAGCTTTACTCAACCGATGTTTCAAGTACTTTCCAAGTAAAACAAAAACAGTGATTGTGAACCAGTAGCACTAGCTTTTCTTTCCCCCTTTTTTTTTTTTTTTCCTTTCAATTGCGAACACGGTCAGGACCTCTGAATACAAAGCAAGGTCTTTGCCACTCCAGGCAAGATTAAAAATCCGTGTGATATATTGCACCCATCTACCCTGTTCAATCCTAATCATACAACAAAGATAATCTTCATACAACTACTAGCACTTCCAAGTCGTTCCCCTTGTACAGCATTATTTTGCAGGTATGCCACAAGATCTTTCCATTTCAAAAAACAGATGTATATGCAGTTAGGATTTCCTAACACTCCTTTCAATCATAACAAAATCTAAAGACAACTTCTGGAAAACTCACACTGTTATTGCTACAAATTTAACTAACGAGACCTAAAACTGTTGACCTAATTACCATCAAATCCCTATCACTCACGTTTTTACACAGCTATGTTGGCAGAAGATCAGCTTCTAAATTCCCATTAGACTTTTGTACACATTCTTCTATTACCTGGGGCAGGCTGCTCACGTACCATGTCAAGTAAAAGCTAATGAGCAATTGCTGCAGAAGAGCAACAGGCACTTAAAATAAACCAAGTAAGTATTTAGACAGGTAATTTCAGAAAAAAAAATTCTTAAAACTGTAGCTAACAATGAACTTTAACATGATTTCAGAATATTCTGAAGATAACAAGATACCCAAGAGCTAAAAGTCATGCTAAGTTTGCACCCCTGGGAACCAGCCCACCATTCAGCACTGAACATCAGCTGTCAGATTTAACACAAACACCAATAACACCCTTCTTTTACTATGACATGTTGAAAGTTTAACGTAACTGGAATTTGCTACCTAGACCAGCCAACAGGCAACTTCCAACAACTCTGACAATCACCCTGACACTGAACAGATTCTGAAAGCAGAATGATATCTAGGTTTTTTGGTTGGTTTCTGATGTGCACAAGATGCTTCCCTTCTCAGTGTTAAAGAGAAGTTGAGCATTAAGTCATGTTAGCTTGGACCCCTCACTAGAAAACTCTGTCATCTGGTACGGCCCTCTGATCACTACCCACTATTGGTTTCCCAGGGGCAGCAATGAAGTCCAAACAAGAAGTCCGAGAGCAACCAAGAGACCTCAGTACCTTGGGGCGGCTGATTGAGGGATCAGGAACAGTGGTTTACTCTCTCCTGCCAGTTTCAGGGAACAACGGTGCATGTCATGTGAAGGTCACACAGATCAATACCTGGCCCCAGGCCTGGCATCACCAGCTGAATTTTGAGGTTTTTTGATCATGGGTCAGCTGGCACCCCACCAGGCCTGCTGGCAACAGATGGGGTTCACCTGTCTCAAAAAGGGAACGGGATTCTAGGTCTGGAAATGAGCAGGGCTCATTGAGAGCTTTAAACTAGATTCAAAGGGGGAAGGGAATGAAACCAAGCTTGTTAAAGATAAGCCTAGGGGCAGCATGCCGGGACTAGAGGAGAGATCGACACTGAAGTGTATCTACGCCAATGCTTGAAGCACAGGCACCAACCAGGAGGAGCTGGAAGCCATCATGCAGCAGGAACATCGTGGAAACACATTGGGATAACTTGCGTGACTGAAGTGCTGCAATAGGTGGCTACAAATGCTTCAGAAGGGATAAGCAAGGAAGGAGAGGTGCTGGGGTAGTTCTCTAAGTTAGGGACCGTTTCCACTGCTGAGTGCTTAATAGTGGTAACAACAAGGTCAAACATTTATAGGCAAGGATCAGGGGAAGGCCAGCAAGGCAGAGGTCTGGATATTACAGACCACCCAACTGGGGTGAAGAGGCAGGTGAAACAATCTACAAGCAACTGGGAGAAGTCTCCCGATCGCTAGTCCTTGTTCTCACTGGGGACTTCAACTTACTGGATGTCCACTGGAAATACAACACGGTGGAGAAAAAAACAGTCCTCGGAGGTTCCTGGAGCATGTGGACGAGAACTCCCCGACCCAGGCGGTCAGTGTGCCAACCCGGGAGGTGCCCCGCTGGGCCTGCTGTTTACAGACAGGGAAGGGCTGGTGGGCAGCGTGGTGGCTGGAGGATGTCTTGGGCATAGCAGGCATGAGATGAGTTCTTGATTCTCGGAAAAGTAAGGAAGGGGGGGGTCAGCAGAACCACTGCCTTGGAATTCTGGAGGACTGACTTTGGCCTGTTTAAGAGCCTGGTTGACAGAGTCCCTTGGGAAGGCAACCCTCAAGGGCTGGGGGGTCCAGGGAGGCTGGACATTCTTTGGGAAGGAAGCCTTAAAGGCACAGGAGGGAGAACATCCCCATGTACTGAAAGACAAGGCAGCAGGGAAGACAACTGGCCTGGCTGAACACAGAGCTTTGGCTGGAGCTCAGGGAAAAAAGGAAAAATTAAGGCCTTTGGAAGAAGGTCAGGCAGCTCTGGAGGGCCGTAAGGATGTCACGAGGTTACGCAGGGTGAAGAAGAGAGAGGCAAAAGGCCAGCTAGCGCTCAGGCTGGCCGCTGCCATAAAAGAAAACAAAAAGTGTTTTGACAAATACATTAGCAACAGAAGGAGGGCCAAGGATAACCTGCATCCTTCATGGGACGCAGGGGGGAACACTGTCACAAAGGGTGAGGAAGAGGCCACCTTTGCCTCAGTCTTCAGTAGTAAGACCAGTTAATCTCAGGGCACACAGCCCCCTGAGCTGGGAGACAGGGATGAGGAACAGAATGAAGCCCCCCCAGCCCAGGAGGATACAGTTAGTGACCTGCTGCTCCACCTGGACACACACAGGTCTATGGGGCCAGGTGGGATGCACCTGAAGGCACAGAGGGAGCAGGCTGAGGAGCTCGCTAAGCAGCTCTCCATCATTTTTCAACAGTCCTGGCAAGCTGGGGAGGTACCAGCCAACTGGGCCAGTTCTGTTTAATATCTGTATTGATGCTCTGGATGAGGGGATCAAGTGCACCCTCCAGTAAGTTTGCAAGTGACACCAAGCTGGGGGGGGGGGAGTGTTGACCTGCCTGAGGGTAGGCAGGCTCTGCAGAGGGGTCTGTACAGGCTCGACTGGTGGGCTGAAGGCAACTGTATGAGGTTCAACAAGAAGTGCCAGGTCCTGCACTTGGGTCACAACGTGCTACAGGTTTGGGGAAGAGCAGCTGGAAAGCTGCCTGGGAGAACAGGACCTGGGGGTATTGCTCAACAGCCAGCTGAACGCGAGCCAGCAGTGCGCCCAGGTGGCCAGTGGTATCCCAGCTTGTATCAGAAACAGTGTGGCCAGTAGGACAAGGGCAGCGGTCATCCCTCTGTAGTCAGTACCAGTGAGTCTGCACCTCAAATACTGTTGTGAGGGGCCCAACACTGAACACAAGACAGACACGGAGGTGCTGGAGTGTGTCCAGAGAAGGGCAAAGCAGCTGATGAAGCGTTTAGAGCACAAGTTTTCTTCTGAGGTGCTTAATGACACCTAATTAAATGTTTATTTCTCATTTCAAGTACTCATGCCTTTTCCAATACATAGTCCTAGCTTAAAATATTACTCAGTATGTATATTACTACTTTACAACACATAATCTTGCTCATCTATTGCTTTAAGTATTTATATTCACAATGTAAAGAAAAAACACTCTAGCAGATTTGCACGTATTCATGATTTTACTGTTCAGCAAATATAATGCTAAAGGTTAACCTTGAGACAGGGAAACAGATGTTCAGTCAAAAGGAAATTTTTCTCAAGAGGAGATACCCAGGAAGTTTGTCTTTCCAATCTGCTCCAGCCCACAAAATTTCCCACCACAGTTATCCAACTGGGAAAAATTATGAATCAGCCTCCAATTTAACTGTGTATATACAGCAGAAATACCAGCTTTGAGGACTTCAGCACATAACATTATCAAGCACTTGCAGCATTATAAATCATTCATGACATATGAAGCACTTATGAGAGAATCACACCAAGCATACACGCTTTCCATTAACACTGCAACTTTTGTTACAAACTTCAAAATAAACTTTCATTAGTCTTAAAATCTAAACCATTGAGTTTTTAAGCTGAAGCAATAAACAAAGCACCCACTCCAGCTTCCACACAGCATAACATTTCACAGGTAAGTTAAACACCGCTGGATAGGCTTGCTAAGTGTGGGGAAACACCTGCAAAGAAGGAAGGGACGGTGGTTTTGCACCACCTCTCTGGGCAGCCTGTTGCCCTATTTGACCGCTTTCCTGGTCAGAAAACATTTTCTTGTCTTCTGATGGTATTTCATGTGTTTCAGTGTGTGCCCGCTGCCTCGTCCTGTCAGCGGGCACCAGAGCGAACCTGCCGCCTCCTTCATTCCTTCCCATCAGGTACCTGGGCACATTGATATGACCATCCCTGAGCCTGCTCTTCTCCAGGCTGAGCAGTCCCAGCTCTTTCAGCCCCTCCTCCTAGAAAAGACGCTCCAGTCTTTTAGTCGTCTTTTGGTCCCGCGCTGGATTTGCTCCAGTAGATCCATATCTTCCTTGTACAGGCAAGCCCACAATTAATAGTAGTACCGCAGATGCAGCCTCACTGGTCCTGGACAGAGAGGAAGGATCGCCTCCCTCTGCTCCCACCAGGCGTTCTTCAAAAAGCAGTGAAATTGTGCCTTTCACTTACAACTGCGGCAATCATAAGGAGTAAGTAATCCAAGGCTGAGGTGAGGTTAAGGACTGCCATATCATGGTCTACTACATATGGGGTTTATACCTAGGAGAATTTCTGTTTATTCTGAATTTAACCTCTTGTACTAGCCAGATCTTGTTTCATTCAGCATGAGAAATAAAAAAAAAAAAAATACTTGGGTAAATCCACAGTAACATAATATCATCATAACATACATTGCTAGCTCACAAACATTACAAAGTTACCTCTGGCTCAAGTTTAGTGTTTTCCAATTGCCAAAATGAAATATATACCAACACATCTTGTTCTGCAAGCATCCAACTGCAGCTGCAAATAGCTGTTTCAGTTAAGTGCAATAGTAGAAGGCTATGTTTAAAAATGAGGATAAAACATCTATCCTCAAAAAGAGGATTAGATACTCATTTAGGGTTTGTCATATTAAAGCCAGACCCTACTAATGATGAGATACCCTCTAAAACAGTTCTAAATCCTTTTGCAGCTCTAACATGTCCTGTCTTTAAGATATTTTGCAAGCCAGCAGAACAGAAGAGCTCTTCACCAAGCCACTACACATAAGGAACAGAGCCAAAGAGAGCAATACACAAGCAGGACAAACACCAAGTTTGTGGCTAATTACACAATATATACTCAAATCCTGACCTTCAGCTAGTCAGAATCCCATTGCACAAAGTTTCCTAAAAAGGAAGATTATTTGCAGAGTTTATTTAAGAAGAAGTAGGATCAAATAAGCATGAAAGTTCTTTTGTATTTAACTCGTATACTGTAACATAAAAATAGAACGCAGCCTATAAAACAAATAAAGCTTAAATAGAAAGCACGAGCATTCAGGTATATACACTGGAGGTACTGGCAAAGA
The DNA here is from genome assembly GCF_023634085.1 of Falco cherrug. Taxonomy (NCBI): domain Eukaryota; kingdom Metazoa; phylum Chordata; class Aves; order Falconiformes; family Falconidae; genus Falco; species Falco cherrug. Next base: position 7,786,193 of record NC_073704.1, on the reverse strand, counting down.
CAAAGCAAATACACCTAAATATGAAGAGGAGCTTGTCACGTTCTCTTCATGCCAGCAACATTTAGCTTATACAATGGATTACAGTTCTTCCACAAAAGGAGATTTGAGGCTAACAGTATTAGCATATGAACAGTAATCAACAGCCAGAGTTTTAAGATAGAATAGCCAGCCTACCAGCATTTGTAAATCGAGGCATCATGCTCACATTTCTAAGGGTGAAGACTGAATTACTGAAAAGCTATAAAAACAGTTTTTCAGTGGTATTAATATGTCATTAACTGTTTGCTCTCAAAAAAATTTTAAGCAACTTAGGTTTTGCATTTTTATACACAGTAAAAGGAGGTAAGGTGCTATAAAAAAAAACCTGATACCATTTGTTAAGAATGTACTGACAGTGGATATTCAAGAATTCATAGCTAAAGCCACAGTATTAAACACAAAAAACCAATACGTCAAAACAATAGGAAAAAAGCTAGCACCACCTAAGAGGAAAGTATGATTTTAACGGCTCATAGAAACAACCCTGGGTCCAACACCTAGAATTTGCTGCTAGAATTTTATTTGGTCTAATCTTGCTTTCATTCTGATCTATCAAGGAGTTTTGGTTGTGCTCTGTATCAAAAGTAATCTGTGTATTAATATCATCAACAGCAAAAAAAATACCCACCACAAACACACCATTTTTTCCACCTGAACTGGAAAGATGAAGTTATTGAAGTTCTCAGTCAAAGTAGTATTATTAAATAAGGAGAAATGTAAGCATTTGGGCAAAAGCAATGCCAGAAACATAAATCACTTCTATCGTATTTACTACTGGGGCTAACACCTGAGCTTCACATTTTTTAGGGGAAAACAGAAACCCTGTAGCATTGCACAGGTTCTAGATAGGACTTTTCTGCTAACGCACTGCATTTGGGAGACAAACACCACCAGCCTTGTACAGGCTTTTGACATGCGTTGTTACCACTGTTAACAGCATTATCATTGTCATGGGAAAACTACCCAAAAGCTTCAGTTGCATTTTGTTTTTTCTAGACTGTTTTCAGTCAAAGCAAGGCAGTTTCATGCTATATAAATCCATCAGTGGCAGGACATGACTTGTCTCCAACACAGAAATACCTAATCGGTATGATAGTATGGCAGTACTGCTTCCCAATCTAAGTGAAAGACAATGTTATTCACCCGGAAGACAAGCATGTTTCAACAACCTAGGAAGGGGCTTAAGGCTGCCAATAACAAATTCATTAAGGTAGCAAAACATACCAACTGAACCGCAATTCCCAGCGTCCATCTTAACCTTTCTGAAATGCTCCGACCAATAAAACTGACCAATATTTAGTTTGGAAAAGCACAAGGACATGTTTTACATTTCTCTGAATGCCATGTCACTTCAAAATTCATAGCTTTATGCAAGGAGATACCTGCATATCTACAAACACAGGTATTTTCAGTTTGCTCTCTTTTTGCAAAACCAAACCAAACTGTAAAAAATACCCATACTACAAGCATAGGAGCATCAAACCATGCTCACCTACCATCGAATTCATCATGGGAAATACTTATTCCCAATACTTGATTCACACAGAAAAGCCTTTTAAGCAAGCAGCTGCTTCAACCGAAGCATCCATTTTCTTCAAATTGGTAGTATACCTGCCAAGACGAAGAATCTTCATTTTCGTATTCTCCAATTTATATGTCATAAACTCTACAGCAGCAAAAAGATGGCTATCACCGACAGCAGTTGATACCATTGATACAAAGATTGCTTGTTTGCTTTCCCAGACAAACCGCAAGACAGATATTCAAGCCGTAAAAGTGTATTTCCCAACAGAATCATTAACTACAACACAGCAACACCCACACATATTTCCCCCGTGTTCATTATGGTAGTATCTATTAAGCCATCTCTCCTAAGTTTCTTACAGCCCCGTACTGTCACCTGACCTTCACTTTTTTGCAAAATTACATGATTTTACCTAGCATCTTAGGGACTTTTTTCAAGTCCATACACTTAAGTCACAGGTACAACAGACTATTTCTAGTCTTACATGATTTTTATTTTTTTTCAAATGAGGTAGGAAAAACAATTGCCATTTCATTTGGTATGATCAGCTCTTCAAGGCGGGTTTTTGCAATACTGGAACACTGCAGGTAATTCAGATTCTCCTTCAGTTCAAACACTGCTACGGAGAGCACGAGGGACAGGAAAGTTACACCAATGTGCCTGCTAGAATACCAAAGAGCAGTATGACCTTCCCACCTAATGATACGGTGTACATGTATTTGGTAACTGCATTCCACGTCTGAGTATCCACAGCTATGAAGTCCAGATAAATTCATCAGCTGCCCTAAGATTGCTTTCTCAGTTCCTTGTCCATCATTCAAACAGAAACCAATTCTTCACTTCCTTACCCACTGTGAGGTCCAAGAGCATTCATTTCATTTTCAGGTATTTCAACTGTTTTCAGCTACATTAACTACTTTTCCGTCCTTCCTGCCAGCTCTTCAGAAGCCTGTCCTTCTGCAGGGCATTTCTGCGGGGAACATTTGCAGGTTTCCCTCCCCATAACTGAATTATTTTAATTATCTTAGTGAAGCTTAGTGGAAAGGTTTCCATTTTGTTCATAATACCCAGACAAAAGAGAATCTTCCACCTAGCACAACATTTCCCCCAGCCCCCCAAGACTTAACCCCCACCCCCATACCAAGCTTTCTTAAGTATTTGCAGAGGAAGAAAAAATCCAGAAAAAGTATCTTTTCCCATCATTTTTTCTTAAAGATATAAAATCCTCAAAATGTTCAAGTGAATAAAAGAAGATTTGTATAAAATGCTTCTAATTCACTCCAGCACCCCACACAAAGGCTTTCTGTGCCAGTCACAAGGGACACTCTTGTATTGTCTACAGTAAAGACAACTGAATTTGATGTATGTTGATAAACACTGAACAGGAATAAAAAGCTTGCAGAAAGCCATGCTCTTGCTGGAAGGCAAATCTGAGGATGTGTCCGTCAAAGTAAACATTACCATGTACCCACGGACATATACAGACGCCAAGATCAGGTGCTGAACAAGGAACGGATAGGAGTCCCAGATATTCCTACATCAATTTGAGAGAACAGTTTCTTTAGTACAAGTTAAATACCAGGATTTGACATGTTCTGCACAGCAAAGGCTATCTGAGTGTTAAAATCGAGTGACAAAACACAAGCCCAACCATTTCAAAAGTACAGTTGTTCCAGCCAACATGACACAGCTAGCATTGTTAAACCAAAAACTTGAAAAATGGATTTTCTTACTGTTTACTGTAGAAAAGTACCACCACGGTGAGGAATAAGAGAAGAAAAGTATCTGGAGCAATTTTAAGCCGGAGGAACACATAGTTTTGCTTGAGATATTTAATTACAAAAGCGCCAGTCTGGAAAAACAAGCCGGAGACCTGCCTGGTGGAGGACCCTGGGTCAGCCCACACTGGAGGGGGGGCACGGTCGGGAAGGGAAGGAAGCGAAACAGGCAACTGATAAGATCGAGTTCCTGAGCCCAAGAATCTGAAGCGATTCCAGCTTTCAACCTAATAAAGAACATCTTTAAAAGCGATCCTGAACACCTATGGAGAGTGAGCAAGCACAGAGGTTCAGCCCAGAGGTCACACTACAAAACCGGCCTTAAAACACTCTGGAGTGTAAGGAATGTTAATTAATGGCCTTATTCCTCTGCCTACCGCTAAGGCTGAAGGTGCCTTCTGAGGCTTCACTGGCAACGTGAAAAAGTACGATTAGGATTCATTTTTCAGAAGCAATTTGAGCGAGCAGTAAATAGACCCACTTCATCTGAAACCCATTTCAAGTATCAAAAATACAGAAACATCATATTTCAAAGATCAAAGGCACCATCATAATCCAGTGAGCCTCCCCATCTCTAAGTATTTCATCCTTCTGGAGGACCTAGTAAAAGGATACAACTCTCCAATGACGAGAGCTACTACTGCTTCTCAGAGCAGTTTGGAAAAGAGCCCATCCCTCCCTCACCCGCATGCAGGCCCCCAGCTCGGGGCATAACAGCAATATCGGTGGTCCCAGAAAACCAAGCAGATGGCAGTAATGGTTGCAGCAAAACAAAAATAAGTGCCTTCACTTTCCTAAACACATCAGCAGCTCTTCTGAGAGATGCTAACAAAGGCATCAAGTCCCATTACCTTTCCACACTAAGTGTTTTCTAGTGCCCAACAGTTTAGGAAACCATTCTAACTAGAAACAAGTCAAATGAGTTGCTCCCAATTTCACAGTTTTGGTAACAAAGCTGGGTCTCTCTACCTTGTCTTCTGCTTTAAGTTTATTGTTGAGGTTTACTTCAACATTTTTCAGTAATCCGCAAGTAAAAGCAATTAACCCTTTCGAGATTTGTTTAGGGTAAGTTTACAATCTCAGTCATGTACCTCAGTACTCTGAGGTCCACTGAACATTTTCCATTTCCTTACTACACAATTAGACCTCTAATATGCTATGAATTTTTACCTCATCCCCATTGTTTTACTTTAGACAATACACTGTTTTGTCCTCACTGCATACCTTACACTGGTTTAACTTGGTAAATTACATTCTCTGCAAAAAACGTCCCTGCTTAAAACACAAGCTTTTCAAACTCAACAAATACCGCTATGTCAGACAGAAATATTGTAGAAAGGAAGCTTGGTTCCCCCAGGAATTTGCTATGCCCTTACATCCATTAGAAACAGTGCCAGTTCACATAAAACTACGAACTAGCAAAATATCCCCAGAAACGATGGCACAAGCTCAGGAAGCAGAGCCGATAAGCAAGGAAAAACTAAGCAGGGGGAAGGGAGCAGAGCTAGGGCAGAACTGGGAATCACACGTCGCCTCTAGCCAAAATTCAGTGTTTTACAATAACCCAACCCACAGAAATCATAAGTCTGCACCATGAAATCTAGTGTGGTAAAGTTATAATCAAGCAAGAAATAGAAACTCACTATTCTTCAATAGAAGTAGTAGTGATCTAAACCAGCAGTAATAAAAATGTTAGTATACAACAGTTTTGTTTGTAATTACTCCCTGTACACAAGAAAATAATTCAGTTTACAGTTGGTATTCATGCCACACTTCTGCGTTGTTTTATGAAATAAAATATTAACTGTACAAATAAGCAGTGCTTTTGTCTGTATAATGTTTAAAATTATATTTCTTTTCACTTTGTGGAGCGTTAAAACTGAAAGAAGATTGCCTTTACATGTAAGGGATCTAGGAATCCATAGCACCCGCAAAACAGCCAGAAGACAAATGCCTCTAAGAAGTAGGTCACTCCTGCTGCTTCAAAATTATTTACTAACCCCAAACAACACATTGTAAACACAGCCAGCATTAACGCTGTAGGCATTATGGTCAAACCAAGCACACACACTTAAAGAAAGGAAACAAAATGTTGCATTTCAAAACTCACTTTCAAATAATATATACTCTCAAATAATGTATATTGACTTCAAACAGCCACCTTTTTTAAAACCACTCCGCACTAACAGGATAGCGGTTCATGTTACATCTAGGCAAAACCTTAGTTAAATGAGAACAATCGTCAGAAGTGTTATACAAAACATTTAGGTGTGTTACATGAGAATTTGGACACGTGCTTTAGAAAGCACACACTGGCCTCCTGAAAAGGTTGCATGTGACTGCTTCTCACTGTTTTCTAGCCAAGGAAATAAACAATTGCTTCCAAATTTCTGATTCATAGTAGCCCAGACATTTTGCCAGCTCTCCATTAGCTTCAGCTGATCTGTCATAGCTCTTCTGGGATATCAACAACAGCATTTGAAAGACCAAGCCTTCACCACAACACATTGCTCTCAAACCTTCCTCACAGCATTGTGGCAAATCACTGTTTACAAATAGCCATCATACACTGAAGAGCTAAAAGAAAAGTTATAAAAGCCAGTCTTTCACAAACCCCATCTTTACCCTACACCTGAAATAATACCACAGCGAGACATTCAGCTTTACTTGGAGTCCAACTCTTCCCTCCCCAGCCTTCACATGAGAGTGCACTTTGAGCAGATACACTCCCCCAACTAACACATTGAGGTCCACTCACAAAAGAAATGTGACTTCCTAATATTTCATTTAGCCAGCTAACTAAAACACTTCTGCAGCTGAAATTGCCGTTGTGCCTCCGTCATATATATATATATATATATATATATATATATATATATATATATGCTTTCACTTCCCACCTGAAAACTAATATCATCTTGCCAGGATACAGGACCATTAACGAAGAAAAATCACATCATCAGTACCATTTATTTTATAGCGGATGTCTATGTTGGTTTACCTAGAATGACCTTCCCTACCACACTCATCTAGGCACCAGATGGGATATAAATCCAACATTCCCCCCAACCTAATACTACCTAAGCATTTCCTGCTGTGTATAATGGCTGAATTTGTACCTGCTACAGAAAAAAAGGATGATGTGGTTCAGACCAATTCCTTCCTGAAATTATTTCAAGTGTTAAAAATCCTACGATCATGCAGAAAACAACATACAATGAGTCATTCCTCAAAAAACAGTTAAAAACCAAAATCCCTTATTAGTTCAAACAGTGATAGAAAACATAGCGTTAGAACTGTACGTATTGGTAGTACCAACATTGTTTTTATTTCACATGTACATCTTCCTACAGGCATGCCAAGGCATCTGAATAATTAGTAACTTTTCTTGGCTCAGTCCAAGTAGCTGGCTATAATTAACTACAAAAGTGAGACTTCAGGGTCCCAACAAAATTCCAGTCTTAACTGTTCAGTTGAATAAAATTCACCACGGACTTGCAGAGGCCAAAAGCTTAAGCTTAGTGCCAAGAATTCCAAATTTGTTGGCTACAATTCTTACTACTAGCCACAGAAAAGAAATTAAAATCTACTCGGTGGTTTGGAACATCAGCAAGACAATCTACAGGTACCTCAGAAATTAAACGCGACATCTGAATCACCACAGAATTAGTATCTTCTTTTAAAGTTACCACTGTGTGTTACCTTATCAAAAGGAAAAATACTTTCAAGGGAGATAAAGATCAACTGAAAAAGCAGAGCGAAAAGTCTAGGCCCTTTTACTACAGAGGTAGACTGAAGATTCATTGACAGTACACATTTTACCATAAAAGATGCGTTCTGACACCAGTATCTACCCAGCATGAAGTCACGATGGAGTAACTTCTGCCTCCTAAATGAATCCTGAAGAGGCAGGTCCAGAGTAAGACCTCGATGACTCCCAGTCAACAAAGCAAAGACTGGATCAGCTTCTTACCAAGCCAATCCTTACCTTAGTCACATCATCTTGAAGCTTGGCAGAAGTGAACCCCACCAAGTGCAAAGGAACATGTTCAAGAAGGCCTACTGCCCAGAGAGCAAAAGTGGTGTCTTTTTTACGTCTGAAAGAAAGGGTTTGGCCTGCATTACTTCATCACGATTACAGTCACCGCGATGAACTAAGGAAGTTCTGGAAGTGGACCCTCTAGCTCAAAGTAACAGAGCTCCTCACCATTTTATTTCAGGGTTCCCAAAAAGCGACTATTGCTATGTTAATTCAACAGGAGAGAAGAGTTCCTTGGAATATCAAGCGCTTGTTTGACAGAGGGACTGCCTCACAGCAATTCCTGGTTTGGAGGGTTTTCTGACAGTATCATCTTGTTTATCAGCCACACAAGCCTTTGAGGACAGAAGCAGCAGCGTTCTATAAAACCAAGAGCTTCAGCTTCGGGAGAAAAAATTCACTTCTTAATATTATCAACTTAATCAAATAAAACAAGCGAAGAGTCAACTATTAGGAATGCTAGCCTAACATTTAAGTCAAAAGGAATGTCCTACGCACCAGTGTGATTCTGACAACTTAATAAGGGATATAGACTATCTCCACAGCTTAGGAGGCCCTTACTAATCTAGCAAAAAAGACTTTTCCAGGCACTTAAGCACCAATATCTTCCTGTGGAAGGCAGGGCCTGGCCAAACAAGCACAGCGCAGTTATCACAGCATCAGCACACACATCCAAACCAGACTGCGTAGTTTTTTCACTTCTTACCTTCATCAGTCCTGAGCCACTAAGCTGCATACAAGGTAAATAACACTCAAACAGAGATGCTGAATGTCAAGAGACAGAAACCACACAATGCCATCACAGCCAGCGATAGCACTGACAGCACAAGCAAATACCCAGTTTCCTTGAATCCAAAGCAAGGCTGTCCTCCTTTTCAAATATCCTTAAATAATAACTCCAAAAGGCTCCTTCCCTTTGCTTCCCTCCATAAAATGCAGTTCTGCGACTACTTAGAGCTATAACAGTAGCCATACCCTCCCAAAATAGATTTGCCAAGGTCCCTAAAAAAAGAATGAGGAAACTGATTAAGAAACAGTTAAGAGACACTTACACACCCACGTTGCTCAGCACCTGCACACAGATAATTGAGCACACCACCACCCACCCTCCACGAGGACAAACAAGTGGAGGTCCACACCTTGAGGAGGTGCTGCAGTAGAACGGAGGAGCCAGCAATCTTGGTGAGCAAAGGTCTTCATTCAAGAAGGACGCCTTCACCAGGGTAGAGAGTCAGTCAAACAAAGCTTTTGTGCTATGTAAAACCATCAGTCTAGGGAGCTCTGTAACCCCAGCCACGAACAGATTTTAAGAAAATTGCGCGGATATTTTAATTCTGTGATTTGTCAGAGCCATGAGGCTCGTTAGCTCTGTTGAGCCACTGCTACAAGAGACCTAGGTACTCAGCGAAAGAAAAAGAAAACCTACCATGTAAGAAAAGACCTGTTGTTTTCAACATTGCTTTTCAAAATCGCACAAAAAGAAGCAAAGGCCAGTATTACGAATGCGTCAGCTCCCCATCCATAAGTTGATTTCAAAAGACAGGCATCAATCTTACTGTTTGTATAAGTTTTGATGAAGTCTGACTCAACTCAGAACTTCCACGATGCTTCACATTTCAAAACTGAGTGCAGACATCCCAAGTCTAGGTTGTCCTCTAGAGATAGAAGCAAACATTTTACTGAAAGAAGCCTTGAAAAGAAAAACTAAGAAAAGAAGCAATATGCAAAATAAAAACATATCCACAGTATCTTGGAGAACACACACTGAGACACAAACAACACAGTATAGCTTAGGTTTTAAACCAGTTATTTCAGACCAGTATTACTACTACTAGCAGATGACCTCCTGAAGTAGACACCTTTTAAAGATAAATGCTTCTATCACAATTGCATCTAGACATTCCTTTGATAGCAACAGCAGTACAAAAAACTCTGAAAGTTACAAGTGTTCAACAACAATTTTACAAGAACAACACAACTTAACAATAACATTTATTTATGCCTCCCACGTTACTTTCACTCTGCATGCATTTGTTAAGTTTTCTCAAAACGAACTTTATCTAAACAGCCTGTAACACTGCAAAAGGAGTATTCAATCCAAAAGAGCGTGCTCAGAGAGTGTATCTTCTACTAATATTAAACTCGGCAACTTGGCCTCAAGTAAGAAGAAATCCACACACGAGTTATGGATAAGGAAGCATCAAGTTTAAGGCACTTCTGTCTATCGATCCATAGAGGACACACATGAACCATTCTTAGCTCCTAATCCCCCAGCCTTGCTCACAAGGGCAAGAGGGGAGCAGAAGGGGAAGGTCTGTCTTTCCCTTGCCCCAGAGAGCTGTAACGACAGGCGCTCAGGAGGTGAATCTTAAACATTTCAAATAAGTCAGCATAAGCAGTAGCAGAAGCTTGTACATCGCAAGGAAGGTTTATGAAATTACAAAGCAGGGATCACACCGCAGCAATTATGTCATTTCATTTCATCCAAAAGGCTTGAGTTATTAAAGAAATTAACAGCTAGTTTACTTCCTAATACAATTTACCTCTAAAGTATAATATGCTATTGTTACCCTATTTCCCCAAGAAAACGACAGGTCCTACTTCTCCACTATGCACGGTTTTAAAATTAAACACTAACTCTTCTGCTTTGTTACCATCTCAAGCCTCTTGCACTCTCGCAGTACTGGTCATTTGAGGCAAGGACAAAGAAGTAAGAGAACGAGAGTAAAGGACTCTTTATATGTCTTTACTAAAGAGTAAACAGCGCTCAAGTTAGTACCGAAAATAATTTTCAAGTTCAGTCAAACACCTTGTCTTAATGAAAACATACTAGCAAACCAAGGACACATGTAGTGGCACTGTATTGACTCAAACCCAACACCTTAACAGCACGATTTCACCCTTAACTCAAAAGGCGGCTGAGGGGAGACCTTCTTGCTCCCTGCAGCTGCCCGACAGGGGCTGTGGGCAGGGGGGGTCGGTCCCTTCTCCCAGGGAACGAGCGACAGGACAAGGGGAAATGGCCTCGAGTTGCGCCAGGGGAGGTTTAGGTTGGGTGTGAGGGAACATTTCTCCACCGAAAGGGCGGTGAAGCCCTGGGACAGGCTGCCCAGGGGGGCGGTGGGGTCACCATCCCTGGAGGGGTTTAAAAGATGTGCAGCTGTGGTGCTTGGGGACACGGTTCAGTGGTGGGCTTGGCAGTGCTGGGCTATTGGTTGGACTTTGATGATATTAAAGGTCTCTTCCAGCCTAAATGATTCTATCATTCTGTGTTGCTTCAGCACATGAACCATGTAACTATGCAAAGCTTTGAGATCATTCCAAAAGCAGAAGGAAACAGAATAAACCAAGAATACAGTAAATTCTCTTAAGAGACCCATCACACATGCTTGGGATCTTAATTTCTACTTCCTTCTGAAGTGCTCTACCTTTCATCCCCTTTCCAAACAACAGATAACCACATTGGTGATGTGTTTGATCTCAGTCAGTTTGGATAGCAAGAAGTCAAGCATCTTGTGCTATATTTAATCAATATATAATAACAAAATTCAAGCCATCTTCTGTCACAGTCTTGACATAATTTTGCCTAGGTTCTCCTAGCTCCGCTCCAAGGTCATGTGTATATTCCATAGGGTGCCTGCTCTATAAGTACAGCTGTATGTTCAATTTAAAGACCACTTCAAGTCCCTAGAATGTTATTTTTTAGCCTTAGATAAATTCCAATGTATTCAATTACTACTTATCTCTTAGGAGTAATATTAATTTTCATCGTTAACTGAACCAGAAACCAGTTGCTTAAAATACATCCATCCATTTTTAAAGTTACAATTCATCTAAGAGTAAAAACATAAGCTGAAAGGGCTTTTATTTTTTTGCGGTGAATGCATGTTAAAATAGACATAAACCCCCTGGCATATTAGAAAGCCAGGTGTCCCATTTTTCTCCAAATGGCTGGAAGCAAAGAGGAGAAATAGCTTTGACCCACTTCTGCAGAAACCCATATGACCATTCCACGTTAAGCTCACACGAAAACAGAATGCATTCCTCTCCTGCCAATTCATTCTCTGCAGAAAACGGCTGAATCTAAGGGATTTTTAATTCTCTTCATTGCCCCTATATACTTACAGAAGTTCTTGGGTAAAAAAGTATTTTAAAATAAATATTTTTTTCAGACAAAAAGCACCACAGCATCGGTCTTACAGAAAGAGCTTGGAAGGAAGGAAAGAAAAATCACAGATCTCTTTCAAGCAAGAATCATAGATAAAATCCTCACTGTAAGAGCAGTGTCTGTATCATTCCCACCAGGGTTACTTTGCTGCAAAAGCAACACCTAAAGTGAATAATCATCAGCATATGTATGGAATACTGATAAATTCTTTAGAGAATATGGAAGCTCATCAAGGTAACAGAATTATGAGAATAAAGGCAAGTTATTTACATATATTGAGCTACCCCTTCACATCCAGCTTGGTCTTTATTCCTAAAGCAACCCTTCCTTCAGCATTTTTTTTTCTATTACAACTGCAAAACCAAGAAGCTACCTGCATACAAGCAACATACAAGCTCATAGAGTGTTTCCACACGCAAGAAAAATATTGTCTTTTTACAGCACAGGTGAACACAACATATGAAGCATATATTTAATTTTTCTCTTTCAAGTTGCAGAGAACTCCCTCAAATACCTTGCACTTGTAACAGCCTTTCTTTTCCTCTTCATTTTAGAAGACTGGAGAGCCTTACCCTTTTTTTCAAGGTCAATCACCAGAGTTTGTTTCTGCACACTGACCTTGGCTGACTTGAAACCTCAGCAGTTCCAGGCAACAGATCAAAAACTCCAAACCTTGATCTAAAAGACGACCGAACCACCTTCCCCAAGTCCACCTCCTCTTCTATGTCTTTACATGTATTGCACTATGTACTTACAGACACCACTGCCCTGGAAATCCATTGCCATAAATTAGACTTCTAAGGAGAGCCTAGAGCAAGGGAAAGGACAGGAGAGGAAAAGAGCAACAATAACAAAAAAAAAAAAGAAATAATCACTGCAAGCACCTGTAAGAAAGTTATTGTGAACTGCCCATCCACATGCACTCGAGTTTACTGTTCCAAACAGGTATGTATATGACAGCATTAAACAAAAAGCTGACAGACGTCAACATGACTAACAGCAGAGGAGAACCACAGAATCGCAAGAGTTCCTTCCCAACAGATCACTTTTGACCTTTCTGTTACCAAGGAAGCACACTGAAGTACACAAAACAGGTGATAATTATTTAACAAAAGTTAAAAAAAACCCCACTCTTTCTTACCCAGTTACATGATGTATATTTTAAACATGCTGGAAGGGAAAAAACATGAAACTCATCTTTTAACACCCTCAACAGATCCACTCACAGAAGACTGACAAGCCAAGCATCATGAGCAGCAGATGGGATAAGGCTCAGTAGAAACCACAGTCATATGCTAATTTGCTATTAATTACAGAAGCTGTCAGGATTGCTGCAGTACTATTATACACTAAGGAAGGGTGCCAGTTAAACACATCCATTAAGGAAGACTTTTTTGACTAATAACAGCTTTCTATAAAAATAGTAAATTCTTAGTGACCAAAACAATAGGGCGGGGAACGTACAGTGATTATGTTTGCTATTATACACACAGAATCTGACACCCGTAACTGGAGAAAGTCATGCAAGGCGTCAGCACACTCCTTACTGGTTTCAAGTAGAACATTCACCACGACCTGCTCCCAAATGACCTGCTTTGTATCAGCCTCCTTTACGTAAGTTTTGGACCACTGACTTGAAAGCTTGAGAGTATCAACAGGTTTTGAGCAAATGTTGCTGCTTATTGCTTCTTGCACACGAGTTGGTAAGAAAAAAACCATTATGTGCCAACAGGTGGAAACAAAAGCTTCACCATTTCTTACCTCAACATCTTACCAGTTATGAACTGAACACAAATCACTTAATTTGTCCTGGCAAAGCTTGCTCAAAGGGAGAAACAGAACTAACCTAATTTCCATATTCCTAAAAAGTTTAATGTGTATGTAAACAGATGCAAGCTTTTTCCACCAACATTTACATAACCTTCTGAAAATACAGAAAGATAAACACTTCTCCAAGTATCTATCAACTTTCCTCCCTTTCAAAGAGAATTTCCATAGGGATTTTGCAAGGAGCAGGTTGTCAATAGAAGTATAGTTTAGATTTATATCACTACCTATGTAAATTCCTAGAGATTTTAACCTGGGGTGGCAGTCATTTGTCCCTTCAAGTTTTATCAGCCAGAGCTGCTCAAACATGAGGCAGACAGCGAAGAAATACATGAAGAAAGTATAGAAACAACTGGAAAACTTAAGGAATTTCCTTCCTCTGAAAAGGCAAATCCTATTAGCTGTTAACTAAGAACTTGTAAGTGTGAATGACTAAAAGCAAAGAAAATTTCATAGATCATCTGGAAAGAGCCAAGCCCCTGAGATCTCATTATCAGAACCAAGTGTCCCAGCTGACATGAATTATTTACTGCAAACCAGTGCTTTTGATTATGCACATGCATTATGTGCTGAAGGTGCATCTGTGCCCCAGTTTTAAAACAACCATGTGGAAACAAAGCCAGAAACTGCGCTAAAATATAACATTCATTCCACAAAACAAGAAGATGCTCTTGTCTGATAAGCTGAAGTTTACCTACTACATGTGATAGCACACAAGACGTTTTCAATACAACCTGAAGGTAAACGATAACAGGCTGGAGAACACATGTATTTTTCTGCCTTTTCTTTTGACATGCTGACAGAAAATAAAATTGTCTTAACCGCACGTACGCAAAGCACAAGGTTATCCATTGCATTTATCTGAGTGACAGCACAAGGAGATGCGGTCACATCAAAATACACTCATTCATTTTACACCTGTTTCTGTCCTCGACAGTGTGATTTCAGAAGAAAATTGATCACCCATCTAAGACACACCAACAGCTTACAGACCGCAGCACAAACTCCAGCAGTGAGATTTCCACCATCTCTTCTTCACCATCAGAAAGCAGCTGTAGGTGGGCTACCTGACCACAGTTTCACAGAAAGAGTGAAACTTCACTCATTCTTCTAGAACCATACCGTACGCTCAGGTTCATCTACGACTTCCATTTCATTAACATCACCAAAGCCAACAGATGTCTTCATACAGCATCTTCATGCCTATGACAGCCATCAAGGTGACTGCCAAAGAGGAACGTGGTATCTTCCATTTTGGTATTAAATCCAGTCTTAAGCTTATATAAAATCATTAACTGCATGTAACAAAAATTAGAATCTTTGTTACACTATTCTCAAAAACAAATCAAGTATGTATGAATACAGCAGGCATTCCTCAATGGAAAATACACAAAGATTATCACGTTAACACTGGGATGCTCATTCCCATCACTTTTTTAGGGTGATTTAAGATACCAGAAGTTAGTTTTCACACATCTGAGTTAAGTGAAGACAACTTCTGAACTTACAGCACCAAGAAATGAGAACCAGTCCCTAGCTACAGGACAGTATTCCTTGCATCAAAACCTAGGACTTGGAGGCAAACACTCTTCTGGACAATTTGTAATTATTTACTTTGTTTTTTCGAAAGCTTTCATATATACAACATAAACCTATACAGGGAAGTCGTCTTCACTGCACTTAAAGTCCGTATTCCCTTTAGTAAACAGCACTGATCTGAAGGTAGAAATCACATACATGGGTATTATCTACAAAAAAAAAGCAGCTCAGCTCCTAACACCCCTTCTAAAGCACAACTCCACACCATAAGACTACAGATACGTTCGGTACATAAACATTTGTTCCCTTTGTTCTTTACAGCAAATACCCAGATTTCTTTTGGAGGGGCCACAAGGAGGAAGGAGGAA
This sequence comes from Falco cherrug, assembly GCF_023634085.1. Taxonomy (NCBI): domain Eukaryota; kingdom Metazoa; phylum Chordata; class Aves; order Falconiformes; family Falconidae; genus Falco; species Falco cherrug. The sequence goes on along the minus strand of NC_073704.1, from coordinate 7,770,910 downwards.
AGGGAAGCATGCATGGTCATGTTGCGGTTTAACCAGGTGGTCCAGCAGGAACATCTATTTACAGTGCCTCTTCAGAACTCCTTATAAACTTGGAAGTATTTACAACCATAACAGAGCATAGAGCAATTACCAAGCCAACAAGGAATAAAAACGTGTCCTCTAGGGACCTGTAAGCATCCTATATTGTTAATTTTAACCACCAAGCTAGACCTCTCACAGGGGATCTTTTAAAAGCAACAGGATTTAGTGTCCACAAGCCCTTCTGAAAACCCACCTACAAGGCTGAAAATAATCAGCCAAAGAGAAATAAGATAAACCCAAAGAATAACACCTCAGGTTACCTCCTGTATGCAGTGAGCATGGAATAAAGTTAGTACCTTAAAACAAACCAGTACTGACTTCTTAGGTTTACGGTGTTAAGATTTATTTTCCCCTAAGTTACACAAACCCACGTTCATGCATCAGACAAACACACAGAACATCAGTTTGTAAAGACAAGCAAAATAACCTTTTTAAAACTGTTGGTACAAACACAAAACACACTTAGGCCTCCACTCTGCTACCAAATACATCTAAAATTAGTAGCACTCTTGAGACAACTGCTAGTGACTGAACCCTTTTCTATTTCTGTCTTCTCTCAAGCCTGCTGTCTTCCACGTCTTCCACTTCCCACCATTTACATCCTCAAGCCCCTCCCCAAAACACCAGCTTTCCTGTAAAAGCACTGTGCCTAAGACCCTTCCCTTCAGATTTTTATATTACATCCTCTCTTGCAACAGTCACCAGTTGCCTTCCGCAAGCCTTCTCCCCCAAAACAAAGGAGAAAGGACCCCGCGCACCCGGTTAACAATCCTTGCATACACAAGACATTAAAATCTGTGTATTTGGAAGGTACATTGCCACAACTGTTCCCATGTAATGCACTGGCTGTTGCTCTCCCAGCTACACAGGCAAGAGAAGGGAACTATTGAGCTCAGCTCTTGCATCTGTACACGGCTGCATCTTTACAGTTAACTACCAGCCTTGTTTGAATCAAAGAGTGTGGTTTTAAAATTCAAGTGACCATTTCCATGAGCTTCTCAGCATTATTTAGCAGCAATGAGAAATATAACTTGTCAGTCAGCCTCAGATTAATGGCCAGACCTCACATTTCTAATCTGTCACCACAAATTTACAAACAGATTTTAAAAGTATTATAAAACCAGAAGTCTTACAGATAAAATTACTGTTCATCAAACAATTGAGAAGCTGGAACAGGCACAAAACAAATGCTGAGGTTATTTTGACTACATCAAAACTCACAGCTGAAATAAATTTATGATGAGGTAAGTTGGACACAAGTTCTCCCCTGCAGCTGAACCAGGAGCACAAGCTCAGGTAGAGTCACCAAGCATGCACCGGTATGTCAGTTACTAGAGCATCAGCCCAGAGCTACACTAAATTCAGGGTCTTCTTTTGACATAAATCACAGACATATTTTTTTTTTTTCCTAGCAGCATTAAACCTACCTACCCCTAACATAAAACCTGAATTTACAAAAGACAGAAAAAGTTGAACCAGTAAAATAAAGCAATGTTAGTAGTTTGCACTCAGAATTTCTATGCCATGCCTCGCATACTAACACCTCAAGTCTGAATTATATGATTTAAAAAATTTCCATGATAAGTTTTATGTGCACAAGCTTATACAACACTGAAAAGAGGAAAGACTTGGCATGAAAGACTTGAGAATGTTTTTATTTTTTTTTTTTTTTAAATGGAAGAGCATTCTTATTTCTGCTGTTTAGGCTTGTTTTATTTTGCTTTCTCAGTACCAACTCACAAACCTTTAGCTTCAGACATCCAGGATCTAAGTGACTTCCACACATCCAATCCTTCAATTCCTTCCTTTGGAAGTTCTCCCTCTGCCATCACTAGGCGTGAACCTGGACATTTTAGTATTCCCTTCGTCTCCTATGGCTTGGTTAATGGCGTTCTCAGCTACCAATACATTTACTTGCTGTAGACAGATTTGATAGAGCAACCCTAGACACCCACCGAACACGAGCACTACCAACACCCTGACATACACAGAAGCCTGACGAGAGAAGCGTCCTCAAGCCAGAAATAAATTGCATCAGGAAAAAATGTACTTGCACTAACTATTGACCCCAGATGCTATTTCCATGTCAGCACACACTCCTTTCAGGGCATTGTTTTCTGTATGGCATTGCACAAACAAGCTTCTACAAAGCCTGCAATTATTTTCACTGCTGTAAAACAGGAAGATAGGAGTAATACAGATGCACATCCATTTTTTTCCTAGACATAAATTGCTTACATTAAGTTCATTTATTCCACAGCCAGTCCACAATTGCCGTAAAACGGTTAATTTTCAGCAGTAACTTTCCACAAGGCCATATGCCAGTTAATTTATGGTAAGTTGTACTTTTGCACGTAAGGAAAAAAGTTAGTGGCAACGCCTATGAAATCTGTGACAGTTCTAGGGAAACAACACTTCCTTAGACATGCACTTTTTCTTTAAAAAAAAAAATCTCTCTGAACTTATGCTCATACATATCTCAAAGTTAAAATGGCATGGGAACATTCAAACACATTGCTCTTGCTGTCCGAAATCTCTGAACTCTGAGGTTTTGTTTTAGTTTTGTTTAACCTCGGCCTGCAAGCTGTAAGTGTCAGTCATAGGTTCCATAACTCTTCTCATGGAAACTGTTTTAGAAGTTAGAGAGCAGGGATCTGAGCTCTCTCTCCAAAGCATTAACTGAGCTCCAAGCTGAAGTCCTGTAAAAGATTCTTAGTTAATACCATTACTTCTGACACCTCTTGGTGATTTTCTAATTAAAACGAGTGGGTGAGAAACTCAGAGGCTCAAGTCTCATCCCATACAGTTTCAAGGGAAGGTAAGTGTGGAATAATCTCAGGGTTTCAAATCAACAGCCATCAGTGCAGCACATTAATGAGTTACTACGCATCAAGTTGTCTTAATGCCCTTTGAAAGCCTTCACAAAACTATGAAACTTAAAATTGTTCACTTACAGAACTGACTGCAAGTGTTTCTTTAGCTATAAAGCAGCTACGCTAACGGCAGCGTGCAAACTTAAGTCATAGGGTTATCCTCAAAATGGACTTAAAAAAAAGACTATGCTAAAGCTCCTTAGGAAAATGGCAGCACCATGCTGCCACAGTTGCTGTCCTCTGCTAGATTAATAATGTCCCACTATCAAAGAAAGGCAGTTGTAATTTGTAGATTCTGAAGTTAAGAGGATTTTAGACTGTAAACAAGTCTCAGAGTCTTGTCCCACAGCATCAGCCTTCACACAACACAGACATACAGCTTAAGAGCCTGGATGCAGCTAAACCAGTTTCATCCTCCATCTAATTTTAAAAACCAGGATGAAATGTTACAACCCAAAAGGCAAACTAGCAAACTGCTGCAAGACAATCAGTTCTCATCATGACTGATACTTTTAGAAGAGCCCCGAAACACTCTTCTAGATAACTAGTTACTTGCATAAAACACAAAGAAAAAGGAGAAAACCCATGATGCAGGAATGCTTGTACAGTAGCTTTTTGACTTCGAGCTCTATTAAAAACAGAGCTTAATTTCTTCTGCAAGCACCATGAAATGCAAAAACAATCACCAGTTCTCATTCCTGCTACATACCCCTTAGCTTTTATTCTACCTTCAAGAACTAGCGAATCTAGTTTGACTTACGTATCTCATTACCTCCACCTACTGGTAAGAGTTGCTACTCGTAAGTAGAGTGGGGTTGGATTTTTCATTTGGGGGTGGGGGTGTTTTTTTCCTCCACATACTTTACCATTTAAAAAAAAAATCAGAAATATTGATAATGAAAGTAGTGAGAGGGGAGAACAGAAATAATTCAACTCTAAAAACCTTAAGGGACAGACTAGCCGATACCATCACCATTTTCTGACGTCTACAATTTATTTACTCCTACTAGCCTATGAAATTTACCTTTGGATTGAAACTTAACAGCAGGAGTCACCCAGAGGGATGTTTCTGTTATTTGTTTCCAGTCTAAGAGTCCACCTAAGAGGTCAAAGTGATTTAACATTAAGCTTCACAACCTTTACTGGTAACACATTAGACGTGTTTTTCCCCATACAGTATCACTTTTATCTCGGTTCCTTTTTAGACAGGAAAGCCCCATTAGCCTTCGAAGTTCTTACAACTTGGTTTTCCATGATAATCCACATACAGTTTACGTTACTGAAATTGCTTGGAACTTAATTCTTTTAATTCCGGAGGCTAGATTTCCTGAACCGAGGAACAAAACACACATTGAATGAAACAAAGCCTACTGACCTGCTAATGCTTCAGTGGTATCATACTAAAAGTAACTAGTTAATGCAGCTACTAGTCAGCACTGCTAGTTAAATTTGCCAGTTCTGTTACTGGGCATTGAAGTGATAGGCAATTTCACAACCGTGACATAAGATAAGCCATTGCATTTTTCTTTTTTAAACAGTTTGCAAGCGAGTATCATTGTATTTATTTATTCTGCTTAATTCAAAAATAAAGGTTAGGTTGAAAACTGCTGTTTGCGCCATGCCTTCCTTCCATGTTTCCACTCATTCCTAACTGGGCATTATGTCAGACAGCTAAGCAAAGCTTTAAATTTTCATCTGTGACCAGCACTGGCTATGAATATGCTTACTACCAAGTGCCCCTTCCAAGAAGCAGTAATAGCTTCCATTTCAAAAAATTCCTAGCATCTTTCCCAGACTAGCACAAACATACCAGCTGTCCAGAGGCCGAGCACACCTTGCAGCCGTATTTCAGCCTCTGCTCCTTCACACAGCTACCAGGCACTCAGCCACACTTCTCCTGCAAACCAGTTTTTTTTAAAGAGTTAAAAGACATTTACAAGAAACTAAAATAACCTAGTACAACTCAGTCACATAAAAAATATTTTTAATACTACGTGAGACTGGTAGTCTCCAAAATCTTGCTTCCCTTACATTAATTCTTACTAGATGTGATCTTCATATGTGCTTGGAAACTTTTTTCCATACATTCACTGTTATTTTTGAAGTATTTTAGAACACCAAAACTATTTTTTCTACTGCCAAAAAAACGCATGCTTTATTGTCTCCCCAGATACTTTGGTGTCATGTATTTTACTCTTCCCCATACCCAGGTCTCAGTTGTCAGTAACCAGAAGGGGGCACATTTTAAGCAGTATGTAGAAACGTCGTAATTTTCTCAATTCTCAAGCTATTCGACATGCTTATTCTTACCAAGTAAAAATCACCGTGTCATCTCAAAGCTCCTTACTTGTAACATTAAACGGAAAATTTCCATTTCCTCTTTCTTCTTACAGAGAGAAGAATTTCCATCAGGGATTCGATTAGAAAACTTCTTGTAAGCAGTGAATTATCTCACTGCCAGCACCACTGCACACTGCTGTGATGTTTCAATCCCAGCACAGCACCTGTTCTGTAGAAACACTACTGTTAACTTGGAGGAAATGACTGTATTGGTTGTTTCATGCTCTGAATTTAAGTTAAAAAATGAGACCTCTTCTAAAGCATTTCTGATTCTTTACTTACCGTATTAAGTTTGTAAATAAAACTCCAGTGAGCGTAACTACTCCAGAATGAGCTTTTTTTCACGCAACACAACTTCCACACTAAAGTCAAAACAACAATGCACATAAGACAGGAGTAACACAAAATATTTTCAGCTCGCGATAAAAAAAAGTTTAAAAACATCGGTTGTTCTTTGAAATTCAGGAAGCAAAACATGCTCCGATCCATCCATTTCAAGACTTACTGTTCACTGATCCACAAGCAGAGCTACAAAATTCTTTAAGAGACTGCTGCTATGGCGATGCCTCTTCAGGAGCAAACAACGTCCAAAAAAGCACTGTGGAAAACCATGGCAAAAAGCTCCGCTAGGTTTTAAATAGCCTATTGCAATTTGGAGAGCAGAGGAGAAACGTTACCATAGTAGAAAAATAGTTTCAAAAACTACACAAGAGAAAATCTGAATGCTATCAAATCAGGTTTAACCTGGGATTCACCTGAGAGGTTTCTTTCTCCTAACATTGACACTAACAGGCTGCGCTGCTTGCATTTAAAAAACAAACAAAAGGTTTGCTTAAAAAGGCAAAACTTATTAGTGGGATTCATTTACTGAGTATTTCACTTGTAATTCCAAAAACCATGACAAACGCTAAGAGCTTGAACTGGACCATGTGCTGGATGCAATTAAAGGAAAACACACTTTTGTTAAAAGTCTGATTATTCTTTTTAGCTGCTCAATGCCTGACACCCCCTACACCCGAGAACCAACTTGTGCCTATGAGCGTGTTCATACGGCACTATGCTTGATCAAATCAGCTCTAACTTTAACCTATAAAAAAGAAAAAAAGCCTAGCTTCAGGTTGCGAGCCAACACACCGGCACAGCACCATTCCAGCTGGTGCTAGCTGTGACAGCACACAGCGAAGCGGCAGGGTGAAGCAAAACACACGTTGCTCGAAGCCCACGGGAAACCCCTGGGCCAAAAGAAAACCCTTCCATCGTCTGGAATTGGCACCTTTTCTAACCACGTGTGAAGGCACTCAGTGTAACTAATGCTTGCTGGTAACAGCATAAGAAATACATTGAACTTGGATTGATCTGGATGTGAGATGACGCTTGGACATGATGCTTGGCATTCTGACAAGGTATTGGAATCTTTTAAGTTTTTAGCCCAGTTTCCATGAAGAACCAAGTACTTACATAGTAAGTCAGGCTTATTTCTTTAAATTTTCTGGTTTTACCCATGTGTTGAGTTTTAAAACCCAATAAAGTATTTTTAAGGTATGCATAACAAGAAAAAGCAGATTTCACTTCACAATTTAGGAGACCCACTCAGAAAAAGGGAAAATTTCAAGAACGAAAAGTAGGCAAAAAACAAAAAGGATCAAAAATTGTCTCAGAAGATGGAGAGGCTGCACTGATTTCCTACCACTGTTACTGCTGGTTTAGAGGATTAGCCCCGGTCTGATCTATCCTCCCTAATCTAATAGGAAACTCCAAACACTAACTGTCCTTTTATGCCAATTTATCAATACCAAGAACTGGGGACATGAAGTTTAACATTTTTTCCAATATGTCTGGATAAGCCGTCCCTTAAGGCTAATTAGGCAGCTTTTTTAGGGAATGAAAGATCATGAACCAAGATCAAACAGCTTGGTTTTGCATTTCCATGATCCCCCTCTGATGTTATGCCAGAACTGCGCTTCCTGCGCAGAAGCCGATTTCAGCAGAACATCCACACAGACTTAAAATATAGAAGGCAGGACAAGTGCTTATTAATAAAAAAGCTTTCAATTCATCTTACTCTAAGAAAGTAAATATGTCATTATTCCTACAATCATGTATTGATCGCCTGCTGAACTATTCATTTTTAGCATAAGCAGCATCTCGGACATAGGTACAAGGAGTATCTGCCCCACTTGAAACAGTACTCAAAGGTTTAATTACTGAGGTGCCTCATTCCCCACCACATGAATGAGAACAAAGAATATACCATCCCAATGAACTTCCCCCTTTGGGCTTCTCCTGCAACCATCACTCTTTCAATAATCATCTAAGCAGTTCTATAAATACTGTGTCAGATATCGATAAATACAGGCTTTTACTAATTTGAAAATCACCTTGTATTCTCCCCTTCTCTACAAGATTTTATGTTGTTCTTCATTTACTAAACTGAAGTATTGACATTGCAGTCATCTTCCGCTACTTTTGACAAAGAGGCAGTCATCGTTAATTTAAAACATAAGCCTGTAATAGCTAGCAATCATTTTGACCATCACTACAGGGTATATAGCAACTACTATCAAATAAATTTCTCCAGTCAAGTTCACCATAAAAATATGAATTACTTTATCACAAAACTCAGCATATACAATTTAGGTCAGCTGTCACAATGCCATCAGCACTAGCTCTATGAGCTCCCAGCTGGGTCAATAAACACACTACCAGGGCCTGAAAAGGTCAACATGAACTGCCTGTTCAAGCACTATTTCTTTAATTTTCTGACTAAAACCTGACTTCACTACCAAAAATTCTCAGGGTAACCTGAAGTGCTACTTTACAGTATTTGAAGCATGGACTTCGAGGTTCTTCAATATAGATTGTCCCTATAGCACATAAATTCCCACCCCAAAAAAAAAAGCGCACACTCAACATGTTGGGAGTTCATGATCACAATTCAGATGGATTTTTCCTCCTTTATACATAGCACATACCTTATTTACAAATCTATTTGCCTGCTGTATAGTTCACCCACTCTTCTGACTAGAGAAATCTAACTACATTGAAAAGAGAGTATTGTACTTCCCATCGAGCCATGTTCTCAGGTAGACAGCATGCCAAAAAAATAAGACCTTCAAGGCCTAGAACCAATATAATGACTTATGGAATGCCTACCCCCAGTTACCCATTAGCAAATTACATTCTTCAATACCATGTTTCTGGAAGATTTCAACTTCACTTGCCAGTTATCTTTTGAGTTTCACCACACTGATACCACAGGAACTCATCTGAGCATATTTCTGCTTCCAAATGTCACCAGAATTATTAGTATTATAGTTCCTTGTGTACAAACCAATTCTGCATTTACTAATGTACCAATGATTACTGCTAAAAAACTTGCCATATCCTTATCTGAGGGCATACTTAAGGATACTAGAATGGTAAGGCTACAAAATTAAACTGAAAATAGATGCATAAGCCCTTGTGTTCACTTTCTTAACCACATCATCATTACAGGTCCTGACAGTGGCAGTGGTTAATACCTTTAGGCAATGATTCTCAGACTAACGTAATTCTTCCCCACGTAAGAGATTATTCACAATGAGAATCAGTATTTCACCTTCAGAGATCAAGAACAACATCTGTGTCTTCTCTTCTGCACAGGTACAACATACTAAAGAATATCTGCCCACAGCACAATATTTATCTTGCTACTCTCTTCTACCAAGAGACACTACTCCCATAAATACTGTCCAGTTCAAGAAAAACAATCCAGCATGACCATTCACTTGCCAATCTCCTTATAAGAAGAATACTATGAATATTGCTAATCACAGTAAAAAATCATGCTCCACCCATAAGTGCCAAGTGTCATCTATAGTCACACAAGCAATGAGAATTTATTTTTTCAAAATTTTATGGATGCTTATTGAAAACACTTTGACAAACTGGAATGTTCTTTCTCTCATTAAAGAGCTCCTTCTCCTTTAGTTTATTGCAGTTCCCAGCACACAAATACTTTCTATTAATCACTGTAGTCCCTGCAAAAATGAAATGCTCCAATTATTCTGAATAGCCTAAGCATTCACAAGTTTATCAAAATTTCTCTTTTCCGCTTTCAGAGCCAGGATGCTTTTAACAGCTCCAAAATACTACTTTGATACAGCAGAGTTCATAAAAACCTCAGCTCATTCGTAACTTCACCACTTATGTTTGAGACCAAATGTTAGGGTTGCCTCAGTCAAATCCTTTTCTAGCAAGCACCCGCCACCTACGTAAGAGAAAAGAAATGAAAAAAACCCACTCTACATAACTGATGCAGGTCCTAGCACATGAACTTCTGGAAGTTACAAGAGCTCCTTAATTGAAGTTTCTACCCATCACCTAAATGATGTTGCTGAATTTACTCACTATTAAGACCTCTAGGCTACGGGACATGAGCAGACACCAATGCTGCCAAGAGCTATACTGACAAGAAGCAGACGAACACCAAGAAAGTCTTACAGCCCCATAGCTTGGGGACTTTCATAAAAGCTAATCTTGGATCACATTTTGTAGCTGTACTACCAAACACAGTAAGTAGAATCAGCACGTATTTATATTTACTAAGCACCCAGCAAAGAACTGCTACCAGCACTAGAGCATCAGTGATTTTAGGGGGGTTTTTTTCCCTCTTGTGTTACTAATGGTACACAACATGTTGTTTTGACTGGTACCAAACCTCAGCTAAGCTAGTAATGTGCAGAAGTTAATTAATGATTTACTGCCAATAGGGGAAAAAGGTAACAGTTGGGTGTTTTGATCTATTTAGCAGGTTTTTTGTTGCTGCTGCTGCTTTTAAAAAAAAATAGCAAATTTTTGGCTTCACAAAAAGACATCTCGAAGCAAAAACATGACATTTAGTGTATTATCAGAACTCGCAGCAGACAGCAAGCACTGTTCATGATCATTACCCTAGCATTTACTTCCACCAGTTGCTGCTGGGATAACAACATGCACGAGGCTTACAGCTCATCTGAACTCCCAGAAAATGGGATTTCTTAATATGGATATTCCTCAAAGGAAAAAAAAAGTTAAGATCTTCAATGCAAAGAGATCAAATTTTTTCATTAGACATATAGATGGAGTTTATTCATCATTAACAACAAACTTTGTGACATCACACCTTCGCTACTAGTCACTAATTTAAGGAAACATTCAAACAAACATTCAGAAAAATTTTCAGACATTGAGTCTTAAATATTGCCAGTACATTTACAGGTGCAGATAAAAGGTTTCTATAAAGCTCAAACTTTACCATCACTGTGAGATTGCTTCTGCTGCATAGGGAACAGTGAAATCATCATTGCAAGCAGAGAATTTCTGCCAGCTGAGTATTCCATTTTGGTTTTTTCTAACTAGATAATGACAAAGTACAAGGACGCAGGACTAACTCAAGAGTTGCTTAGCCACACAAGTAACATCAGGGACTTAACCCTTCACTGCAAATACCAAGACTCTGCTACTGACAGTTATTTAACCTCCTAAACCTCATTTTTAAAAATTACCCCTTTGAGACAGAATCACTGGAATACACAGAACTGAACTGGGGGGGGGGGGGGCACACATACAACACATACCAAAAGAAGGAGAAAAAAAAAAGTTAAATACTTAAAGTACATCAGAAAATTTTTATCTGTATATTAACATACTTTTCTCCTAACACACTAACCTTAAAGCATACATTTTTTAGCATTCACAGTTAAATTCAACTAGGTAGGTCATGTATAGACCAAGGGTTTCCAATACTTCTCTATCTAGTCCCACAAGCGATCCAACTGCCAGACAGCACCACTTAAATGAAGATTATTTCTTTTTTCCTCCAAGAGGCCACAATTTGATTGCTCTTTTCTTTTCAAGCCATCATTTACAATTTGAATAACCTCTGTCACGTACTGACAGACTGTAGGGGGGGGGGGGGGGGGGGGGGGCGGGAATAAATCGCTGAATTCCCCACCTCCCACCCCCAAAAAAAGATCTTTAATAGATTCTGATGCACACCATGTGTTGACCTTGGCTCTACCCGGGGAAGAAGCTGCCACCATTACAGATCATAGTCACAAATACCATGGTCACATGAAGAGGCAAAAATCTACATGACCTGCAACTAAAACTCTACTGCACCTTGTGGCTACAGGATACACAAGATACCCTGAAATAGGGTACAAACAAAACAGCTTCGAAAAGTGGGCATTTTACCACACAGATTTCATATTTTTCTCACTCAGAAAAAAAATTATTTGAAGAAACTGCTTTTTGAAACATTTCAGTAGATGGTGTATTTTCTTCTTTTACCAAACTTTATCACAAAAAATGACTTCAGTAGGTTTCTATAGCTCTTTATGACCACACAAGTCCGGCTATTTTCTAAGTAGTTTTTGCTGCGTGAGGAAATCAACTATCAATAAACTTCCCTTTGCTGGAGATTAAGGAAAGCAAAGGTAAGCATGTCAAGCAGGAACCTTGCCAGACCCACAGACCGAAAACAAGTTCATGTTTTCATTTTTTTCTCAAAGTGAAAGCATCATGCTTTAAAGGCTGCTACAGACCCAGTATTCCGTTTTGCTTGCATCTACCTACGTTGAAAGTCTTTATATATATTGAAGTCATGCTGAGGTGGCACTCAAATTTTTTTCTGAAGCTTTAAAAAAATAGCTTCTCTGGCAATAAGAATCCTAACGGCACCAGGCAGTGAATTCCCTACCTTACCAACGCATTCTTTCCCAACATAAGCAAAACAAGCATCCCGGGAGAATGCCATTCCGTTTCAGATCCCTCAAAATTATCTACTGATACAGAGCTAACAGATGTGAGAAGAAAATATTTTATATCTCTAACAGGAGGTTTAGTCTCTCAATAGCTATATTGTGATAAGAAGATAAGGAATCGATCTAACCTCTTTTACTCGTGCCCTCCACAAATCATACTCACAGAAATAGAGCAGGTCATGATTTTTCTGAAGCAAGAATTGTACAAGCCCATCAAATATTAAAAAGCACTGCAGATGTCTGCAGTCCTTTCTAAAAGCTTTTTTCAGACAAGCAAGGAGGACACATGAATTAATTAAATTAACTGTTTCCAAACATCCCACTTCTACAAGCCATTACCTTCCTTCAGATGTTTTAAACTGAGACTTAGTCTGTTCCTCCAGGCTTTTCAGTCCAGAGCTCCTTTATAACTAGTAACAGTGTGAGCGTGCTTATCCAGGCTTCCAGGACTTCACAGAGACCTATTGCTCTCTGCACAATCTTAAAGAATACTTATGTCCCACTGAAGCTTTTCTGAAAGCCTCCAACTCCAGACTGCCCATCAGGCACATCTTCAGGTTATCACTTCCACGAGCCAAAAATATAAATACTAACACAAAACTACATGCACTGCATAGAGCCTCTTAATTATCAGGAATGCATACGAATCACTTCAACTTATTGAGATACTGTATCCACCCAACAGTACACTTAATGGGTTTTCTTAAATTAAATCTCTTCCAAGCATACCTCCATTTCACAGTGGCACTAGCTAAATACCAACAGAGGACAAATTCTTTCAGATACAGCTGCAAGGTACCCATCTGAATAATTCTGTCAGGACAAACTTACGGTGCCCAAGCAATCCCTCATTAGCGCATTACTTCAAAAATCAGTCCTAAGACGCCCGTTTCTAAATAGTAAACTGGCTCAAAGACATTATCTTCAGAACAGAAACGGCACCGAAAGCTGAACAACATCATACCTAGATTTGAAATGCCATCTTCTTCCAATTCCTTTCCAACGAGTAACATCCTTCCCAAGCAAAGCGAGTTGCAGAAGTCAGCTTGTGCCCTACCTATACGCATACATGCTGGTTCAAACACACCACCAAGACTTTAAATGAACCTGCCAGAGAAGTACGGAGCTCTGAGAGTTGCAACTTCACCCAAAGATACGCAGCTCCTTTTACCTTAAACCAGGCAGTATTTTTTTTTCCTCTTGCATAACTAGAATTCCCAGTTACCACTGTTTCCACCCACAGTCTTGCCCGTGAAGGAACAGCCTGCATAACCACCCTCTGCCGGGCTGACCTAACAGGCTAGCAGATCAACACTTTCTGATCACAGCTCCTAAGAGGTTGCTGAAAATAGAACACCAGCTGCTATTGAAGTCCATGTGCTCAGTATCTAGCGCCACTGACCAAGTCCCACATATGAGACCTCCTATTTACTTAATGCAACAGGCAGATTTAATATTGCACTGTTATCTTCTAGTGAAAGGCTGCCTGACAGCAATTTAGTTCTTCACCCCGGTTACCAGGGTAAAAAAAAAAGTCCACCTTTTTTTTAGCCCAACGTTTCACATCAGTCATCACTACTTCAGACTTCAGGGGGCTATTTCAGGCCTCCAGAAGCAGCCAAGCATGTTAAAAAAAATGCAGACCCCTCTCAAATTTCACCAGCCCTACTGCGAAAGACCATTATCGATGGCCTCACACCGATTTCACACATAATTGTCACCAAGAATTGGCACCGATGCTTTTTTATCCAACACCAACAATTTGCTGTGAACCGAATCCGTTTTCTATTAATCAGATTATCACTACAACTGAATATATATTCTTAGGAACCTTACTCAGACTGACCTACTGTTACCTTGCGCTATCATAGAAATTCAATCTGTCAACAACCCAGTACAAAGTCCGTGTAATTGTATCTGCTTAAGTACAAATCCACACTTGGCAATAAGCCCCAAACAGGTACTTTTTGTTCACCTGTCAGTCAAGCTTCATTCGAGTAATTACAGCCTCTTTCTCCCTGGAACAGCTACCGGTATTTGCAAAGTCTCAGGTGTCTGAATCCCCAGCAGGCATGCCTACCCAGAACTTCCAATGTTATGAACAGCATACTCGAGCAGGTGCATAAAGCCAGCAGCATCACTGAGGCCAGCTATGGATCAGCCAACCTATACTAACTGCTATGGGGATATTTCATTAACATTCACCACTAATTGGTTTGGCTAAAAAACCTAGACCAAGCTCACTCATGTTCCGATTTGCAGGTGTTTCCACTTCTACCACCTGTACTTTGTCTTTCCTAGATGGAAAAAAACTTCTTCACTACTTCCTTCTAGTTATAGTCCCAACTCCTACACGTGCTTCAGACAACTTGAAGTGGAACAGAGAGGATCAAAGGCATAGTACTAACCAGCAAGTGTTAGAGAGGCACAACATAACCGAAACCAGAAGCCATATTCTGATTATTTCTTACAGTAATCCTTAATCTAGGTCCCTTTTACTCCCTTCTCCTTCTAGTTCTTAGCAAGATTCTCATGCAAATTTCAGCTTCATTAAAAAAGCACATGCGTTGTACTTTTAAGAACTAGTTCCGTACTACATGGCAAGAAAGTAAGATTTGACCTCTGTTATAGCCTACGTGTCATTGTAAATAAATGATCAACCTGCTTAAGTCCAAAAAATGAACGCTGAGAACCCACAGAATTTAGCCTTCTGTTTATTCACTCCTCAGATTACAAACTCCCCACAGATTCTTTTCCAACATAATGAACATTACTCAATAGCACGCTACATTTGACATACAATCTCCATTTACAACATTGTTTTAAAGATACACCAAGGAATACACTCATTGCTTTCCCTCAGCTTCTGAAGCTTGAAATACAAGACACCTATAATAGTTTTACAGTTAGATAAATTAAACTGAATTAGCCAACTTTGATAAGGAAATAAGCCAAAGACAGTTCTTCAGTCTTTCTCCTCTCATTCAGTTTCTACTTATGCTGGTGTTAAGGGTTTGAGTGTGGCTTGTCAGTTTCTGTAGGATGAGTGTCATGTCAGGAGGCTCCAGGACTCAAAGCTGCTATTTATTTCCAGCTGAAATGTGTTCAAAATGCTGTGTTTTCACCCATTTTAGGATTTTTAGTTTACTCTTAGATTATGACCATTTGGTTAATTTTCAACCCTTTAGCAAGCATTACATAATGAGTGTATTGCGTAATATGTTTTAAGCAGTCATGACCAACCACCTTGGATTTTATTCAGTTTCCTAATTATCTGAAGCCTAGGCCTAAATACTCTGTAATTTCCCCCCCCCCCCCAGTTATATAGATTAAGCAAAGCGCTTATGCCTTTCCAAGTAAGGGATAGTGATTTCTTAGCATAAGTTAACTGTTAAGGAAGTTAATTCCTACTTGCTGGAATCACTGTATAGCTGACTGTTTAGAGCACTACATTATTAGCCAACTGACTAGAATTAAGTCCTAACCATTGCTTAAAAGGCTTTTCCATTATTATTATCATCTGATAAATGTAATTCCGCTGTTACTCAGCATTGTATACTAACTGCTTCAGTTATTTGCTAATTTTTGTTGATGCAGCAAGGGGGTTGTCTAAGCTACAGGAAAAAACCTGCCAGGCTAATCCTTCAGAGGCAGCTGCAGTTCTTCTACAGATCCCTCATTCTTACAGCAAAGCTTGCTTTTCCATTTTTCATACACAAGTAGTAACAATCAATTTTGGACCAACTATTTCAAGTTTTAAGTTATCTTCTTTTTGGACATCAGCTATGCTCCTACTACTCAAATGGCAGGTGGCTCACAGCTCAAGCAAAGAGGCAGCCACACTTCGCTGTTTTACACCCCAAAGTAGAGTTTGTAATTAAACCATGGGCTCATTTGGAAATCTATTTTGCAAGTGCATTTGCAGCCATCAACTCCAATCCTCAATTCCCACAGATGCCTTGAACATGAGATAAACCACAAAATGCAGAGTCAAGAACTGAGCAGTTTATCCTCAAAATACTTCAGGTTTTAATCTTGACCTAAATTAACTATACTGGCAAAACTCAGCAAACTGAGAACCACCACCCGCATCAGTATTGGGTCTCAGGCAAACAGTTAGTACAACACTTTCTGTATATTTATCTTTTTACTACCAAAGGTGCAATATGACCTTTTAGAAGCTTCTGGTACTTACTTAACAGGAGTAGTAGATAGGTATCTCCTTGTGTTTTATTCCAAAATTGTATGATTTTGCCTTTTTTAATTTTTTTTTTCCAAAAAACAAGCATTCTTATTGATGTGGGGTCAACTCCCAATGTTAGTAATCATGCTAACGCTTGCAAGCAAGCTTTTACAAGCACACTCAGTACAGTAGTTACCATGGAAAGTCTACAGCAGCTACAATTCAGCTTTTTCTAAAGACCCTTTCCTCACCACCCTGGCTTAGGCTTCAAGTCAGTATTTCAACAGTTTTCATCCATCAGCAATTGTTATGCTAAGACTTAGGTGCTATAATAGCTCTATTTTTAACATTGCCTGCCAGAGCATGCCTCACTCAAAGCAGCCTGTCAAAAAAAATTCACCCCCCAACATTAATAGAGATATTGAAGAAGTAGTTGATGTCATTCTGTTGTTTTAATATGATAACAAGCCCAGTGAGGCACATCTAGATTATTACAAACTACTATATACACCATTTCCAAAGACCACTGAAATTCAAAATTCAGGAATTTGCCAGAGAAAGGGTTTCGAAATTAAATTATTGTATTTGGTTAATCGGTCCATGTTACACTTGGCACAGCCAACTCCAGCTGCCACAGCCCATGCCTCAAAATGCTTATCCCAATGTAACACAGGGAATTCCCCTGTAACAAAATTCATTTATGGATAAGACACTGGACTACTTTCCTGACATCTTCAATGTGGAATTAAAGTCCACCAATAAAAGCAAGGGACAGCGAAGACATGAGAGGATATGCAAAGCCTGAATTCAACTGGGTTGTTCAATTTAAGTTAAGTTGAGCTGCTGAACTGAATCCACCCCCCACCGAAACCTACTGTTCACAGCAACAATTCCTAGCAGTTGAAGACGTTTCCTGCATTTTTTCCCTACCCATCACTCAACTCATGCTGATCACCACCTTTTCTACTAGCACTGCGCTAGGCAACGCACTAAGAAAATTTGCCTTCAATAATTGATCTCTCACAATAAACTCCTGAGCTGAGAAGCGTGGCCGCAGATGCACCTCACTTTTCTCCCTCCATACAAAACCAAAGCACCTTTCTGAATGTATTAGCCTGGACATCCACCCACCTTACAGTTCAGTTTTCTGGTTACACGGAACTCATTAGGAGGTTCTTCTAAGAAGGAAGCATAATCAATAAGGCAGTGGCACTCAGTTCCTTCAGCACAACAGGGAGACTCACAGACAGGAAAGGAAAATTACCGTATGGACAGCAAGCCAGAGTCCCTTCACATTTTTTAATTTAGGCCACTGCCTGATTTTTCAGATAAAAAAAAAAAAAAAAACACCCACAGCCAACATGTACATAAAAAAGCAAACATCTTCAAACAACGACCTTCATCATCACCAAATCAATATCTGTAACAAAGCAAAAGATAGCACACTCTTATAGCCAAGTCTTAAAATAAGTGAAATTCTTATTGACAATCTTTTCATCTGCTAGTGTATTCCCCTTAATACTAAGCCTAAGTTGAAAAATTCAGAGTTGAGTATCAGCCCCTTGGTTTCTTTCTTAAATTGTATTTACCCATGTTTAAAACCAAACATCTGGCATTCCTCCATAGTAATTCTTATTGCTCTTAGGCAAAGGTTTAATAATTACAAGCCTGATTCCATCATTCCTGATAAAAACAAACAAATAAAACCAAGACAAGTCTCAGTTATAGTAATACAGGACTTTCCTGGAATCTTGACTTTTTTAAATTTCACTCAAGTTGCTCACAGTTTTTCCACTGCACAGTTACTAGGCCAAAGTCAAAATCCTTTTCTTCCTACTCAGCCACAATAGCTTGCTCTTCACCCTTTTTCCAGAAATCTAATTACTTCTCATTAACAGCTGCTCAGAGAATGCACAAAGATCCAGTTGCATTGCAGTATTTATCATTGCAGTTACTACCTTGCAATGGTTACAGCCAGGTAAGCATCTAACAAAGTCCTAAAATCTATCGTTGTTTTGGTTAAAGCCTTCCCCAAGATACTCAGTCACAACTGATCTCAGACATGACTCAACAGCAAAAGAATTCCGCAGATCCACAAAACCTGATGAAATAAAAATTAGCTCGAAGTAGCAGTCAGCAGCAAAGACTGATGGCTGTCTCTGATCTGCATACAGATCAGGGTCCACAGGCACCCCTGTTTAGATTCTAAAGAAGGTTCTGAACGTGTCCAGCTTAGGGCTTTGAATGATAAAGCCTGCTGAACACCTGTAGTGTTGTAGTTCAGCTGATAAATGACTCTCCCTGTTGAATATTTCATCCTATTCATCTTGCTAAGCCCATAAACAAATCAAACTGAGCCAGAGTTCCAGTCCCGAATGAAACACCTCCACCAGAAAACACTTCTCTTTCTGTTGACAAACAAGGATCAGACCTACTAGCTTGCTAAATATTTCTAGGACATAATGTAGCATTTTGCAGATTTGTTTGTAAAGATAATCACTGCAAGTGATTACAGGATCAAGCTTTTGATCAGTCAGGCATTCAATACACACAGTCTGTCTATTTACAAACAACCTGGTGATAATCGCCTGTTCTACTAGACAGAAAGGAATAAAAAAATATATACATGTATTCTGAACAGTTAGTATTTCTTTCTAGGTAATTTGAGAAAAAGGTTACCTTAGGTTGTTTGACAAATAATTAATATTACCACAGGCAGGTGCCCACAGCTGAGAGAAGCAGCACTCTGCCATACCTACCATCTCCTCACAGATCTCAGGCTGCCACTCAGATCACATTTAAACGAGGAAAAACATTTATGCTTCAGCTCATGCCATTAGGAAAATGATCCTATTTCCAAGGCTTCCTGGAAGTTGCACAAGTACCCCACTGCTAGTCCCCACACAGGCAGAAAGCCCCTCTTTCAGGTACTTTTCTGGCACGCAAGATAAAGGTTATGAGCGTTTCCCCCATTTCAAAGAAAACCTTTGAAAACCAGCTGACAGTTTGTGGTTTGGTTTAGGTTTTGTTGTTTGTTTGGTTTTAATAAAGGCTTTCACATTCAGTCTACAGATAGAGGCGAGTCCTTTAGCCATTACCCCCCCGGCAAACAGCGCAGATGTAACAGGCACAGCACCGGGAGCCGGCTACGGCTGCTGCAAACAGAAGATGGCACAATTATCAGGACAATCAAAACTCGGAAGCCATTCACCAAGAAGCACTGGAGACCAATAAGCCCACATAAAAAACTAACTACGGTATCTGTGGTCATCAGAGACCTGAATCGCCTTCAAGCAAAGGCTTTAGATGAGCCCAGTACGCGGGGGTGACCGCTTTATGTGCCTGGTTCAAGGGCCTCCTGTCACCACCACCATGCAGATGCACACACTGGAGGAGACAGTCCCCTGTTTTTGTGTCACCGAGCTGTTCTTGACCTTCGACAGCAAGATCAAACACTGAATGCACGGACATTCATCCACTGTGGGATAGCAGTACAGAGGTTCATTCTGGTGACATCTCCAACTAGCAGATTTAACAGAAATAAAAGAAACCCAAACACACTCAAAAACCACCGCATCAGTCTTTTACCTAACACCCTGTCTAGTTCTCATTCTCACCCTTTCAAATTACCTAGGTGCATTATCAGTGGCTCTGCTCTTTACATCAATCCTTTTCCATTCCCTGCCAGACTGAAACAAGCCTCCATTAAAAAAAAAAAAAAGACAACAGTTGCACTCTAAATGTCACAAAAAACCTGAGCTGCTACCCAGAAAATCAAGCAAACCTTCTGCAAAGTTGTGAAGCTTTGTAATACAGGCAACAGTTGTTCTAGCCAGGTTACACAAAAAACTAGCAGTGCCATAACCCAAGCAAGAATTTTTTTCAAACATAACATTATTTTCCCAGTAGCAACCTGCCATCATAATTCTTCACACTGTTGTTCATGACAAAGTCCAAATTTTTTGGGGGTAAACAGAACAAGTTATTGTGAACTGAAATAAGCTTTCAGTAAGGTGGTTCAACTTCCCAGACATCTGCACTTGTACTAATTCCTGCTACATTTTCATCTGGATGCTAACACAGGAGTTGACTTTTGACATGCTGAACCCTTGTCCCACAAGATTAGCACTTGTATTTAAGATACATCAGGCACAACTACGTTGCTTGAAGTTTGCCCAGCCCGTGCAGTTACTTGAAACTGAACCAAAACCTGAGTGCAAGTCAGTCAAGAATTCCTGAGCATCAACCATAACAGAACCTCTGCATAATACAATGCATATGTGTGTATATATATATATATTTATTTTTTTTTTACACATCTTCCAGGGAGTAAAAAGTCCCTTTACTTTCTATTTGAGTAAGTATGTAGCTATTACCAGCATTTCAAGAACACGTTCTAAAATTAGCAGAAGCAGTTACTAGCATGCATTTTAAGGTAGCCAACACTCCCTAGCAGCAAGACAGAATGTGCTCTCATTAAGCCTCACCTAGAACTTAAGATTCATCTGAGAGATACTTAAACTTAATAGATAAGAGTTCTTTACTGAACTGCTCAGAAATAGTACTAGACTAAAAATGCTCATCAGTAAAAATGCACAAATTGACAAAGTTACTTCATCAACACTTTCATAATACAGTTTGTCAAAGCAGCAGACATGGTGTTCTACTCATCCCTCCAAGTCACTTTACCACTTCCAGATGGTATTAGGCAAAAAATACCAATAAAAGCTAGAAAATCCAAATCAGTACCTTCTGCAAGTTTTGGGCCCATCTTCAAATCTGTTTTTAAAGCCAGTACACCCACACGGGGTCTCAAAAAAACTTTATACAACCTAACTAATAGCTACCTGTCGCAGCACTACCTAAAGTAGCCAGTTGCAACAAGGCTTCAAAAGTTCATTTACTGTCTGTGCTATTTCTTCATCCTCTTCAGGCCAGCCCACCCTGCTTCTCCTCTCTCCTACATCCAGGGCACTCCCTCTCCTCCATCTGCTTCTTCCACGTCTCTTCATCCAGGGCTCCTCTTCTGTACCCCTTAGAGCTATTTAACTACTTAGCAGGAACCAGCCACAGCTGCACATTATCCACACCAGCCAGCCCACCGCCCCTGAAGCCAGCCCACAGCTGTATATTATCAATGCTAATTAACCCAGCTTCATTCCTCTATAATTCCTCTACAGCTACCTGGGAGAAAAGTCAGTAAATCACATCAACAGATTTGTCTTAGATGTCCATCACATTCCAAACAACACAAGCTCTGTAAGAGGCAATCTCCTCCTGTTTGCATACTCTGAATGTCCAACAGCAACACAGGAATTTGAAACTGGATTACCTTCTATTTGGCGATACAGAGAACTTTGTTCAAAATTTACAACTCTTCCACCATCACAACATTTCTGTGCTATGAGCTGACTGAGTTTTATAGTATGAACGTAGTAACCTCAGGTTTTAGGAAGGTCACAGCCAGAACAACTAGATGGAGAAGGACTTCACAGAAATGCAGCACAATAGAGTATTCGTGGCAGACATACCACAGTTAGCTGTATCATTTATCTCCACCAAGCACTTTTACAAATAAAAATCTCAATACATGACCCAAATACTGAATATTTGGGAAATAAGGTAAATTAAACTTCCAAGCATTCCTAGCTTTATTGCACGTAGAACAGCAAAGAAAACTCGCTGACCTACCCTACCATCCTATGGACTGTGCATTCTGTTCACAAGCACTTAAGGCTTAAAGTTGCTAAGCGCCATATATTTCAGCACCATATATTTCACAAAAGCAGCCAAATCCATGTTCTAGAGGATGATTATCTTTACTTATGGCCTGCAACCGTAGTTACCCTTAACTGAAACAGCCACTTAAAAAAATTCATACAAACTGGATTTGTTTCCCTCCAACATCCATCCTAGCACATAGAGTGATCACCAGTCTTCTGCAGTGCTACTGCTTTGATAACTGGATGTTTATTTCCTAGGCAGTATCATCCCCTGTATTTTCCTTCCTTTCAGGACTTTATATTTGCAACAAATCCAAGGTAGAGAGACAGCTTCATTACCTTAAAAATAAAAGTAAAAATATATGGGCGTTTGTTCAGCAGTATTGAGAATCTTTTGCTAAAGCATAGTGACCTATGATACAAATTTAACTTTTATCGAAAGCCTGAGAACATAAATCTCGTGTTATTCACTGAAATACAATATCACATTTCTTAAAAGCTCGAGATCTATGTTTTGAACAGGCTCATTGCTCTTAACTACAACTTATCTACAGTCGTAAGTTATCAGACTACCAAAACACTTCAATATCAAGTTAGCTAGAAAAAAGGAAGCATTATAACAACATGAGAAGGCTGATCTAAGCTGGCCTGTTAAGATTTTTTTTCGTTCAATGAAATTTCCCAACATATGTTTCCATGGAAAGCATATCCAGGCAGAATTCTCTTTTCTACATACAGCACTGGATCTTCCACAGCCGCCGACAGAAGGCAGCAGTTACAGATCAGATCAGTCCAATTTGGTAGTACAAACAGACAAGGGCAAGAGGGACTGAGTGCAAGGAGGCATAGTCAAATCCACTTGGTACTCAAGCACTCACTTCAGCCTAAATAAGCATCTTCCAGAAAACATCAATTGTCCAGTACAAAACTTAATTAAACGCTTTGGCCAACAGTTGTTCCCATAAACACTGCAATTATCTCAACATCAACTACCACAGTCGCCTGTTAATTAAAACATCATACCATACAAAGTAGTCAACACCGAGCAGCGCTAGCATTAAGTCAAGAATACGATTTTAGGAACGTGCTTCCCATTTCATTCAAGCCTAGGACACAGTACATACTTACCAAGTTTCAGAAATCCGTCATTCTTCACTGTAGTGGTGGGTGTCGAGTCTGCAGCAAGCACCCCTTTGTCTTAAAGGTGCCCATTCCCAACTCACAGGTCCCTAACAAACAACTTGATCATCCTCCAAAGAAGAAACAGCTGTGGATAGTCAAGGCCCATCAAGAAATTAGAATGATTATGGCTTAGAAGTACTTAAGACAAGATTTCCTTTCCTGAATATCTGCAGGCATCAACAGGTACTTATGAAAGCCACACTCAAGTTAGCAGTAACTGCAGCTATGCCAGCTGGGCTCAGCTCAAGGTTCTGAACATCTAGCCAGCACAAACAGACCACGTCGCATCATCTTTCAGCACTTTTTTCTATGATAAATTTCTTCTTGATGAAACAAATACTGCATTTAGCTGCATGACTTGCACGCAATACAACTCTAACGGTATTTTAATTTGCACATAGTAAATTAAAAACAGTCATAAGGACAATGCGTAATAGCCTTTTAGCAACATTAATTAAAACCTTCAGATGCCTATTATACAAGCAGCTCAGGTTCAACATACTATGATTGGTTGCAGATAAAGGGAACATGCATATACCTCCCAGAGAAATGGGTTCAAGTTCATGAGAGCCTGAAAGCTATTTTACAGCCTACTCATCAGTTCAGCTGCAACAGCTTCTGTGCAGCACTATGCTACCTTGCCCCTGTTGCTTAAGGAAAAACAAGGTTTAGGTGCAGGCCAACAATCCACTGAACAGAGCCAACAGCCCTCTGACACCCTAACAAGCCGTCCCAGACCTTGCAGCACAAGCCCACACCCATTCCCGTAACGGCTCTGAAGCTCATCTGAGCCTTAAACAAGTTTAGTGGGCTTGCCACCCTAGTAAAACAATTCCTTGTGTTTACACTAGGCTTTTACACTGGTTTCTGAAGGGCTACAAAAGGATGCTGGTGGGTTGCAAAGATCCTCCTCTTTTAGCAACAGCAAATAAATCATTACAGGCTCACCTGCTCATAAGCTATGCTCTCACAAGACCCTGAAGATGTACACCTGTTTTTAGCAAGTGTGTACTTTGTTGTTTGGCTTTACCAAAAGCCTTTTACATTCCTGGTACTATTTTCAGCTAAGTCTGAACTGGGAATCAAGTAGCACATCATTTGGAAATCAAGTTGAACAGAAGTTCTAATAATTCTCAGCCACAGAAGAGTACAGAAATATAACGCTCAGCTTACAAACTTGACTAACCTAGAGGATTTACCCTGTGGGGTTTTTAAAGAAAAATTTTAAAAGCCTAATTGAATTTTTTACTTTTCCCCCCCCCCCCCAAAAGACTCTCAGTACCGCAGCAACTTTATTCATTATTAATCAGGCCTCATCTGCTCAATACAATGTTTCCATAAGATCAGTAATCAGCCACATGCTACAACATGGCAGCAAATGTGGTATCCTTTTCTTGACATAAAGCTTTCACCTCCTGAAGAGCAGACACACGGCATAAGTCAGAATGGTTTGGTTCTTTTTATGCAAGTCAGTTTAGCCACTGGATGAAAAGCACGACGTTACAGTAAACCTCATGCATAAACACACAAAAAAATCCTCTCCCCCACTTGGAAATTTTGAGGGTTTTACTCAGTTTCGGCTTGATTTAACAGCAGAAGAAGCCTTGAGAAAAAAATGCCTGGAAGGGTATACAGAAGAATGCTTAAACTAGCCTTGCAGCTAGAAGCACAGATTGCCCGTGCACACGCTCGCCTCGGCTGGCTGCCCACGGCTCCGCACGCACACCTTGGCACCAGCACACACGCGCCTGCTGACACGCAGGTAGCTGGGATGCCGCTGCAGCATACGCTGCCTCCCTCTGCCAGCAGTTTGGCTTGCAGAAGGATGCAGGCAAGAATGACAAACAGCACGGGATCACGGGCATCTTTACAGTGATGCTCTGTAGGAGGACAGCGCTACAGAAAACCAGACTTGGTCAGTTCTGTCATTCAACACACCGAAGAAACTTGCAGTTACTACTTCACTCCCACTGAAATCATCCAATCTGGGCTAATTTGTGTCACTAAATAGGATGAGAAGTAGATTTGATTTTGTATCACAATTATTTCATTCTTACATCATAATTTGTCATTAGCAAGGTACTTCACATACTCCTTTTTTACAAACACCCCCCTGTCACATTTCACTTGAATGCAACATAATTAAAAGCAACTTGATTTACTTTCACTGTTCTTTTCAGGAAATTCTTACACTACTTTTCATTTTTAAATACTTTAAAGTTGACTGCAAATTCATACATTTCCTGGCAAGTAGACAGAAGATGCAAATTAGACAAGTGCCATAGCCTACTTGTAGTTAAACATCTTTGCTTTTAAATCAGATATACATACTTTATCATAATGAGCAAGTATCTAAACACGTAAGTCCATCTTAAAGTTGGCAGTCACAGAGACCAGTAGAACCAGTTCTAGTGTCAAAGCCTTTCACAGCATCCAAGTAGATTAAAGTGGTAATCCAGAAGCCTTCAGAATTTTCTTAAGTGTTGTCTTTTTAGTTTATACTTCAAAGTCTCCCAGGAACAGCTACTGGTCTTCAAGTATTTTGAAAACTTTGCTTCTTTTTATGTCCAAAAGGCAACTGCCTGCAACCACCCAAGAAGCTTGCTAGAGTAAACCCAACATACGCTGAAGACTCTATATCCCAGCCATCACCTACATTTCCATGGCCTGTTTGTTCTGCTCAGAGGCAAACACTAAGAAAAAAAAAATACAATTCTTTCAAGTTAGGAAACCACTATCCCATGTGTACACAGCTATCTTGACCATTAAAATCAATTTTTACAGCTTCATAGGAATTACCTTCAAGCTGTTATGGTCAAAAAAATACATCCTGCACTCTCTCCCCAGGCGATGATTTTGCATCTCACATTTTTCACCAGCATCAAAGGATTCTATTTGTCCACCTTTCCAAGGAGGAGATTAAACCTGATACATCTTTCTCATACACATTTCCCATGTATTCAAATTCCATTTGTTTTCTCTTTTTTTTTTTTGTGCTCAAGACAACCACATCCATATAGGAACTGTCTTAGCAACTGATCCTAGTTCCAGGACCAGCAGCACCCACAGAACGGGCTTTCAGATCACTCTCATGTGATGTAGCAGCACTCACACAGTAGCCTGGCCACAGCATCCAACACAAAAGCCACTTTGGATGCCAACAAACGAGCCACTATCATGATTACAGGGTCAGCATTTTCAGGATGCTTACCAGGCTATCTTCAAAGACTCATTATTTATGTCACACTTTAAAAGACTGGGGTATAATTAGCCAAATGGCCTAACTATCACTGTGGTTTATTTGAGTCTGTACAGAGTGGTGGTACTACAATAATCTGAAAGATAGTTCATAATCGGTGTTATCATGTTGCCATCCCTGCTGCTTTTTCAGAGCTTTATGGAAATTTAAACCATGTATCTTCAAGTTTAAGCCCACTGCGCTCATTCTTTATTTTGGCCTTTTATACTTTAATGTTTCAACAAGTGCCTGTTACGCACACAGATAAAAGGTTTTCTCAATCCAGATGTGACAGTCACAGGAGACCCACCAAACACCACAATGTGGCTAGCAGAAATCAACCCAACTAGACAAAGAGTCACAACATAGCAGCGGTTATTTCTGGCATCCTCTAGTTTTCTCCATGCCGTATCCCCAGCAAAACATGTATCTTAATCACTGTCCAGGGAATATGCTCCCCTGAGGTCAATAAATATCCTCGCTCTCTGCCAACATACCCAGCTATTAACAGCCTTTTTCTTAACAGAGGCAAATAAGAGACTGATAGCGAGGGAATAGACACAGTTCATAACCACGTTACTGTTTTTCAAAGCAGAACTGTTCCAGAATTTACAGGAAAAAGCATCGCAAAATTCATCGCATTTATACCTACAGTACTTTCTTTACAGAGCCAGCTTCACTCTAGTTAGCTTAGGTGCTAGCAACACTGACAGCAGCAACATCAACACATTAACCATCCCTTAAGGAGTCCTACAATCCACACTGAGACCTCTGCAGCAGCATTAACGCTCACATCCAAGCTTACTAGTTCCATGCCAGCTCCAATATTCATACACAAAGTCTATCTACAACCGACACACAGGCAATGGGCAAGAAGTGGCTTTTTGAAGGCACTGCTTTCACTAACACCTTACAACAGTCACAGAAATAGCGCTTCTGTTTTGTTCTCTTGTTAAGCTGTCTCCAAATCTCTTGAAGTAATTCGTGGAATAAACTAGATTGAGTACCTCTGATCTATCACAGCAAGTACAACGGCATCTGGAGCCACCTACTGCGTATTATTAAGTATAACTAAACGAAAATAAACAAGTCAGGAAGAACATTGATTATACAGCTATGTTCATCGCTGTTTGTAGCAAGTTGGGTTTGGTTGGTTTTTATATATTATAGCCTCATTGATATTGATTTAAAAATATCGAATCCCATTTGTAATTTAATCTATTTATCCAGATTCATCTAATGTGTCATCACTGAACAGCTTTTATCAAATATCACCACTTGCCTAGTAAGCAATATTCCCATCTGCTGAGTAGAGAAATATTATGTAAACTACACAAAACCAGCTGCAGAACATCAGACAATCCAGGTGAAACGTATCAACATTGCACAGTAACAGAGGTTCCTCTGACAGAACCTTCCACTGAAATTAAGGAACACCAGACAACTTCTAAAATGACTTGCTTTAGTGTTGCTTTCTTCCAAGATGATGACATTTGTACTCAATTTTTGAGCAGGTAGCTGGCTCAGCCTGAGACAGCCACCTTAATTACATACCAATTTAAAAAGAAAAAAATAATCTTGAAACACCACCATTAGGCTACCTTGCTCTCCACAAATCCTGACAAAATTTATTTTCCCCATTTATCTACAGAGTTTTTAAAAAACTACTGGACTGGCCTAGTTAGCAAATGAAGGGATAGATATGTGAGCTTTAATTTTAATAGCATATCATTGCCTAACATCAAGTAACCCCTAAAGGGACATACATGTACTTTTTAGGTCATGAGGGTATTTTGCCTCTTACTATTGACAGCCTACATTCAAGTTACAGTCACATACCAGCATTTAAATGCCTTTTTTCCCTCGTCCTAAGTGACTAGTTTCTTTCAGCTGTCTGTAGTCTCATTTCAGTGCTCAGTGGCTTGCTCCCACAGCAAGTCTCAAATTAGAAAACTTCATTAAAGTGTCTAAATCACCCAGAAATACTAAGCTCAGGATAGATTAATGTTCATTTTGTCAAACACCCAATTTAACATGTTACAGAAGCAAAGAGATCCTGCCCAGCTACCCCATTCACACAGACAGCAGCCTGTACATCTCTGAACTGAAGAATCAGCTATTACGCACTGCTTCTCCAACAGGTCTTTACTTATTTAAGAAATAGTAATCTCTTTAGACTATAGCATTCCATAATCTAATGTTAAGATTTCCCTATCAGCCCAGAAATACAGAAGCTTTCCAGCTTACATGACAGTCAACTGGTTTGCACACTAAGTAAAATATTTAATGGACATTTCTTTTACCAGAATCACAATCAACATACCCTTATTATCTCAATACCAATTCAGGAATTATCCCCAGGTTTTTTTTCCTTATGTTTTACCCACTGCAGTTTCTGCACGTATGCAGTAACACACTGCATCATATCTTTCATTGACTAAAACTGCACAGGCAAGTAGCATACATATTCCACCTTTACCATATAAATACTGGCAATGTTCCAGCTTAAAGGGGGGGTGGGGAGAAAAAGCATGCTCTAGAAGAATATGTTTTTCAGATGTTGTTTAAACACCACACAGAACAATGAGTCTACATTGAAGCCACTGAAGCTTCCCTGTAACATTACACAGTGACTAAAATGGACCAGTACTTAGATTAGCACTTACAAGCAAAACAGAGGCCCCCAGTTGTTTATGTTTGTATGCCCACCAGTTTTAAAAAAACAAAACAAAACATGTAATGCTGCATTTTGAAAGCTTTTTGTCAGATAATTTGGAGAGGATTGGCAAGTGAGCAATTAGTACATGCAGTTCACATCAACTACCACATCAATTAGCATCATAAATCAAACCAGCAAGCCTCTAACTGAATTGACTCCATTATGCAGGAAGCGAGATGTTCCAGTAAGCAAAATATTCCCAGAGAAGTACTGTCTTTTTAGAAGTCACGTAGGTCTCCTGACTTCAGCTAAAATACTAGCTTTAAAACGCATTAAACAGTTATAAAGGCAGATGTCTGCTGTAAGTATTTGTGCATCTAGCCTGTGCACTGCTACCTATATGATTAACGCACATCATTCACTCCCCTCTGAGGTTACACACCCATTAATTCAGCAATTCTTTTCCCTCAAGCAAGCTGTGCCCTTTCGGTCAGCCCCACCCTACTCAAATCTATTTTTTCCAAGATAAGTCAATAGCAAGATCCATGCATCCATCCATAAACTAATGTATTGTTAAAACATCTGGATGCTGTTAAATGCCACGATCTCATAGCGGTGACATATTTTTGAAGCTTAATTAATGCAGGTTAAAATTAGAATCTTATTTTGCATGAGAACAGTAATGAAACGGGACTAAACAGATGAGTTGCCACAGGGTACAGGAATAGCTTTCCACAGCTTGTTTCTATTCCTTCCTGCTTTCATTTACTCAACTCCAAGGGTGAACCTACAGATTCTTCTTCAAGTAACAGAATTACCATAGGAAAGTGATAAACGACTATAGCAAAGTCCCGCATGCGCTATAGGCTGCAGCTATAGATTTTCTTCATATTCAGAGCCTACCAGAAGCACTGTCAATTTTTACAGTCCTATACGCTGCAAAGTGGCTACCTGTCACTGTCACCATCCTTGAGCGGAAAGGTCAGAAGCTTGCCCAGAGACCCACAGAAACCTTACAACTCCGAGTCTGAACAGCAATCTAAAAGAAATTTTCTAGGAGCAACGTATTTTGAAGGAAAACTATTACTCAGCTTTATTCATGGTACCAAAAAAGAAAATAATCCTATGAAGACTTTAGCAGGTGTTGAAAATACTAACAAAGCTTTACTACAAAAGCATTTTTAAGTTCTACTACATCATTGATTTTATGTTCATGAAAACAGAGGAGTATTACTTTTCCTTCACTGTCACTATTCCTTAGTTTTGATAGCTGACACTTGTACCCTTGGCAATACAACCCATAACACCTTCTAGCCAGAGTTTGTGCAATCAACAAAAAAATTATTCTTAATTCCTTTATCAGAATTCTCACTATCAATGCCCATATCTATCAACATTTTCCAAGCTGTAATTCTAGTTTCAGTGCTAAACAGTGAAGTTACTCAAGTAAGAGATACATAGCCCACCTCTCCCTCCAGAACTTGACACCTGTTTTACAAGAGGCCTCCGACAGCTACTAGAACAGCAGCATGAGGCTACGTGACCATTTAGTGACCGTGCACAGCTCCTGTCTCTGACTTGTGTCTATGTTTTGTCAGGCCCAATTTGTCATGTTCTTCAAAGAGCATGCCACCTTTGCCTGAACACAAATGCCTACCGGGTTTACAGATGATCATGAGCAGTACGACAACCGTAACTGTTTACTATGACAGAAATAACCGTTATTATTTAATCTTTCCATGTCACAAAGCACTTAGTCACCAAAGCCTAACTTACAGCATTACAACAGAAGTGATGCCAATAATTCAGATGTAAGAATCCAGCAGCAGCTCTATTACTCCTTCTTACTATTCCAGCATTACTAAAGGCTCAGTTTTCAAAGAGATCTTTTGCATCCTACAGTCAGCTCAACATTTTGAAAGCAACAGAGGTAATTCAGTAGGCCAAGTTCAAGACAAGAATTGCTGTAGCTTCCTACCGCTGGAGTTGGCTTTCCGCTTCTCTCCACTGCATTAGCATGTTACGACAGCTGCCAAGGAACACTCATACGGGCTTTGTGACATTATTATAAAGCTCCAAGCCACCTCACTTAATTTCACTGAATGACTAATTCTGGCTGTAACACTGTAGAAAGTGGCAGGGGACGGGGGTCGGTGATGACACCATTCCATCAACTTGCACCTGCTAACCCGGTTCAAAACAACACATTTAAACTTGATTTCAGCTGGGATGGAGTTAATTTCTTAGGAGCTAGTAGGGTGCTGCGTTTCGGCTTTGATGCGAGCCTTCTCAGTTCCTTGGGCCTTGTTAGCGAAAAGGCTGGAGGGGCACAAGGAACTGGGAGGGGACACAGCCAGGTCCACTGACCCGAACTGGCCAGAGAGGTATTCCATACCATGGCGCATCATGCCTGGTGTATATATACCTGGGGGGCTGGCCGGGGCGGGCAGGTCACGCTCAGGGACTGGCTGGGCATCAGTCACCGGGCAGTGAGCAGTTGCACTGTGCACCACGTGTTCCCTTCTTCCTTTCCCTCTGGATTTTATTTTTTCCCTTCCCCCTTTCATTATAACTGTTATTGCCATAATTTATTATTGTTCTTTCATTTTCATTTTGTTTCAACTATTAAATTGCTCTTATCTCAACCCTTGAGTTCTACATTCCTTTCCAGCTCTCCTCCCCATCCCTCTGGATGAGGGGGGAGCGAGTGAGCGGTTGCATGGTACTTCATTACCAGCTGGGGTTAAACCACAACAGAACTGCAAAGCCACAATAATTTCTCTGCTTTGAGAACACTTTTAGATCCTTTCTATAATGGAGTTAGATAGCTCTAACACTTTCCTCAAAGTATCTGGGGAAAGTATATTTAAGATTATTTCCTGGACCTGGAGATTTATTACTTCACGCTTTACCAATCCACGCACAGTCTTTGATGTCTCAATCTCCTTCCCTAGTTAGGGAGAGTTTTCCCAAGTTTGGCTGGTATCTTTGTGGAAATTCACTATGAGTTGAAAACCAGCATCTATCAAAAAACTGTCTGATCATTTAGAGCAAGGCTGCCCTCCTAAGAGAGGCTTTAATGAAGGGTTCCACAGATCCTGGAGGAAAACAAAAAAATACAAAAAAAACCCCCCAAGAAATAACAAGCCCTTGACATGCCTGCTGAAACTTTCAAGTCCAAAACCAGATTATTTTATCTAGGCACAAAATTCCTTATCTGCCCACACACTGGCCACCTCCACTCTACCCTTCAGGTACATGCATAACTTAGAACTTGAGGACATATTCAGTTCGTGAACTTCAATATCCCAGCAATGCATTTTGATCAGATGCCTACTAACTGTTCCAGGCCTTAAGGCTTGCACTCCGCCTAACACTAATTCCGTGGAGAGGAACAGACTCTGACAGCACAGAATACAGAAGCGTACTGATGATCTTATCCCTGTGCTAGATGGCAATTTCAGTATCTTAAAACTGCTGGGTTCATTCATATCCTACACCAACGACAAGACAAGTGATCCTATACTCAAATGCAACTACTTTTGTGTATCCTTAGTGGGAAACGCATCTGTGGTACATGTACCAGGCTGCAGTTACCCCAAGAGCTACTATTCTGTGTTTAGGTAGTCTTTCAATAATGAAACATTTCATAAGAAATAGAAAAATGCAAAGCAGGTATATTCAGATAGGCAGCTGAAGTCTAACATGTCTTCCTCACTTTCCACGTTCACACAAACTCATATGCCAGCCACCTCCTTATTTAAGGTCCTGAGACTTGGGTTATTGACCAAATGATGCAAAAAGCTTGTGGTTCGCAACTGGTTAACCCAGAAACACATGCATTTGCAAAGTTAAGTGGTATACATTTAAATGACTGCTGTCTGGGCACCCAGAGTGCCATGCTTTTAGCATATTTCCCCTAGAGAACACAGTTGCTGTGATACCTAAAAGACAGGCTTCCCGGCTGCTCTCCTGCACATGTGAAGTCGAAACAGGGAGATAATGGAAATCACACATTTGTACGCCACTGCATCTCTAATGACTTAGTGAGAGCAAGTTATGGGACGCTACAAAATCCTGCCACAGTGACCATCTTGCTGTGTCTTCTGGTTACATTACTGAAAAATACAGTTACATAGCTTTAGATGTAACGGTCTAAGTTAACAGAACATTTAGTACCAGGAAGAGCTTCATTTGCAGCTTTAGTTTAACAGAAAATGTAAGCACTTCCAAGTTCAAGTCAAAAGTAGATTCTCCTACAGGTTTCAAGTTAAATTGTATCAAGCGTTGATATAGTCTAGGCTAGAAACAGTCCTTCAATCCCTTCAAAATGATGAAAAATTGGTGTCTGAAGCTTCTCAAAGAGGCATACAGCTACAAAGCAATATAGCTAAAGCTATATATTCAATTCCAGTATTCTTAAGAGTCACTTTGCTTGCCTATGTTCTTCTCAAGTACAGAAGGGGAAATTACCAAACAAAATAGCTGTCTTATCATTAGGTTTACATTCATTATCCAACTATGTACACAAATAAAGCTACTAAACAAGACACTGAAATTACACATTTCATACACATCAACCCTGTGGTTTTAGTACTTGCTTCCTTAAGTGGTTAACTAAAGATTATGTAAGCTACAGGAAAAGAAAAATGAAAAAAAAGAATTCACTGGGTTAGAAATGCACTGCCATCTTAACATCCTTTCATTTGTACCATTATACGGGCTCCAAATATGATATTAGTCAGAATTCTGAGAAGGCATTAATGAGGTTGAATATGCACATACTGATTAAGTAACACATCTGCTTCCATCCACTTAAAAAAAAGAACACCACACATTAAATACTTCCAGAGGGCTTTGGAATTGCCAGCTGCCCACAACTGACTCGCTACCAACATGGGAACCTGACAACCTCTCTGTTTCCACCTTGGAATTAGAAATTTAAAATAAACTTTCTAAGAAGTCATAGATCCCTGGTAGCCCATATACATCAAAGTTGAGACAGCAGTGTTACCTTATTTCTAACATTAGTCACAAAACTCACGCAGCTTTTATAGCCTTATCACAATTACACCAGAAGTACAAATTAATTGCAAACAACTTTGGATCAAAAGCTCCGTCCGGAAGACTAAGCAGCAGTTAAAAAGTCTTTCCACGTAGACAGAAGAGAATTGAAGTGCTCCTGATTTTATAAAAACCTTTTCAAAGTTTAACATCATCACTCAAAAAACTATTTACTACCTTGTACCCACATGCTGGAGAGTTTATGACTGCAGTCGAACTTTATCTCCTCACTGCATTTAAACTCCAAATTTCCTAGCACAGCAACGAGGTTCAATACCAACTATTCAAATCCCCAAAACACATGAGCATGCACGTTGCTAGCAAAGTGCCAAGTATAACATGACAAACCAGTGAAATGCCCAATAATTTGCACCAAAGAGAAGGTAGCGCTTTCATTTGAACTCTTTCATTACAATCTCTCCAGCGTGCCCTTGTCTCTTGTCCTAGGGGGACCCAGAACTGGACAGAGTACTCCAGCTGGCCCCACCAGTGCTGAGTAGGCCTTGATATTAAAAAAAAAAATACCAAGAATACAACACAAGAGAACGACACACACACCCCAAAGCCCAAAAAAAACTTAGGAAAATCCAACAGCCCCCAGAACACACCATATCAAGGCTGGGCATGCAGGAGGGACCCCGGTGCCCAGGCCAAGCTGCGCTCCCACAGAGGAACAGGTCCAACTCATCACACCAGCGCTCTCAAGCCTGGAGGAGGGTGCTCCCAGCACCATTCCCAAACCAAACCTGCCTGAGCCCCCTGCTCTGGGTCAGTGCCCCACTATTTGGGATCTTTGCCCTCCACACTCTGTTCTTCTGGCTTCTGCCCAGGCAGTGGGCCTGCAGGGCACCCTCTCACCCTCACCATGGGGCTCCATGCGGACAACCATACAGAGATGGCATCTGTGAAACTATATTTAAGTCCTGAGGATACAGAATTCCCACAAGTCTTTAAATCAAAAATCAGCATCATCTCACAACTGGTCTGGCACCATCTTTGCTCAATTATTTTATGGTACGAAGCGAGAATACAAATGGGAAGCGTAGCCATAGCTCTCCCTCAATACAGGGGATGTGAAGTACAAACAGTGCTTGAAGGCAGTCAAGGACAAAAACTAGTATTACAGAAGACAAATCTTATTCCCACAGATGGTAGGATTTTCAAAAACTATTAATACAATAATTCTCTCTCAGAATAGGGAACTTGATCCACTGTAGATTAGCAAGTAATAGTTTTAGATTTTTTCCACAAATGATATAAAGCCACGTGTATGAAGGTCAGAAAGAATACCCTTAACAAAAAAATAACAAGTGGAGAAACGGAGGTTTGAAATGCACTGTCAGCAGAAGGTCACACAGTTGAGATGCAAGAGAGCTCTCTCTTTCAGCTAAGATTTTTCGAGCTTACATTACTACTTCTTCAAAGAATTGCCCGGTGTATCAATGCTGCCATTTACCTTGCTTATTGGTAAGGACAAAACCAATTCCCAATTGTGATTCAGTAAAGAAGAGAGTATTCCTGAGGTTTGGGGAGAAGTTGTTCAATTGCTTGGCACTATTCCCAACCTCAATCATTTGCCAAAAAAGCGTGGGGTGCTGGTTTTTTTTAAATGTATTTTCACTTGCAAACATACTGTAGTCAGACAGTTATAAAAGCATCTCTTCAATATTAGCAATTAATGAAACACATCATACTCCCACATCAGTTTTCACCACATGATCCAAGAATCAAATCACTTTCTTCAGGCAGCAAAGTTAAGAGTATGGATACTGCAAGTACTGGATAGCATACCTTATGGAAAAACAAATCTTGTGAAGACACTTAGCTTGAGCACCTGTGTCACCTTTCGGAAACTGCAATTGACATTTTGTGCTTTGCTAAGTACTTGCAGAACGTAAACACAGCATGCAATGGTACAAGGTGGGTTTCCTTTTCCTAAGGGCCTGAGAGCAGCCAAAGCAAATCAAAGGTACAATCTGCCACATTGCAGAGTGCCCCCTCTTCTCAGGGAGTAAGACTCCTTTGCCAATTTAAATAGAAATAAAAACAGCGGTCTGTATACACAGCAGCGTGAACCCTTGTTTCAGCATTACTGCATGCTGCTTTAAACTAATCCCCCAAACAAACGGTGGGAGAAGCCTGGCACCCTCCCTGAAAAACCTAAAGGCTCATAACACATTTGTTCCAACAACATCAGCTGATCCACAGCATGTCTCCTCCTTTGCCTCTGGAAAAAAAAAACTTATACTAAGAAGTTAATGATTTAAGACTTTCTTCTCCACTTGTAACTCTTATGCACTCACTTGAAAGCATTCGATATTTAATCATGCAGCTTTTGCTGAGAATAGCAATGAAGCATATAACTCAAAGCCAGAAAGCACACTCACTTCAACTTGGAGTAAGACATTCCAGTGACTTAACAATCAAACCTCACTTTTAGTTCACACTGCAAGTGAAGTTAAGGACAAGCATTTGAATCTTCCTGGCTACTGATACACTGAAGTCTGTAACCTTCCACGTTAAAAAGAAACGTCTTTCCATGTTGGTACTAGCCACCAGAACTACAAAGTACGTATTCCATTTCATCCACTTGTCTGCACTGAGGGTCTACAAACAGCAAGACAGAAGGCTACCTTTCAGCTAGGTTAACGCACAGCTTCGTACAGAAAGCCACATGTGCAGAACCAGCAACAACAGGCATTGAAAGAACTGATCCAAAGATACTGCACTGGCTCTTACACAGGTGATGCTCACTGCCCAAGTCAACGCTTACTGTGTATATGCAAGCTCAGAATTTCCCTAGATGCACTTACGCACTAGACAACGTATTCAGATTCCCTATGTCTGAATTAAACTTAATTTCCCAGCAAACAAACAAGGAAAGAGCATGCTGGGAATGTGCTTATTGGTGCCCTTTCCCAGAAATCTGAAACAAGGTGGCTGTTTGGAGAATCAGTTGTATAATTTCAAATTTTATCTTTTGATCCACAGTTCAAAAGTCGCAGTGATAACAAAACCTTGAACAGGGTAACTGCCATTAAGGTTTCAGGATGCAACTGCCTTATGCAATACTTCCATTTTTTTCCAACTTTGGTCACTTACACCTAAATATTCTGAACTATACTGTCAGTCTTTTTATCTACTGAAATAATACAACATATAATCTAAGTCCCTTCCCCAAGAGCTTGGCTTAATTATTTACTTGCATGAAGGTACCCAGATGCTGGACCTCCTAAGTCTTTTTCAACAAAACAGCTAAGGAAAACGAGTGACTGATATTTTCACAGGGATTTCCTTGCCATTGTTCCCAAGTCGCAGCTCTGATATAACTTTTTGCCAACTCTTGTACTATGACCAGCTTTTGCTCCCTGCCACAAGCTATCTGCACACCTGCGGGAAGGCTCACATCATTACAAGTCTACTATACAGCAGTGATTCAACTTCACCTTATCATTGAGCTAGTAATTTAAAGAAAAGTCCCGTATTTTCAAATAATAATAATACTTCTTCCATACCAATAAGCTGAAGAAGGTT
Organism: Falco cherrug; assembly: GCF_023634085.1. Taxonomy (NCBI): domain Eukaryota; kingdom Metazoa; phylum Chordata; class Aves; order Falconiformes; family Falconidae; genus Falco; species Falco cherrug. The sequence goes on along the minus strand of NC_073704.1, from coordinate 7,733,248 downwards.
GATCATTGATGTGCCTGTTGTTTTTCTATGATCAAGTAGGAGCGAACAAGTACACGGAGCAAGAAAAACAACTATAGCCTTGTATTTCACAACAGAAAGCAATGTTTTTACAATATATTCAATTTTCAACTCATTTGTCTCAGACTTCAGCATCAACAGAAGTGTTAAAATACTATTGTTACCTCAACTCCAAAATTAAGTACAACTTCTGCTATAACAAAGTCCCACAATAGTGTTGCCCCCCAAAACATACTTGATATCAGCATTTAAGGAGTTGCAAGGTTAGAGGGCTCCAAGGAAAGAATGGTCACAGGTAATAAAACCAAAGTGGCATCCCACATCAGTTAGTGACAGGTGCCTCTAATACATACGCACTTCAAGAGTTTTAGTTCCACCCTAAATTACTTTATTTTCAAGAAACAGCACTTTTTTAAAAAGTGAGTGAAGAAAAAAAAGTTTTCTATCTTCTATGATTTTCACTCACCCCTCAACCCCCAGTGCATCAGGATCTTTGCATTGCCCTGAACAAGTAATTTCCAAGTGTAGAGATCTCACATTTTCCTCTAAGACTTAGGTAATTTCTGAATTAATCGTGATTTCAAAACTAACTAACAAAACTAACTAAAAACGTTAAACTAACATTCAAAACATTTAAAAGTTATTATTTTTTAACAGAAAAATTAGAATAGAAATGACAAAACGCACTGAAATACAGCAGTTCATAACTGAATAACATCAGGAATGGCATCCATAAGAATTAAAGCAACAACTTCCCCTTAGATTAAAAATAAGTCAAGTCAGGCTTCCTATTCATTTAGAAAGGGGAAATAAATAAATAAAAGTCAAAAACACAGACTACAGGGAACATCTTCAAATTACTCGCAAGGCACACTGAAGATGGTATGTTGAGCCTCATTGTGAAGGCTTTGTTTTACTAGTAGAGGATTCAAGATATTTCCCAGTTAGGAAAATCTGCTGGAACCCCACAGTGAAGCGGAATCTGTTTTGATGGGCTTGCCACCGTGTAAAAGGACAACAACTATTTCAGATGCTCGACACTTGCTGCATGAGCATCTGTTAGTAATATGTGTATTACCAGAAGTGTTTTCATAAAGTGTTAGTCAAGACAACATTGACATTGTTACATTGTTTCAAAATCCTTTCATGAAGGACTGGAAATTACATTCTTCACCATCTTTCCTTGGTTTTGCACCATTCTTTACAGTTTTACAACAATATAATGCTCGTCTCAGCCTGGATGATAGAAACTAGAACTGACATATTCAGCTATTACCTAGCCTTCCATACCTGAATGCAGACCTTAAGACCCCACACCTTGAAACCCCAAGATCTTTCCATCAATCTAAAGACACCGAGGTAAATTCATGTTCTCTTCTCCTCATTCCTAAGCACACAACATACTTAATTTATCAACTGCTTAATGTTAAATCAAGTACTGATGCATCTACTGGTGGAACTAAGCTCATGAACAACAGAACATGTAAAACCAGGTTTTACTACAGTTAACAGTCTAAATATCAGCGTGTAAAATCGTTTGGCTACTTAGCATGAACTTCATGCAAAGAAAAGAGTGGAAGCACATGCTTTTAAATTGTTGGCTTTGCAACTCTGTAAAATGCAAGAACCTGAAAGAAACCAATTTTTAGCATTTTTATCCAGTGAAGGAAACTAATGAACTACTATCACAGAGAACTGCTTTACTCAGTATCACACCTAACTTAGAATAATTCCGAAAGAAAACTCTGTGCAAAAAATATCGACATGTTAATTTAGTAGCCAATTTAAGAAAGTTCAGCAGTTGCTCTCTTCAGGTTAGATACAACTCATGTACTTGAATATAAAGAATTGCTGCTGCTGAAAAGCCAGTTTTCATTTCACATTATTTCAACAGTCATTGGTCCAGCAAGTGTGTCCAGACACTTCTATAATTGAACTCAAAATCTAAAAAGAAAGAGGGTTTACATCATCAATAAAATCCAAAGTGTTGGTAAGACAGTGCCACTCTATTGCAAAGAAAAGAAAATTCTCAGAATAAGTAATAGTTCACTGAATCTCAAATTGCTTTAGATTCCAATTATGCTCTCCTTCAGATCTGTCAAACCTCTCTTGAGCAGGAAAATATTATTTGAGCTGTTCAAGGAGCACATGTTGGTTCGAGTTACAGTTTAGAGCAGCCTGAACTAATGGGACTATTTTCTTTTCTTTAAAGGGTACAGCTCTCCTTCCACTAGAAGGAAGTATTTCAGCAAAGAGTTGCTTATATTTTCTCATGCCAGCCACATGCCAACCACACTGCTGTTCCTTGCTGTCAGCTAAAAAGCCGAGTAACTTGAACTCAAAAGGTTTTGTGATTTGGGGAGTATCATTAGAGCACTAAACCCTTTGCAGCAAACTGGAATGCAACAGCTGCAAAACAAATTACTGTTTCTAAGTTCTTCCTACATGCAACATGGCATTACTGCATGGGTTTAAAAACGGGTGTCAGTGAGAAATAGTTCGGTAAAGGAAGTTTACCAAAAAAACAAGCTGGTAGAGTTGTGATCTAAAGGAGTGAGTTGGGTTTTTTTAAAATATATGCAAATTTTAAGACTTAGTTGTAGAGCCCTCAGAACACAAAAGACTTAAAATACAGATTTTTTTTTCCTAGTTAAATCTTCCCCATGAATCAGATCTACTGGTTTCATGACTCAGTGTCCAAAGTTAAGACAGCAAACTGCCGATGAAAATTTTACTCATCGGCTCTGCTTTTGAAACACATTTGCAGGCTGCTTTTTTGCTTTTAATGTCTTTGTGATTGACAAATGAACTGAGCTACAGTTAGGTAACACAAATCATTAATACATGAAAAGACTAACATAAGTCACAAGCTATGAAGATAACCACATACTGTGCTTCACATCCTCCTCCCACTTCCACACAAACTTGGCTCCATCTATATCCCAAGCATCTTATGCAAGAAAGATATTTACACCACATAAACATGTATTAATTACCACTTTGAAAAAAATAAAATATGTTCTGCTGAAGGCGCCATCTATCCCGCAGAAATTCAAGCACAAGTAGCACTGGGAAAGGTACAACGGTGCCCGTGCCGTACGCTGCCCACCATATAGATCACTAAGTTTCCATCTCTTCAGTGAATCAGGAGAGCAAAGGGGAAAGGACTCTCCGGAGGGGACAACTGAGAAGCCAACAACCACACACACCATCACTTGAACAGTGACTAATAGAACATGCACAAAACTCTTACCACACACCCAGTCGGATGCGGGGACGTAGCTGGGGACTATGTTCTCTGCTAAGTGACAGGCACTGCCAGCCTCAGTGCCTCGCTACACAACACGCTACGGCGGAGCTGGGGGGGTTGCTACCTCCCCCTATAAACCTTAACAGCATTAAACGTTACAGCTGTCTACTCAAGCTGCATTGCTTAAGTGTTAGATGAATAATGCAGTCTTTCCAGTAACAATCTTAACAGCAGCTTTTCCATCAAGACTTTTTTTATGACATATAATTTAAGGACACGATGGGCCAACAAAACAAGATGGTTTTAAGTGGTTCTCCGTTTCAGCTGCTGCACATCATACTCTGCTAGCTTGAATGCCATCCAAAATAGGGGCAGACGATTTCAACTGCAAAAGCACACCAGGCAAAGCTTAGTAGGTTATAATGCAAAATAACTCAGAAACGTTTTCGTCAACTACTTGCTCTTGGCCAATAATGTTTGCTCTTTAACTCCAGCAATAGTTAAGGAAAATACGTGCAGATGTCCCACCACTGAAATTTTTTTCTCTTGTTGCACATCCTAAGCAGTTCAAGAGTCTCCGGAGCGCTCCTTCGGGGCCAGATGCATATGAACCTGGGCTTAGAAGACTGTTATCTCCATCTTGCCTTCACACCTGTTTTCAGACCGCTGCACAGGCTGCCTACCGCTCCGTATTCCAGCTGTACGTCTTGTTTACCCGCTTTACCACCGCTAGAACCCGAACCCGTACTTTCACCGTCTCCATCAGAAACCGCGGCGGGGAAAACCTCCCGGTCTCCAGCCCTTCCGCAGGCAAAGCCAGCATCGTCCTTCCCACCTCGACCCGGTCCTACCGGGACCGCTGCTCCGCCAGCACGGCAGCGGCGGGCAAGTGGCGAAGCAACTTCTCCCGCCCGCGCTCGGGGCCGCCTTCCAGCCGTGCCCCGGCCAAACCCCGCTCCGGGCCGGCTGCCGAGAGGGCACCCCGCGCCCCCGAGGCCAGGCACGGCCCCCCGCCCCCCGAAAGGCCCGCCGCGGGGAGCCAGGGGGAGGGCGGGCGGCCCGGGGGGCGCAGCAGCTGCTCCCAGCGGGCCCGGCCCGGGGGGCCAGCGGGGCGCTCCCCCCGCCGCCCGCCCCCCTGCCCGCCGCGGCGGGGCCGTCGGCTCACCTTCGATGGCGATGACATGCTCGCGGATCTGGTTCTGCAGCACCGGCTCCTCCACCCGCTCCAGCAGCTCGTAGATGGAGTAGATGTTGGGGTGCACCGACTCGAAGCGCTGGATCTCGGCCCGGATGGCTGCCGAGTTGGCCAGCTGCTGCTGGTAGTTCATGGCGCGGCCGCTCCCCGCCGCCGCCCGCTCCGGCCCGGCGCCTTCCCCCTTCGCTGCCCGCACCGAGCTCCCCGCGCAGGCCGGCGGGCGGCGGCGGGGGGAGGCGGGGCGCGCAGGGGGCGAGCCCCGGCCGCCGCCTCACTCACCGGACCCCCCGCCGCCCGCCCCGGGCCGGGCCGGGCCGGCAGCAGCCCTTCGCCTCGCAGCCCGCAAGGGGCGCCGCCGCCGCCGCCGCCGCTCTCCGCCCGCTGTCACTTCATCGCGGCGGCGGGGCAGGGCGAGCCGGCCGGCCCCATGGAAGCGGGCGGCAGCGCGGCGGGCACCGCTGAGCTCCCGGCCGGTCCTCGCCGCCGCAACTCCGCGCAGCAGCGCCCGGTCCCGCCGCCGCGCCCCCCCACACCCCGCGCGCGCCGACGGCCAATGGCCGGGCCCTGCTCAGCCTCGCGCCCCCGGCCCAGCCTCGTTCTCGCGCCCGCGGTGGCGGATGGCGGCGGCGCACGCGGCTCCGCTCCCGCCGGGACGGCCCCCCCCCCCGCGCTGCCGCGCGCTCGCTCCGCTACCCCCCCCCTGCGTCCTTCTCCTCTGCCCGCTTCACGCTCACGCAGGCCACGCCCCCGAGTTACGTCACCGCGCAGGCCGCTGGCCGCGCCCCCACACCGCCCCCTCGCCAGCGCCGGGCCCGCCGCGCGGCACTCTGGGAAATGTAGTCTGAGGGGCGGGTGGCGCGCGGAGGGAGCGCGAGGGTCGCTCGGCCCCGCGGCGCGGTGAGGCGGGCCCGGCCGCTCCCCCGCCTCCCCTCAGGGCCGCCGGCCCAGCAGCCGCCGCCGCGGGGGGCTGGGGCAGCGGCGGTGGCCCCGCGGGTGGCCCCCTGCGCCCATCAGCCGCTCGCCCCGCCGGCAAGTAAAGGCAGCCCCCGGGTGCGGGGGGCAGGCAACGGCCTGGGCCGGACGGCGCCCCCAGGGCCGCCGGAGCCGCCGGCGAAGCCCCTCACCGTGAGCCCGGCCGCGGCCCGCCAGTCCCCTCTGCACGGCCGCTGCTGTCCTGGGCATGATCACACTAGGCAGTTTGTGGATGAAGTGTGCTATGCCAACGGCTTACAGCTGTGCCAGGTTGCCGTGGCTGTGCTGGTGCTCACAAGGCACTAGCCTGTGCAAGTCTTGAGGCTGCGTTTTGTCCTGCATCATGGAGCGTGTAAAACACCACGTTGCCCTGCAACCTTTGTCACAACCCCGACCAAAGTCATGGCAATGCTGAAGACAACAGCGTTCTCAACCAAAAACCTGGAATGGTCAAAAATACCTCATCTCCAGATAAATCACAGCGTAACAAAGCATTGCTGTCTTAGCATAAACAAGTGTTATTAACGATACCATTTGCAAGCCAGCTATACACGGAGTTAGGCATTCACCTCGGCGGACCCATCTTTAGAGTCAATATTTTATGGATTTAAACTCCAAAGCTCTAAAACATGGAACAAACTTGAATACATGGAACAGTTCAGCGCAAGGACACCCTGGTAAGGGGATAGCCTCAGGAAAACCATATCTACCTATTCTGCTGATGTATACCACAGTGTTGGATAGAATAATTTCAATAATTCTTTTTTTTTCTCCAAAAATACTTAAATTGTCATTGTTTGGATATACAGCTCTGGCCTAGCATAGCAGAGAAGCAGCTACACCCCTTTCTCGGTGCAGTTATGTTACCTGCATCTACCTTTTTCATGGGTTTATATTATTTTTTTCTTTTTGACTAATCTTTACTTCGAGTGTGGGCTACTTGGTAATCATAGGTCTTAAGGACAGAAGAGACAAAGGTTTTTGCGAACTTAATGCATTTGTCAAATTAATTGATTAAAAAATTTGACGTGCTTTATTTTGTTTTGTTTCAATTTAAGAAGATCTGGGAATGTAAGTGCTGCATATCATGTGATCTCCAGGATGCAAATAGCTGTTCTGCTCCTGTAACTGAATTCTTAACCTAAACACCTTAAGAGAGAAAAGCTTGGTAAGCTTGATGACAAGAGGAAGAATGTGGGTATTATAAAAAACAGTGCTAAATTGTATCACGAGCAACAGCACTTAGTGTCATAGCAGGCATTTGTTCTCTGGCCTATCTACCGATCCTCTGTTGTAGGTCTTCCTTGTAAACCCATGGTGACCTGACAGAGCTGCCTGAAGGCTGCAGGGAGATCCTCCAGTTAATGGCTGTGATGCTGCTTCTATCAGTCACCTCTAAGTGAGTTCTGTCACATAATACATGAGCTATTATGACTGAGGTAAACGGTTGCCACCAATGTATGCAGTACACATGGTAACTAGTATCTGATATTTAAATAGTCCCAGTAGCACTTGGGACATTAAGCTGTGATATGGGATTGAGGTTTTGGATAATCCTGAATGTGTTACTTGAAGGATAGACGTACGTAGTTAAGAGCAAATAGCCTTCACCCTCACATGAATACGAAATGAACTGTCTTTATGTCAGCAAGGAGTACAGGGGACAGGGATGGGGCTGAGGGACCACTGGAGCCCGACCTCCCTGTCTGGGTCAGTGCCTGTGAATTCTAGCAGAAATACTTTAGAAGATGTTATCTCTGGATGACAATACGGTGGGGACACAGTATAGGGGAGGAAGGACATGACAGGGTAGTTTGTCACCATGTCCCCAGAGTGTCACCAGTGTGGGGTGGTCTCAGTGGTGACTCCCCCTGTTCCCTTGCAGGCAGGGAAGCTGCAACTAGTAAAAGTGAGCTGATTGTTTCAATGAAAATTTTCCCATTCCAATCATCAGATAGGGAAGTCTTTAGCTCAAGCTGAGGGACTAAAGCTTTCTCATCGCTGGTTGCTGCCCGCTGCAAGTGTTGTCTTTGCTCATTTGAACAGTTGAGGGAGAGGGGCCAAATACGGTCATAGATGCCTGTGTCTTCCTCCCTCTTTCTTCTCAACAGAAATTGATATAATTTTTATTAGTTTTCTTGGTTTCATTTTCTAATCACAGTCAGAACCTTCTGAGTGAACCCACTCCCCCAGAAAAAAGCCGGAAGAATATAGTCCCTGCTTCCACTAGTGAGCGCCACTCCTGGTATTAATGACAATAAAAACTTGTGAAATGTAAGAGGATTTTTGCTTTCATTTACTTTAAACTGTTTGAATAAGGTAACAGTATGTAAAAAAGCAGTAGATGAAAGCTATAATTCTCCCCTTTTCCTCCCTCTATCCTGATCTGGAGGAGAAGCATTACCTCACATTACTTATCTTTCAAGAAAATGCCAAAGTGAGCAGCAGAGCAAAGAGTTAGGCAATAGCCTCTGTTCTAAGTGGGGCTGATTGTTTCCACGGCTGCTTTACACTTTGTATTCTTCCAGCTCTAAAATTCGTGGCAGCTAAGATGTGGAAAACGGCTCCCAGAGCAGTCTCAACTGTAAATGAATGCAACTACTAGACGCAAATAATTGGAGCATTAAAAACCCTGCGTTAATATAAAGCCTTTTTGTAATACTCTGATCCATAGACCTTCTGTGAAGCTTTTGCTGCCCTGATTTTTTGCTACATAATAGCTTTCATGTAAGCTTTGTAAAATTAAAGAAAAATATAAGCTAGTGTTGCAGCTTGCATAGATTTCCCATGTAAGAAGGCTGTAACAGTAAGTAGTATTTTCCTGTGTTTGCAGCTCAGACTAGCCTGAAATGCTGCTTGTGATGCACAGAGTGATTCTGGATACACCTCTTCACTATTAAACTCTGTTCTAGTGAATCTGGCATCTGAAGTACTCCATCAACCTTTAATGTGAATTAGCAAAGAGAATGAATTTGGCACCACTGCTGCAAGCATTAACGGATTTAGATTTGTTTTTCTTTGGTCTGGGACGTGGCTAACTTGGGCACTTTACAGCTTTTATGGGTCTGCTTTTGTCAAAGGCAAGATGACCACTGAAATCACAGAGTCTGGGGGGGGTCCTGAAGCTCAGACAGTTTTTACAAGTATAGAAGGGCTGATGGGCTTTAAGTAAAGCACACAGGGTGGTCACAGCCCCAGTATAGGTTAGCCTTCTGTCACTGGTTTTCGTTTCTGAGGGTGAAAGCTTTCCAAGGGTGAAGCTTCCCACTGCACCATGTTCCCATGCAATTGGTTCTGTGCTTAGGTCTATAACAAAGTTCCATCTGTGCTGGCCTCCTACTCCTCCTCCCCATCTGGCAAATCCTCTCATTGCTGACTACAGAAAGATAGATTGGATGGTTTCATTCTGATTTCAGTATTTTGTTCCTTGAAGGTATTTGGTAACTGGAAAGCAGCATTGAATCCACATCTCAGACAGTTCTAGCTCCTTTCACATGACTAGGCTTATCCACTTCATGTTATTCCCAGTCTGTCCACCATGGCCTAACTCTACAGAAAATGTAGGAAAGATTTTTGAGGATATGCAATTGATGAACTTGGACTTAAGGCATATGGACAATTAAATTTTGCTTTTGGAACTGAGCCCAAATGTGTCAGTAAAAACAAGCAGCAGAGTTTGACCTTGGTGGAAGTATGATTGTAGAAAAGTTCCATAGAGAAGCTGCAGGCGGGTTCACAATCCATTAAGCTGATGTTTAATTGCAGATCTTGGAAATGGAAAACTCTCATGGAATTTCATTTAAACACTCACTGTTACCTTCCTCTAATGCTTTGTTACTGCATGGTGGAGCATCCTTTCCTGACTGCTGCAATGGGGATTAGGCAGGACTAGCTTTTAATTACTAAACCAGTAGTTGAAATGTTGATTGGGGTGGGTGGGTGGGTGGGAAGAGTGGAAGCATCCTATCCTGATCTGTGTCAAGATGTAATAAAAATACACTCAAGTATCACAGAGAGCTAGGCAGAGAGGCTTATTTGTAGACCTGGCAGAAAGGGTATTAACTGAGAACTCTGAGAACATAAGGACTCCTGGACCATCCAAGAGAAGTTATATGAGAAGTCTAGCTGATAGTTGTAAGCAACATTTCACTTTGTCTGTTTCAGTGTCTGTTCATGATCTTAAACCCTGGCTGTTCACATGATTACTGTTGCTATGAGCAGTGTTTTGTTTAATATGCAGGGTATGTCTGGAAAAATACAGGAGGTAGAGTGTTAGAGATGCATCTTTGTGGCTACTAATACCGACATTGCCATGAAGACTGAAATAAAACCCATATGGGAAACAGATACGGAAACATCAAGTTCTCCTGAATTATCTTTGTCATACTCTGCAGTGAAATGTCAGCATAAAAACTTAAATAGGTTAAGCTTCCTCTGGTAACATATTGGGACGAAATTCAGTTATTTTACTGGGTGAAGATTTGGGTCAGTCAGTTACTATTACAGAGTGATTAGATTGCTCAAGAGGCTTTAAAACAAATGTAACTAATGAATTAACCTCATTCACAGAGTGTGAAATCTGTTCTAGGAGAAATGCCAACTAGTTCAAACAATACTAATTATGGAGTAGCAACAACAAGCAGTTGTTGAAGCTGTAGCTCATTCCTCAGTGTTCCTGTCATAACTGGGAAAATGCTGTTCTGTACCAAATCTGCTTTAAAAAAACATGGCAAAGGATGGCAATAGCAACCTGCATTTCTGAAGGTGGGAGCACAGATCAAATCTATTGCAAAGTCAAACTGACCTACTTTAACAGTCTTCTACTCAGAAGTGAGTTACAGTGAGCGTTCTGCTGCAGAGCAATGAACTAAAAATCACTGTATGTATTCACCATATGGGGAAGGGCGTCCTAGAGCCACCTGTTGATTCTTGCCCCAGGGACTTGAATTTTGACTAACCTGAAATTTTCAGACATGTTAAAGTGAACTATCACTTCAACTGCTCAAGATTTGGCTTCTTGGTAGTCTAAGCTGCACTGCAAAACCATTTACAATATTTACAGATTTGCAGAACCATTATCTTCATTAAACCGAAGGCATTGTTCAGATCTGGAGTTGTACTGAAACTTTGCTCAGGCTGATCATGGTCTGTGTTCTAGTTTTAAAGCAAGGACTTAAAATATTTACAGTGAAAATAAATGGCTTCTTTGTAGGAAGACAGAAAGATGGTTTTAAGTCCCAGGTTTTACCCATGCTGTCCAAAGCTTAGATGGCTTCATTTCAGCAAAGACTTAAATCATACACGGTAAAAAAATCTTGTTCAATTGCAGGTTATGTGATATGGGTGCCCCTGAGTCAGCTAACATCCTGAATTTTATACCAGGGTGAATCCAGTGACAGCTTCATATGGCAGTTCCGAGATACTCAGCACTTTATTGAGCTCTTATCATCACTAAATATGATTACACTGACAGTGTCTCTAAGCTTGTTGCTGTTGTCACTTTCTTGACGGAGAATCAATATTTGATTCACCACATAATTCCGTGTTAAGCTTGGATCTCACTTGAGCTGTGGTATGCTGACCGAGCCTTAAAAGTTATGGAAAAATGTAGGCTCAGTTGTTACCTTGGAACTTTCAGACACGTGCTATTGATTTAACGCAGAAAAACCACAGGAGAGTAAAGTCTTGATTAGTTCAAGCTAACCTTTTAGTAAAACTGCCTTAATTTTTTGTAACATTTATATGCACAATGCTATAACATCCAGTGATAAGGAATGACAAAACAGGATAAGAAATTGATACAGTGAAGCCAAAACAGCTAGGTCTGGCAAGACTGACATGGACGCTGTGCTACAAGGACCTGTTGGTAACCATCATGGAAGATCATGATCCCAGGACCATCAGAGTGAGATGTACCTCTTGCTGAGATAGTAAGCATGCTGCATTACTGAACATCTAAAAAGTGGTATGGATCTTCCTGGTGTGAGAGAGGTGGTGATCTTCCCCGTTCTTCTGGGTCCCTCTCCAGAAAAGGAAGGTAGCAAAGGAGTCTTCACAGACTTTGTGCTGGCATAAGTGTTCCTTTTGGCTGTCTGAAGCCAAGACAGAAACCAGAACATTGAGCTGCCTTGATGGTGAAGATCTCACATGACTTAATTTAAGAGCACGACGTTGTATAAGTGGCTAATGCAACATCCCCTAATGTGGATCCTAGGTGACAGATTGCACAGTTTAAACAGCAGCTTGAAATACACAGCTGCAGAGCATAGCTATGTATCAACATTTGTCTGGTAAGAAAGCAAAAGATTTTCTTTGGTGTCATAAGGAGTGTGACCAATTACTAATCAGTGAAGGGATGCAAAAGAGCATGAAAACAAAGCTGGGGATGGTAGTAAGGGTGGGTCATGGTACTTCTCTACATTTCAGATGAGAAATCTTATTATCTTGTTCTTTTTGCCCATGACTCTTGTTGTGCTGTGGCAGGGAAATTGCTGCTTGTGAATACTAACGTCAGAAAAACAGCCAGCAGTAGACTGTAGCTTGAAAAGGGAGTAGCAGGCGCTTGACTGTAGCTGTGCAACAGGCTGCCTGGCCAAGAAGAAGAGTGCTGTCAGGCAACAGCAAATTCTGTGGGAAGATGTGGCGGGTGTGTAGAATTGCTCACTTTAATGCTTGTGCTCTCAGGATGGTTATGGACCCCCAGCAGCAACATCTGGAGTACAGTCCTGCTGCGTGATACAAACAGGTCTGGCTGTGTACCAAAGACAAGGAGTTCTACTGATCATGTTTATTCGTGTATGTATTTGAAACAGTGTAACTTGGAATTGCCTTTCTTTGCAACTTGCCCTTCAAAAGCAGCGATACTTACCTGGCATAGTAACTCCAGCCCTTCAGCCTTCCCATGTGAGAATTCCCCCGTGGGATGATGTGTGTGCTGTAGCAGCACAGTCAGCCCCTGGTCCCCAGAAGACAGTACTCCTGAACATGGCAACTGCCCTGTGTCAGAAAGGGGTCCCCAAAGGGCTGTCATCTAGGGCATGTGTGCCACAGAAGCTGGTGGGATTTACTGTGTGTCTGTGTTAGTTCTTTGAGCTGCTTAACAGCTTACTGATAACAGCTCCATCTTTGCAGCTTGAGGAGTGTCATGGCAGAGACAGGGCTCCCGTGGCCTGCTTGCACTGCAGATCCCAGGAAGAATTCCCTGGAAAGGAGCTGGTACTCACTGCTTGTATGCCTCACCTTGTATGCCCCCTTTCTGTAGTTGTAGCTTCCTCATAAAGATGTAACAAAATCCCATGGGCTATTTGTCTAGGGACAAGGAAGGGCTCCTGGCACATTTCCACCGTTGCATTTTGCTTATGGTTTGACCAGGTTTGTCTGACCTAGTTCTGTTCATAAACTGGGCTTAACAGTAGAGTCCTGGAAATGTTCCCAGCTGCTAAAGGCAGGCTATTCCCTCTGCAGTAATTAATTGCCACTCAAAAGCCCTTCACCGGCTATGTATCATAACGTTAACATAAAAAAACATGTTCTCTTGGATTCTAAGCTTTGAACAAGCTTCTTATGGTGGCGAGACTTATATTCAATATCACAAGGGCACCATGGGACTCTGCTCATCAGTTGTTTGCTGCTAAGTACATATTGAACTGGAAAAATCTCTTTCCTGTGTACCCATTACAGAACTGTTATCACAGAATAAAATGAAGCTTTGGATTGTTTTTATTAAGCTGGGTGTGATTTTTCATTTCAGTGTTACTTTCCATCATCTGCGAAGAAGAATATGGGAACAAGTATAATGAATTGTAGCTTGATACCAAGTAATAATTTGGGTACCGTGGGGCTCCTGGGAGGGCTCAACAATTAATACAGGCAGGGAGAATTGTTAGCACTAACTGTCTAGCAAAGAGGCAAGTTTTGGTTGAAATAAAGGTACCTAAATCATACTCATTAGATCTAAATCATGTAAAGGATATAGTAAATAAATGTCCTGTTTTCTATGTAGTATTAGCTTCATCCAGAAATGCTTGGGACTTGTCCAAATCTCAGGTCACCTTCCATGAGCATATACATGAATTTACTGGGTCAGGAATTTAAAACTACACAAGGGACCTCAGGTCCTAAACTTTTAAAGTTTCCCTAGCTCTTACAGTTTAAAATGTAGATTTTCTGGTTGTGCTTGCTGTTAGGAATATGCAACCTGCAACTTAAAATGTTGTGTCTGATCCCCCTTAATAGCTGAACTCTGTCTCAATATGCCATTTAGTACATGCATTTTTAACAAAGAGAGCAGGAGACTGCTGTAAAACCTATTGATTCTACCGCTTTATAAAAAGCAAGAGGTTTGCATTCCCCCGGAGCAAACATTCATGCACTTAAATTAGCTACTATGTGAATTGTAGAGGAACCTCCTTCTGGAACTGCAGTTCCTTTGATGGTTCCTCTGAGATTTCTTGAACCTGAACTGTGTCAGCTGTGCTTGTTTCCAGCTTACTGAGAAGTGTGGAGGTAACCCCATGAGCTGGTACAGGGTTCAAACTGGGAGCTGCTGGGTACCTGCGCTGGTGAGGAAGTGTTTCCTGAAATGTTGCAGTTTGAACAGGGTGGGTTGCTTGTAGGCAAGGTGCACAAGCTGAGGTATATGTTCAGTATCACTGAAGACCAACTTAATAGCTATAGTTCCCAGCAAAGGCCAGAGATCCTGTGTAAAGAGTGCTTCTTCACATGGACGTAAGTGACTAGGATGAAAGTTACTACTTCAGAAGTTACAATGAGTCCTCCCCTGCATAATTTATATCTCCTTCTTTGAAAGAAATCACATAATTTCATGTCCAGTTCTAGCCTCTCAGCAGCTTTACTTGTTGCTCATTAGCTTGTGTGCAACCATTAAGGCAATCTGGAGGACGAGATTTTAAAGCCTAATGTTACCAAAGACTAATACAGCTGTTTTGTTGAGATGTTCTGAGCCCTGGCCCCACAGCCTTCCATTACAGAGGTACCAGAAATGGATCCTTCAGCAGAGAAGCCTTGTGTAAAATGGAGTTGTCTTACTGTCTGCTAGTACAGGAGCCGATAATACAGATGACCTTGCACGTGTGCTTAGGAAGGGAAGAAATATATTGTGCTTGGGTTGTATTGCATGTCAAAGTGAGACAAACTCACCAGAAGAGAAATGGAAGGGTTTGAAAAATAAGTAGGATCAGGGTCTTATAGAGCTGATCAACAATCAAAAACACTATCATCAGCTCTACACTGAAAAGGGAAGCTCCCAAAAGTTGGACATTGCCCATAGCCACTGTTTCTGTAACTTCCACAATTATCAGCTGAAGACTATGTCAGGACTCAGAGTATGGGCTCAGATGTATTTTGTGTGATGGAAAACATTTCTTCTACTTTGTAGAGGCTGCTTAGATCCCTTCTGCTGCCCTTGAGTTATTTGCAAGGTTTGCCTTAGCATTCCTGACACCTGGAGAGGGAAGGTCTGGTCCCCTTGGCCAACATCTGAAGGTGGACAGTGCGTTAAAACGAGAGGTCAAGTGTGGTTCAGTAGCTTTCAAAAGAGGCCTTTGGTATTTTAAGCACACGATTTAAAGTCAAAATATTGAATTGTGACACCTTTCAAAGGAAGCGAAGTTGTTACTTTTAGGATGGTTCCTGTGGCATATCCTGTCCCTGAAAGTGTTCCTAAGGCAGCAAGACTACCGCATATCTGCTGCATGGAATGCTGTGCTTTCAAAGCAGACAAAGCTGGAACACCTCAAAGCTTAGCCTCATCTTTGTCTACAGTTTCAACTTGTGTCACTACTTTGAAATGCAAGATAAAATGCAGACTCAGGTCTCCTTAAACTCGGCTGACCTGAAGAAACGACAGACATGATGGACCTGCATTTTGCAGGCAGGGGGCTAGGATGCAGGCATGTCCCTGCCCTTTGTCCTTACTTCAATAAAGAAGGCAACAGACTGCTATTGACCCAGATCTCAAGGGTCAAAAAACAGGGGAGTTTCGGCACTAGTTTTCCGAGTAGTAAGTTGGATGAAGTAAGATGAAAGTATGTCATGGATTCTTACTTGCTCCTTTTCAATCATCTGAGCTGTCACAAGTATGACTGCCTCATTATCCTTAGGCCCTTGGCTGAATTTTGATGACCTGTTGGGAAGTGTTTAAAGCTACCACTACAGACTCCTCAGCGCTCCAGACAAGGCTGGAAAGTCTTGGTTGCATCAGAAAGGTTTAAAGTCAAATCAGCCATCATAAAATTTAATAAAGCAAGTGAAAAATTCTGCTGTGGTCTTCAGTAGCAGCACTTCAGTTATACTATCCTGAGAACTGTAAACGCTTATTTATGTTTTTAGCTATTCATTACTTGATTTGGAAAAGGTGTAGTAGTTTTTTAAATATTCCCTGAGGAATTTGGAGGGAGCCTGTAGTATTAAGCTATATGTAACCTGGGATAGAGTACTCTCTAAGGTGACATAAACTGCTGCAGCTGTGGTTCTGTTTCTTAGCCTGGAAAATGGGTTAGAGAGCTCATTTCTCATACAGCTGACAAACACGTGTGCACACCTGCTGGAGCTGTGCATGCTTAATGGGCCTGAAATTGCTGTTGCCTTGCAGAACGTGAAATCTGGTTGGTCAATGGTTACCTAACATGAAATATTTGTCAGAAGTCTCGAAAGCTAATTTCATCTCTATACTTTGTTCTTTAATGGGAAATAGGTTTAATTGGAAGCTAATACTTTTGTTAGAAATATCAGGCTCAAAAGGACAAAAATGCTACTGTATCTTAGAAATAGTGTAAATCCTGTAGGTGCAAGTCACAGTGTGTTGGAATTAATGGAGATAAAATCTCAAGCAAGAGCTTCAGGATGCCGGTTATCAATGCCAAGGTGAATTATACGTATCATGAACTTTGCTTCATGGCTCTCACATCTAAACAAACTTGTGAGTTCAGTTAAGAATGTATTCCAAGGTTGTACCAGTCCTGCCCATAAACTTGGTTGTCTGATGCCAATCTGAATAAATTATGTGGATGGAAATAATTGATTTCATGGCCTGAGACCCCACCTTTGCGGGACAGGGGTCAAAATTCTAGCTGGGGTGGGTGCAGACTAAGGATCAGTGGCCTCTTGGGTTGTAGAGCTTAGGGGGCACACTGTTCTGCAAATACCCACGCTGTGTTTGGGGTTACTGATCTAGGAGCCAGGTTAGTCCCCAAGGATTCCTCTAAGATATCAAGGTCTGCTCATGGACAGAAAACCAATGAAGAGCATTGCTTCAGCTGTGATTACAATTGCATGCTAGTTCTGCATTCTCTGACTAAGTTGACTCTTCCTGGCAGAGTGAAGGACCTACTCTTTTCTCAAGGGTTATGGCTGGGATCCATCGAATGTTACAGTACTCACCGCAGCCTGTTCTTTCTTGGGTGCCTAATCTCAAGCAGAAAGCATGATGTGGTAACTCTGCATCTTAAATCCTGTGAAAATAATACCAAGAGGAAGTGTGCCTCTAAGTGAGAAAGGGGGAACAATTGGGAAGGACAGGGTAAAGTGAAGCACCTTCACAATCAAAACAGCATTACAGCATTGCAAAGAAATACAGGGAAGTGGAGAGTCAATCAGCAGAAAAATTCCCTCTGTAACAGTCAATTCATTTCCTATGGCAAGAGTGAGCAGTCTTAGAGTGACTTGGGTCTTCCCCTATCACAGTAAGTAAAACAAAGATGTAATAGAGTTGTTGGTTCCCCTAAACAGTCTGAATGGAAGTCTTTCAAAGAGATTTTTTTATAGCATAGCAGTAAGAGCAATCACCACTGCCTCTAATGTTAGAAGCAAAACCAGAATCAAGTTGGAAGTGTAGTATTTAGTGGGAAATGGGGCAGTTTCTTGCAAGAATTGACCATATTTGTCTAATGGCTAACTTTGTAATAGAACCAATAAAAGGCAGTCAATAAAACTGTCTTCCTGCAGGAGACTCCAGGGGCTGTGTATGACCACCTTCTGGATGACACCCTGCACCTGCTCTGGAGAGATGTTTGAAACTTGACTCAAAATCCTGTTTCAGTGTTTAGATCTGTCTGGGAAGCGTTCAGAGCAAAACAGATGTGAAAGCTGTATAACAGATGGGCCAGATTTGGGCTTGTAAGGACAAAACATGGCAGACATGAACCTGCAGCATTCCAGTGGGTATGAACTTTCAACTGCATTGCACACCTTATGGATCACCTGGCACACAAATCCGCCAGGAAAGGAGCCTGGCCTGTTGTGGCCACTGGCACGGAGCACTGGGCTAGCATTTGCTTTTGGAAGGTGAGTTTTCTTTTGCTAGACAACTGGGGGACAGCAGGTTTTTTCCTGTGTAAAAAGGGAATACTGAAACCACTTGTAAAGTGTTTCAAAATGTAATGAGAGCCAAATTCAAGGTGTCTACCAGATGGAAGTGCATCTGTCTTGTTGCTGAACTGTATAGTTTGCAGACACAGTCAGGTTAAATATAATTAACTGATCTATATTGAAACATGCTAAGGGTGTGGTCAAAGTACAAACTTGGGGTCTTTTCCAAGTGGGGGATACCAACAGACTTGCACCCTGCTTTCACCACAATCTTCTGGGACAGGTTATCTGGAAATAGTTAATCAAATGCTTGCTTGGATATGTACAAAGGGCTCAACATCCAAATTGTATGGCATATGGGTGTTGTAAATCAGCATAACCTGAAAGACTGAAATGAACTGTAAACCTGCTACAAGTGCTCTAAGCTTCTCTCAGCTGCTTTGAAGTACCTGCGTAACAGCAACAGAAACAGGGCACTGTTGCAAAGAAAATCATCCCAGCAATGGCCAAATTGTGCTTCATAATGAGTATAATGTAAAAGAAGGTGCCAAAGAAGTGCAAGGTGGGGAATAATTCACTATGGATATGGCTGAGCAGGACTTTTTGTCCCCAGAGAGACGAATTCTCCAAGAAGACATTACTGATCATCTGGCAACTGAGGTTAACAGAGATACGTGGGGGGTTTGCGACTGATGTTGGAGTTAAAGTAATGGTCAGCTTTTGGTCCTGCTTTTATCCATGATACAATAAGCTGTAATAGAATTATGAGTTTGTCATAGATCTCAGACTTTATTAATCATCTGGAAAATTTTTATAATTTGGCATAATGCATACGATGGAAGAGCAGTATTTGTGTCTTGCCAGCCTCTTTCCATCACTCTAACCTGCTGTTTGAAGTGGGAAGACCATGGAACTAGCTCATAGTGCCAGTGATAAGATTAGTCCTAGCATAAGCTTCACTGGGGAGTTTAGTCAACAGGCTGCCTTCTGAAAGGTCCTGGTGGTGACATTCATTCAGTCTGATTAGAATAAACCATAAAAATGTGTTAAAAGGTGACTGGATCAGTTCTGGACAAGCTAATGATGAACTCTTGCAAGCAAATTGTTATCTCCGTGAATTAGACTTTACACTTCAACTCTTTTAAGTGAAAGAAAGAAAACATCCTAGTACTTTACAGGAGCTCTTGCTCTGGAACAAACTGTTTCTCTTGTCTCTTGTAAACTGTTTGCAGGTATCTAGAGTACAATATCCTTGAGAAAGCAAAAAAAGGAAATAAAATAACTGAACTAGCTATTTAAGAGTTCCATATAGTCAGTTGCTTTTTTACAGGTAGATTTTCTTGCAAGGAAGTCTGTTGTGAGGACACAATATTAAGCCTGAAAACAATGGATTTGAAACTTTGACAGAGAAAGCTTTCTCTAAACCCTACCTCAATTTAGTTGGTGAACGTTCTCATTGGTTTTAACCAGGCATTACATTTCATCTGCTTGGCACTAGCAGGTGTACTGCTACAGCCCAGATACATGTTTCCTGCAAAACAACCAGAGAAAACCCATTTTTTTGGTTAGAAATTACTAAATGCAATTGCTTCATATTGGCACTACTGAACTAACCGATGAAATACAAACTTATACTATTTGTAGAGGATTGAAGCTGGGTTAATTAGCATTGATAATATACAGCTGTGGGCTGGCTTCAGGGGCGGTGGGTTGGCTGATGTAGATAAGATGCAGCTGTGGCTGGTTCTGCTAAGGGGTTGGGCAGCCAAGGAAGAAAGAGTTGTCAAAGAGGAGAAGGAAGAAGCAGAGAGAAGAGAGAGAGTGTGTGTGCTCTGGATGAGGAGAGACTTGGAGAAGACAGTAGAGAGACTGGTATGAAATGGTAAAAGACTTTGTTGCAGATGGCTAGTTTGGAGAGTGCTGCAGCAGCTATTCATAATCAGTCTGTCTTCTTTCGTGTTAGTAGTGCTCAGGGCTGAACTATCAGGGCCCTGAGGCTGCTACAAGTCCTCAGTGGCTTTGAGCAGCCTCATCTAGGGCATTCTTCCCCCATGCCCTTGGCTATGCCTGGGAGCCCATTCCAGTTCTGTCCAGGGCCTTCATGCAGTTCCTGAGCTCCGCTGGTAGACTACTGGTCTCCAGCTCAGCCATATCTGTGCCAAGGCCTATACCTGGTTGTGGGCTCTGGTGATCTTGACCCCAATGTATTAATTTACTTTCTTGCTTGATCTTGGACTTGCCTTATCGCTATGGACTTGCCTGGTGATTACTAGGTTGTGTCTGATGCTGGTGACTTTCATTGGGCCCCACCATGTCTTCCCAGCTTTATCGTGGATCTGCCTTGTTGCCACAAATATCTTGGGCCATTTGGACTAGTTGGTGTCCCCTGGTAAGAGCTTGGCAGGACAGCACTGGCAAACCCCCTTTCTGTTGCAAGGATTATTCTGTTTTTCAAATCTAGCTTGTTGCTCTTTCCTGTTAAAGCTTTATGGCACATGTAAACCAAGAACCTAGCATGGTTAATTCTCAGCGAAGAGCTTACTGATACTAGTGAAGTTTGTCATGTATGTTTTTTGTTTTTTTTAGCTTGTTCCAAATCACTTGTTTTAGGCCAGGGAGGTGAGGATGGAGGGTAGACAGATGAACCACTAAGGTTTCAGTGTGGTCACCTCCTGTGTTTACCTGCTCTTAATTTTCATGTGTAACGAGCTCTCTTCAGATGATTTAGCATTCTGAAATAACCTTTTACTTAGTTCTATGGAAACATGAGCTCTGTGGCAACCAAGCACAAAAAGGGAATTGAACAGAAAGTTATGCTGCTTTGCATAAATCCATAGCACATGTGCATTTGAATACTGATATGTGGTGTCTAATGGCAGGGATGGAAAGAGCTCAGAAGGATAAGTGACGCTATAGATCTGCTTCTATTTATTAATTTTTTTTATAGTTGGGACTTCTTAGGTAAGTTACTAAATATGGAAAACCATAACTGAGCAGAAGCTGCTTGTAGCTAGGGGAATCATGATGTGATTCTTTTTATGTTCTTAGCTAGGCAACTTCTTTTGGCCATACCGAAATAGGCTGTTAGGCTGAACTACCCTTTTCAGTGAGCTGGCAAGGTGGTTAGTGTTGCAGTGAAATACTGCTGAGCACTCTAAGGGGTCACAAGACTGTGACTTTCTTAGTCTTCGTGTTAGGCAGGATGCTGATTAAGTTGGGCTGGCCAAGGGAATGGACAGCCATGCCTGTTTAAAACCTGGCAGCATGCAGCTTGCTATCACTAGTTAGGAGGGTGCATTAATTTTCTGAAAATGGAATTCTAACCACATCCAAAGAGAAAAGTATGCGCTGTATAAAAAATATACACTTAGTCTCTAGCACTCTGATAAACTCATTCTGTCTGATTAAGCATACTGTGACATTTGACTGACCTTGTCAGCTGGAGGGGTGAATGGATAAAATAAATGAGCTTTCAGTCTCTGGCTGAACATATTTAATATGCTGGGTAGGAGGTCAGTATGACTCATCCTTTCCATTTGCTGGATGGCCTGGTATTTGTAGAGAAAAAAATCTGTCCTTCTGTTGATGCTCCCAGATATTTAATGCTTCTTGGTATTGAATCCACTACAGGTACCTTTCCAAACTGCTAGCCAGTTTCTGTAAAGCTACCACACCTTGCCGTGGCTCTCTAAATGTGATTTAGTGAATTGCGGTTTGGTCATAAAGAGCAAGAATTCCCCTGTACCAGAAGGCCAGTAGGTGACTGCATTCCTTAACATGCCATGGGCCACTGCAGCTTCAGAATGCTCCTGTCTGGATCCTACTAGCCAGATGATGGAGTTGCTTCTAGAAGGTACCCTTACATTCTCCTTATCTAAGTAATGCTGCCAGGACTATAGAAAGTGGTGTGTGGCTTTTGTGCTTAACCAAACACTGTATCTTATTTAATGAGGCTGCTCGACACCCGACTTTAAGAAGGCAGCAGGCTCAGAACAGGTCTAATACTGTTCAGGTAACAGCAAACTGTGAGAAGAAGCAGTAATCAGCTCTTACTGCCTCACAGAGAGCGTGCCTCAGTTTAATAACCTGCTTCTAAAAAAAGGTCCCTGAGGAAATGGTACACTGTACGTGAAGATCTCTATAGGAGTTTAATTAGGTGGTGTCCTACAAGAAGCATGCTTGCTTTTTCTCAAGTTTCTTTAAGAACTGGGCCTCTAGTTCCTAATTATCTTGTTCTTTTAGACTGGGACAGCTAAATGATTATGATCTGAGCTGGGAGAATGAATGCGATAAAGTGATGTTCTTAAATGCAATCAGCCACCCATTGCTCTGACAAAAAGTGTGATAATGTAATAACACAGCCTTGCAAGAGATGACATGAATGTAAGAATGCTGCAAAATGTTTGCAGAAGTTTGCTTAGGAATTAATCGAGTTAGCTTTACCTTGTAAGATGATACAGGTCCTCCGTGCTCCAGCTGAAGCTTTAAGTAATTTCTAAATGAGCATGACATAAAGTGAACAGAAACCCAATCAGGAATTAATAGATCTAGTTGCGTATCCCTGTCACCACACTGTCTCCGGTAGACAGACCAGATTGAGCCACTGAGCCCCTGGTGCAGCTTCTAAGTAGTTTAACTGTACTACAGTGATGTTAGAGGCCTCATTATGATAACAGTTATGAAAGCTGAACCCCCAAAGTGAGACAGCAGTGCAATAATAAAGTAAAAATTATCCAGCACCTTGGCCTTTATTACCTCACATAGGAAGGCTAAAAGCAAAAAGGAAGTGGAAGATAGCTGCATGCAAATGGCTATTTTTAAAATTTTTTTTTATTTTTTTTTTTTTGTCCCAGCTGTCTACACAGCTAGATGAGTGTCAGGTTAATTTTTTAAGACACTGACTACAAGATATTGTAACACTTCATCCTTCATCATGGATGCAATCTGCCCAGGTTGTCTGGTAGTTATTGATCTTAAGTCCAACATCAAGTTTTTTCAAGGTTATATCACCTGAAAAAGTAAAAAGTAGCCCTGTCCAAGACTATAGTGAGTTTGGTATGTTTCTAAGCTGTTGAACAAAATATAGAGGTGGCTGAGGTTGTGAAAATAGTACAGGAACAACGAAACACTTCAAAAACACTTATACCAGTACAAGGAGATCCAGACTTACAGCTGTCATTCAGACCAATCAGTTGGACTCAAAACTCAGAAGTGAAACAGAAGGAGAGTTTGGAAGAATTGTAATACTTAAGATTAAGGTATACACATACTACTATGTTTGCAATGAGAGTGTAGAGAAACGTGGGTATATTCTCCTAGCTATGCAATTCGCTGTCTCATGATTCTCCCTCCCAATTCTGCTGTTGATGTCAATCTTCTCCAATCTGGTGCATGAAGAAGTGTTTTTTAGGTGTGAGAGCAAACACCAGACTTCACCAATATGTTTCTCTGTGCCTTGTGTCTGTTGCTTTGATGCCCCACTGCAGCTAGTGAAGGCAGCAGTCCTATTCAGGTCTTGGTGTCTGCCTCTAACAGATGCTACCAAACCCTGACTGGAGTCGTAGTATGTGAAATGCAAACGGTGGCTGTTGGGGAAACCCTTTCCAGGACAAATGCCCAGTGTAGTCCATGCTGCTTTGCATGATAGTGTCGTGTTTGGAGTGAGCAATGGCATTTGGCACTATATGATGGAGCAGGAGACAATGGCACTGTAGACATATGATGGCTAACAAGCTTGTGGCCCAGAGCAGTTGCTCGCATCAGATCGATGGAAGTTCATATGGTGTATGATTAACACTTGCTATCAAGCAGAATCTTTTTTAAAAGCTGCTCACAAAGAGGGAAAGAAAGCTTGTAATGGTTCATAATGATAGCTTTTACGGAGAACTTGCTATCCAGCACTTCATAAGAAGCCATCTGCCACACTGAGAGCGCACAATGGAGCCACGTCGTAATTCCTAATGCGGGGCATGACCTGCAATATAGCAGACAGAAACCTGGGTATGACATTCCTTTGATGTAGCTGGGATTGTTACCCCCACAGTCTATACTTAGTCTATATTTAAACGTGTTCTGTCAGAGGTTTGTTGCCCAGCCATGGGGTGTAACAGCTGAAACTGCTTCATGGCCTACTGCAGACCCAGCAAAAACGCTCCCCTGAGACCCAGACTATTCTGTGCCTGTGCCCTTTGCAGAATTCGTGAGGAAGACTTAGACATGCTGCATCATTGCATCTTAAACATTACAGATCTGATTGGCACCAGAAGATTTCCTTCTTGGGTAGATCATCTACGTAGGGAAGCAGTAAAGCACAAACTTTTACACATCTAGTATCATAAACAATGACAGCACCCAGGTTTGTTATGAGAGGGAGCACTACTTATGGTTTGTTGAAGCATCAAAGACAGAACTGGATACTGTGTGCTGGAAAAAAATAGTTGATCAGGTTTTGTGCTATACTTGAAATTTGTTTTCACTGTTCAAGTAAACCCACTACACTATCTTTTCACAAAAAGAAAACTAGTACCTTGGTGCAGAGAAAGTAACCCTGAATACAACTGTATTTATTAGCGTAGTATAGTACAAGCGTAGGAATATAGTAGCGTGACCTGAATGAAATGACATGTTGAGTAGGAAAGCTTGTCATGTAACATTTTTTGCAGCCAATACTCATTAGTGCTCCAGCATAGTCTAGTCTGTATGTTTCCATTTAATTTTTTTATCCATTTCCTTACAGAAGCTCAACACTAAGTGTCTTTTGTGTGAGGTGCCAGCTGACTTTGCTAGTGAATGTTCACATCTCTATTACTTTATGTTCAGCCATACATTCCTTTGGCCTGTGACCCCGTTGCTTGCTTCCATTCTCTTTAGGGTGCATAGTTTGCATTTTAGCTTGAGTTTTGACTGCTGTTGTGTTCCCTGAACTGTTAATAACAGCTATGTGCTGGAAGAGCTGACTTGTATTGCAGCTGTGCATTTTTGTCTTGGTTGGGGGAACCCCAGAAGTTCATTTCTAAATAATCAATAAATAGAAAATATTCCAAGTAGAATTCTGCCCTGGCTTCAATGAGAGCCAAGAATTTACTCATATTAAGTGATGTTTATTCTCAGGAATCAGGAAACAGCTTTATCTTCTGCAAAGATACTTGAGAGATGTGACCTGGGAGTCTAATCTACTGTGTGGGAATGCTACAGTGGTAGTCAACATAGCTTAAATCTGGCTGGCAGGCCCGCCTTGTAACCACATGACTAGTTTCCTTCCCTTTCTAAGACAGATTAGCAAGTAAAACTACTAAGGGTGTATTCAAGCACTCAAAACTTTCTGAGAAATTACCGTGCACATCTGTTATCCACATTGGTGGGCCAGTCTGTCCAACTGCAATTGCCTTTTTCCTCTGGATTTTGGCAATAGCCATTTCTAACAAACTTTGTTGGCAATGGAGATGCCAGCTTCAGTCTAACTATACATCAAAACAATGATTCTTGGCAATCGGTTATTTAGTCACTCTTTTGCTCAGGTATTTTGATTGCAGTAAAAAGACACTTTCTGAATGAAATGGACTGAGTTTTGGTGGACTAGGAATTGAAGCACAAAATTCTGTCTTTTCCAGCCATTTTCCCCTGCAATCCTGAATATTGTCTTTTTAACTCTCTCTGAATCAGTGACTCCTCTCTGTATGGGACTGTCACAGCTGATGACGCTGCCTGTGAGATCTCTTCACCACTCTTCAAATACTACTAATTCATTTCCCACAACCATATGGTTGTCATGAGGATTTAACCTCTTCAGTCAGTAGGGCTTGCATTTCCACAGGCAGATGAGAAGCTTGCTATATACTGTCCCAGCAATACAACTGCCACAGACCTTTTACATCAACAGAAAAGATGCAAGCTGCTTTCTGAGAAATTAAATGACCAAGAGGTTGGAATACATAGAAAATAATAAATAAATAAAAAATAAATAAATAAAGCCTCAGGAGAAAACTTCAATGAACTTCTGGCAAAACCAGTAAGATTCTCATCTTTAATACATGATGGAAACTGCTACATAATTTTGGTAATGGTGGTTCAAATGTAGGAAGTCAAATGCATCATAATTCCCTGGGTTCATGGCTGTCTGTTTTCTTATGGCTACATTGCATTTTTAAAAGGCAGTATCATAATATTGCTCTGAGCACTGTGGCAATAGCTAAGCTTTAGGCATCATATCAGAGGCTTGAGGCAGAGATAAGTCACTTAGTATTTTTATCTCATTGGGCATATGTTTGTTATGTGACCCTTATATTGGCAAAGCCCTTCCAAATTTGCATTATCCCACCCTGACTGATGCGTTTATAGCTGATGCGGGGAAGGGAAATGCCATTACGCCAAAGAGCAATTAATTTCATAAATCAACTCTGCCCATGTTTTCTTTTACTCTTTCACAGCAGCTGCCCTTAATATTCAGCTTCATATGCTGGTTTTCAGGTCAGGCTAAGACAAACTGTCAGTGTTAAGTGCTGCACGTACATGAAAGGAATATTCTTGTAGTTGTAGTTATGGTGGCAGCAGAAGGTTTCTAAGAATATATTACATAGTAGGCATGTTGTACCATTAATGTCTTCTCTGAGTTCTGTAAATAGTGGACTGAACTATGACAGACAGCTACTCCCCCACAAAGCTAGTACTGGTTAGGGAAAAGCAACACTAATTTAGTTTCTCCATAATAAGGCTTCTTTAGTGTTTGAAGTCAGTGAGCTTTACAAACTTCTGGGCATGGTATTTTGCAGCTAGATTCCAATACGCAAGGCAAAATAATATAAATGTGTTACTGAAACTCAAATTTAAGAATAAGGAAACCAAACTGATTAGACTGAAAAGGGAATTTTCTCCAAAGGCACAATACATCTTATGCTGATTCCATTAAGGATTTTATGACTTTATATATGGTTAAGCGTAATGCTTTTACACGGAGGAACAGCATGATGAATGATGATTTCTAGAAGCGAAATAGCAGTGCTGCTGTTCTTCAGCTGTGCTTGGAGTTGCTTACCAGCTTTTCTCTTGAGACTTAATTAAAAGGAACACACTGTCCATCTTTATATGGAAGTACTGGCATACTAGGAACATCGGTTTGCTTTGACGTTAGTGATTGGTGCTTAAAAAGCAGACGTATCCAGGTGTCATATTTTTGTTTATGACTGATTATCATAAGTATTGCTGCTTTCTCATAACTCATGAATCTCAGCGTTATGGCCCTGGGAAGCTGCAGCCTCAGTCTATGGTCATGGAAAGACAATGTGCCCAAAACAACAAGTTGTTCAGTGTCATCCATTATCACAAAGAAATTCCTCTCCCCACTCCTTCCTGCTGCCTTCAGGATGGGAGACGGTCCTGTCAGCTTGTGGGATGCTGCTGTTAGCTCCTCGTGACAACACTAAGTTTTCCAACTCTCCTTATGCTACTGCTATGATAGAGTCATGTACATGTGTATCATGGCACCACGCAAAATAATGAAATTGTGGCCAAGATGGCAATTTCCCTCTAAGGTGGAGATGCTGATGACTTTGCAAAGCATGTTGTAGGAAGCATGATGTGAGCTTTGCCACTCTTGTTCCCTTGATCCTCAGGGCTACCCGAGTGTTGGAGCAATGTCAGGAGTGTTGGAGCTGTCTGCATGCAGATCTTCTTGAGAGGGGCAAAATTTGGGATTACAAGAAGGCCCGAGTGGGACTCTGGAGGGTGCAAGGATTATGTGCATTAATGTTAAGGGAGCAACAACCAGGAGAAGAAGGTGAGGGAGAAAATACTAGTTAATATAGTATTTATATTTATATATTTTTATATATATATTTATATAATATATGTATTTACTCTAATATAGAGTAAAGCAGCCAGAGCAGAACACATGAGGATTGTGGAAGCAAGGTGGGCAGCTTGTGTGTCTACGTGCTGGTTCAGAACTGCCTTTGCAAGGATGGTGCCCTAGCAGTCAGGCTGTCCTGGCTGTGACACTAGCAGGACGCTTCTCTCTCCTGGAGTCCTGCTGTGGCTGTGCAGATTGCAAACTTTTTATGGCAATATCTGACTTGCTTTCACATGCCTAGGAGCTGGAACCCTATTTGGCCTTAGAGTAATTATGGTAAATATGTTGATAAAGCTAAGGATAAATGTGATGGAATTGCAATGAAAAAACAAAAAAAGGCTTTAAATTTTAGCTCTGATTGAAATGTGTTTGTAGGCCAAGTTATTGCGCATTAGCCTCAGTATGAGTTTTGCGTTTCTTCAGTGAGTAAAGCTTTCACTTAACTGCAAGAAAACCATAGTTTTTTGTATCTCTTCTGTAGTAACTATTAAATGTATAGCTGGTACTTCTGCATTAGTGAAGCACCAAAGCCAGCTCAGCAGCAAATCAGTTGACTATTTCTGCTGCTGAAAAGGCTGGAAGACTGCTCATTTTTATAAGGCATTTGTTGTTATATTTCTGCTAAAACAGTATATACAACCTGTTTTTTAATTGTGTGCTGTTTGGGATGATTCTGCTTCTGAAAGTTTAGTCTACAATTTCTGAGATAGATGTATGTTTGTCTACGTATGTTTATATGCTTGTCAGCTAAGAGCAGGAACAACTTGGTCCATCAGACACAGAGTTATGAGCAGAGGTTCAGATGTTTGTGCTTTGAGTTGGTAATGCCAGGAATTAATTAAATTCTCTGGACAAAAGTTGTAAGAAATTGCCATCTCTGTTGTGTTAGTACCTCTGTTAACATGTACAGATCATGAAAATGTTGAATAACTATCCTTGTAGTTTTATCTGCAGAAAAACACAGATAGAACATTGATCATTAACGATTAATTCCTGGCAGCTGTGCATAATACATTTATTTTTTTATCTTGTTTTGTAACAACTTCAAAAACAGGCTTTTCATGTCCTCTCTTTCGCAGTAAACAGCTTCAATAAGCTCTGCTAACAGTAGTCTTTTTTTGCTGATGTTACAGGAAATAAAACTTAATGGCCTCTAACCAAGTAATGGAATAGTATTTCCCATAATAAAACCTAGGTCACCACCAACATTTGCAATATGCTACTGGCATTTAGGACAGACGAGGGTTTTTTTTGTTATTGTAGTAAACAAGATTCATAGTATCTTGGGAATAACAGAGGCACAGCCTCTGAGCTCGGTAATTGCTAATAGGGGATTACCTTCCCTTCTCTAAGCTCTAGGAGAGGACTCCCAATCAGATCTGGTGCAGCCAGATAATTTGTACATCGTCCAATTTACTGCTTATCCTTTGTCTAAGAAATTATTTAAAAGGAGATACACTGCCTCTGCCCTAGTTTTCCCCGCTTCATTTTAAGCGCTACTTGCGAACAGGGTTATGGTAAACTGTTTGCTTGAACTTCATATTACAGTTTCAGGTTCATGGAGCTGGAGCAGGTTTGCCGTGGGAGCAGAACTAATATTTTTCAGCCCTGAGCATTCACTAAAGACTGCTTCTGTATTCTTGACTGAGTGTGACATTTGGAGTAGAAAAGCACAATCATATCTGCTCAGATCTTTTCAGCTGCATCTAGAGTAATTGCCAAATTGAGTCTTGTGATAACTTAAGTGCTTGATTTACTGCAGCCAGCCTGTGAGATATCTAATAAAGTTGCATAATGCTAGGCTTCTGTACAAAGCCTGACATCTGCAATTACATGAGGCCATCTCTTTTCCTGTAGGAAAGGTGGCTGTGGTGACGTTTGAAATGTGGCCTGAGGGAACACTGCTAGCTAAAAAGGAGCAGCTGATTTTTTTGTTATTTTGGGAGGTTGAGCATATGGTGCAGCACAAGGCCAAACAAATTTCTCCCTGTGCTTTGCCAACCTGTCTCTTAATGTTCCCTGCAGTCTTCTCTCCCCTTTTGGCAAGCAAAAGTTTTGCTTGCCTCTTTTCCAACTAATTAGATACAGCGTTAGGATGTTGCATTTCCTTATAAAACTGGCTTCCTCAAACATGCTAGGAAGTCATGGCCCAGTAGCCATGTGGGCAGTCTAATGCCTGTATTACAAACGGGCAGATGCCTTTCACTTCTGTCCTCGCACTGCACTTGATCGAGCTTAGTACTGTATTTTTCCACAATATTATCAACTGTGGTGCCCAAATTATCTTCACAAAGCGCTAACCCTGGCCTCTGCTCCACTCTTTCCTTTCTGTCTTATGGTTGTTTGAGCTCAAAGATGAAGAAAGCTTTTGTTCTAGAATAAAATTAGTTGGCTCTTAAAAAGCAAGGAGAACTGATTTCAGCCTTGATTAGAGCCAAGACCCTTTAACAGAAACTGTTTGCTAAAGAAACCTTTATATTTCCTTGGCATTAACTTTATCTGGAAGTTTGTATCTGGCTGACAATGAATTATTCTATTGCAATTCTGTGAGACTGAAGCATGACACAAGCTTGTTAGACAAATCCTGTGAAATCAAGAACATGGGAGAGTCTAAAAAAGAGGAAATACAGTTGTGTAGCAGTGGATTTGATAATTCATTTGACCAGATTTTCAGGCACTGAGGTAATACTTTGTGGTGGAGAGTTGATACTTCCAGTGGAGAGCTCAATTACTTAACTGTGTTTAGGTGGATTATGCTGGATGCTGGGTGCTCTGCACAAGACAGAATCTCAAATCTCCAGGCAAATATGCACTTTTGCATGCTTTTCTCCACAGCTGCAATGTCTTTAATCCCCAGTGCAAATGGCTTCCTCAGTTTTCTAATAGTACCGCTCAGACTAGTAATTTGGTTTTGGGGCAGCATGGCCATTGCTTTTGTCCTTTTAATTTCAGTGCTATAGATGCTTTGGGAGATGAATTATTCATCACTCTGAAAAAATAAATCCAAACGCTTGCTTGTGCAGAAGGAATCAAGGTTTGTGCTTCATGCTCAGTGTTGCATATACTGTGCAGATAAGAAGCAGCTCTAGAGCTGAGTTGCATTAGCACAGGTAGCTCAATGTTGTAGGTGGCTTCTCAGAAGCAGAGTCGCTGTCAGCTCAGCTCTGAGGTTACATAGCTTATGAAGTGTGTACATAGCTGAAGGCAACAAAAAATTGTGTACCTTCTTTGAGATCAGCATGCTACTGATTGATTCAAAAACAAAAACACCCAAGATCAAGCTGAAGGGGGCTATCTGACAGTAACAGCATCACTGGTTCCACTCAGATTAGCCTGATTTTACTTGAATATAGGTATCAGTTTTAACTAATACAACAGATTTGGGCAATAGCTTGCCATAACTTTCATTTTTCATCCTTCTAAGTGGAATATAGTGCACTATGTATCTGAGTTTAGCAACATCCCATTAGAAATGCATACAAGAAATTAATTACTCGAGCTTGTTATGGTGAACCTTACATTTTTTGCAGCCCAGTATTGTAAAAGAAAAGCTTTATAATTCCTTGGTGGAAAGCAGATGTTTTAGTATCTGCACATTGTATAAAAAATTACTCTGGGAATAATTCCTCATTTGTCTTGCCTTGTACTACCGGCATTCTGCTTTTGTCCTTGACATAAGCAGCAAGGCACCGTCCTGTTAAATAACACCTCCATCCTGAACAAAAGATTATAGGATCCTGATGCTATAAAAATGGTAAGGAATCCAACCTCTCTCAGCATGCTGTTGCTGTCTAAAACTGAGATCAAATACTTCTCTCAAATGATTTTCTTGCATTCCAACTGTGCAATTTTGGACTCAGAAGGGACTTAAAAATGTATCTAACCAAATAGCAGTGTTAATTTGCCTTCTTATCTGTTTCAAAAGGAAATTCTGTTTAGTCTTCTGTAGTGGTTATGCTTCTTTCACACTGTAACATATGAAACATTGCAAAGTTTCCTTCCCTCTCACACTGGATAAGCTGAACGGGCACTTCTGTTCTGCAGAACGTGCCAGTCTGTGAACCCATCAAGTTGTACGTGGGACAGACTTGGTCACTAACACAATGTCACATATAAGGTACAGTCTAAGTTCTTGAGAGAAATGAGGCATAATCCCTTTTAGTAGCTATACTATGTATCGTAAGTACTTTAGTTTCAGCAAGGTTAAACCTGAAATGGGTTTGGTCCCTTTTTGAATCAGAGTGGGCCTTTAAATAATACCTAAATCAGGCCATTTGCAGAGCTGAGAAATGGCCTCTTGGGTGGTCTCCCCTCTGACCCAGAGTTGTAGATTGAAAAGCCATGAAAAATAGGTTTTGTAGCTATAGTTGATACTTTGGAGATTGTAATAATGCCCCAAGCAATGGAGTAGCAAGTCTGGCAGCTGACTCTAGAGAGAAACTGTGAGTTTGCACTGAATTTGTGGTGGAGACAGACTCTGCTGTTAGCTTAGAGCTACAATGTCTAATAGGACCGGTTAACATTCAAGGTGAAAAATAATTCCTTTTAAAACATAGCTTTTATTCTCTAATACTTAGGGTATCAGCTATCATGTAATGTGAACCTTTAGATAAATGCTTTTATAAGTAAGAATACCACTTTAACTTGTCAGTCTAATTTGCACCACCGAACTTAACCGAACAGATGTAAAAAAGTCAAAAGACTCTTGTTTCACTGGTTCCTACAGCGAGTATTTGGAATATTTTGCCAGTATACACAGGGCATTAAAAGACTCCAGCATGAAATCTTCTGGCATTTTTACTTAAGTCAAATCTTATGTAAAATCTCGAAGCCTGTATTATCTACTTCCTGGGGAGATGCCTGACTGAAATGGTTTAGTACCCTAGAAATTCCCATAGTTAGGAACACAGGGATGGGCCACTGGTTAAATTGAGAGTTGTACAGCTCAATATGACATTGCATGGCTGGAGATTATGAAGAAAAGTATAAGGATAGCAAAAAGAAATAAGTTCTTCATAAAAAGAGTGGCAAAAGCCTCAAACAGGTTTCTGAGTGAGGCTGTGAAATTTCCATCTTTGGAGATACTCAGAATTCAGACTAGATAAAGTCCTAAGCAATCGATCTAACTTTGAAATTAGCATGGTCTTGGGCAAGGAGTGAGGCCTCCAAAGGTCCCTTCTACCCTAAATTAACATGACTGTCGTATTCCTAATTCCAGTTATCTGTGGCAGGTGGGGCTTCCTGAACCAGATGTATGGGTCTATATTTAGTAGCCTTTCATGCTTTAATTCTCTTCTATGAATTTGTCCATGGCCTTTTTTGAACATCTATAAACTTTTGTTACCCACAGCGTTTTAGAGCAAAGCATTCTACAGCTTGTCTGCGCTGCTAGCTGCACCTTCAGTTTTTATTGAAACTGCTTGTTTCCTGTGATGCCTTCTACCTGCTGTGTTATAAAATACAATATCATGCGATTTTATAGGTGACTAGCATGTTTCCTATCCTTCCTACTTCACAAGAAGAAAAAGCTGGTCTTTGGGCAGAGATGTATGATCCTACTTACTGTCCTCGGAGGCCTGGCACACTACAAATAGTTGTGGAGGCAGACTCCATGCTTGGGTTGTACAGCCCAGAAGTAACTTTGTGTTCTTGGCTATCTGAGTAGCATGGCTTGTCCTTGCTTGTACTGAATGGTTTAAAACATGCCATGGATGACGATAGCTCTCTGCAGTTGGCCAGACCCTCAGGTAAAATGTCCAGAGCTTGTTTATCTTGCATCTTAATTATCCTGTGAGATGTATTGTGCAGTTGTTTCCCTGATTCTCTCTGGTCTTCTGAAGACTTCAAAGTTGTGTGACAAAGGTTATGTCGTGGACGAAAATGTATTCCTTGGGTCAATGCCCAGGAAGCCAAGTCTGGCACATCCTGCCCTTTATTTTTGTGAAGAAATTGAGAAGTTAATATAAGGAATTGTCTATTATGCAAGAGACACAGGAATATTCATCCAATATCCATAAACACTAAAAGTTAATATTCTGATTCATCCTCTGTGTGTGGAAGGATAAAATCAAAAGACAAAAGGATGGCTTGTGCTGGCTTTGTTTTCCTCATGCAGGCAGCGCTGGAGCTGGGCACTGCATTAACAGACCTGTTAATATAATATTCCATAGCAGCCGGAGCAGCTCATGCTTAATGGAAAAACATGAAATGTTCCATTGGGAAACAATTGCCCTTTATGCAAGATGCATTTCTTCTCTCCCCCTTTTGTTCAAGGAATCTTACTTGGAACAAAAAAAAGCTTGTCCCTTCAGACGTCCTCTATTTGTGCTGCTTACTCCCCAAACCAGAATCATAATCCCTTGTTTGGACGACATAATCAGTTATACAAATATCAGTTGAGATAGCACAGACAGATTATAGCTTCCAGCAGGATGAGGGAGGATGGGTCAAGCTTTAAATACCTCTGCCTTTATGCAACTGTTTTTCCTAAGGATAAAGCAAGAGGAATATAAACAAGAATTCTTTAGGCAGATGGCCTTTAGTAACCTCTCCACGAGGCATCGGCAGCTTGTAAATAAAAAGTGGTCCAGAGAGCAAGCCCTGACTGAAAGGGCTTTCCAGACTGGGGTGCGGAAAGCCTTGTTGCACGGCTGAGGGGGAAGATGCTATTGGAAAATTTAATGCTATCGGGGGAAAAAAAACCCAGGCAGATAATTAACAGTAAAGAGTGAAAGCCACTGTAGAAGACAAAATTCTTTCTCCGTTTTAAACCAGAGTTGACAGCTGACTCTTGCTGCT
Source organism: Falco cherrug (assembly GCF_023634085.1). Taxonomy (NCBI): domain Eukaryota; kingdom Metazoa; phylum Chordata; class Aves; order Falconiformes; family Falconidae; genus Falco; species Falco cherrug. The sequence goes on along the minus strand of NC_073704.1, from coordinate 7,698,844 downwards.
ATTTAGTGGAATGGTTGTTACCTTGGGATGATGGAGGATACTTTCAGGAGCCATAAACTGTAGTTCCTTCATTTTCTCATTTGATGTGACACAGAGGTATCCTGCCCTTGATGTAAGTCATGCTTCTGTTTCCTTAGGGGTGTTACTAAACTTGTAAGGAAATATTGAAGTTTGACCTGTTGTGATTTAAGTATCAAGTGCAATGTGATGTGTGACAAGCATCTGTTTCTAATCCATATCTGTAAATAGATCTTTGAGAGTCCCTGCAAATCCAGCCTATTTTCCTGACAAATTTCTCCATATATACATTTCAGATTTTGCATGACTGAGCTTAAAAACTGAAAGATTGAAATCCTTCCCTGATATAATTTCCAAAAATTATCATTTTCCAAACTAAGTTAAGGGATGCTGAAGCTGTACAAATTGGAATCACTTTCTGTGATGCAAGAGTATGAATAAAATATCCAGAGATGTCTTTAAAGTTTCTTTTAGACTGTATGAAAACTGGTATATCTCAAAACTGGCACATCTCAAAACTGGCTCACCTCGATTAGTATCTGTTCATTTAACAATTTGGTTGGCTGCTATCCATGTATATTTCTACCAGGCATATGAAAAAGACTTTTTCTAGGCTGTGAGGAGTCTGCAGGTACAGGAGATAATACGGACAGGAGAGTTTTAGTTAAGATGAAGACTATAGCACTGAATTAGTGTAGAGAGCGCTCTGGAAATGCTTACTCAGCCAGCAGCAGATATGAATACAAAGCACGTAACTTGCCCAAGCGTCTGCTTTGGGTGGGATTGCCACACATTATTTTTTTTAATATCCTAAGATTCATAGCTGAAAAAAGATGCTGTTTGAGACTGCCCAATGAGTTCACTTCTGTCTTGGTTTTTTAGCAGTTGTTTAAGCCAGCAGTTTTGGTTATTTGTGCAGCAAACTACAGAAAAAAAATCCTTTTTACATCTCACTGAGACCTTCATCTCCTAAGTCTAGCACATTAGGCTTTGATGGATTTTAGTCAGAGGCCAGAAATGAATAACATAAGCCACTTGTCTTCACTTGTGCTATCAGACAACTATTTTTGTAAGATAATAGGGCCTTTTGCTGCATAGGATTTAGAGACACCTCTTGCCTCTTTAGTATTGGATCTGAGATACTGTATACAGAGCTGTAAATCACAGCTAACCATTTCAGGTACTCAAATTAGGTAGGAAAACTGCATCTAAGTATTCATTACCCTATTGGAATGATTGTCGCTGGAGAATTAAATGTATAAAAGCATGCAGAGTCAGATGACCATTTTTGCAAAGTGTTCCCATACTTGGTTGAAAAACTGTAAAGTGGGTAAAGATACCTATTTTCCCAGAAAAACATAATAATAATAATAATTAAAAAGCCAGGTTTGACTGCGTTAACCTGAGTCTTTGTGGGATGTAATTCTAAACTAGCCTTTAAAAACTTATCTTTAGCATGCCACAGTAAAAACTGGACACGTGGGGAAAAGATTATGAGAAATGAATTAGGAAACTCGTCTGGCAAAGCTTTTTTCACCTTTTACCACCACACATGTAAATTCTGTAGGCTGCATGCCCAGTGTGGGTGTAAGGCTTAGTTATGATTCAGCTAAATGGAATGTAAATGAAGTCTCCTATAATGAAATGAGTGGGAACATTTTGGACTTTCATTAACTTCATACTGTAAAAAGATAATTCAAAGAGCTCCTTCCAGCTCCTGAAAGATAGTTTTCAAAAACCTGATTAGAGACGGATAGAATTGAGGGTTTTGTTGAACTTAAACCTTTGATGAGAAATGTCTGTAAAATCCTCTTATCCCTGGTGCCAAGCATGATTTGAGAAATGAAATCTTGAGTGTCTGAAAGGGACAGACAAATTGAATTTAACACAAATGGTTGCCAATAGCTGGAATTCGGCACTGTCTCTGAGCTGAAAAGCTATTGGAAGTGGTAGTAACTTTTAGTAAAACCAGTATTCAAGTAATGACACACTAATAACTTCAGCCAAGGGCCAAAGAGAATAGAGAACAAAGTGGGATGGTGTAAGTGAAGTACAAGTCAGCTGGGCTAACTCACCACCCTTGTAGTTCTCAACTGGTGAGTAGGAATTTAGTCCTCAGCTTTACCCAAAGCCAGCAGCAGGACATTTGTCAGGTGTATATTTTACAGGCTTCTAAAAATGACCTGATGCTGCAGGTCTTGAAAGTGTCCATAGCTGTGCTTGGTCAGATTTTAGAGAAAACTCTGTCTGTAGAAGCTGAGACAATCAACTCTGTGCTGACCCCACTGGTTTTTGCACTGCAGTTTGTGTGCTGAGCAGGTAGAATAATGAAAACAAAACAGTACATCATGTGAGGAGTGATTGTGTAGTCCAAATTAAATTGTAGCACCTCCAAACTTGCAGTATTTACTTAAGATAAATTTGCTGAAAGAATCAGCAGAAGACATCAGAATAATCATGGGTTTTATACTACCAATTGGATGCTGATGAGGAGAGGATATAGAATGAATATAAATATAACTGTAGGTGACATGAAGCGCACGTGAGCCTAAGGTAATTTTGTAAAGCCAATCCAGAGTAGTGTTGAAAACTAGCTGTTCCAATAACAGATTGTTTGCACAGACTTTTTTTATTCCTGGAGGAGGAAAAACTGGTTGTAGTCAAAGATGACAGGGCAGGTTAGAGGCTGGAGGACAAGCTGTGGCCAATTTCAGGAACGCAGCTACCAAGGTACCTGCCCGGTGCGTGAGTGCTACAAGCCTGGGCAATGGCAGAAGAGTACAAATGGTGGCAGGGCAAAGGGGCTGTCACACCAGAGCCCCAGCCAGCAGCCCCGGGGGCTGTAACAGCTCCTGAGGCAGAGGAACATGCCTTGTGCAAGCCTCCTGGGGTCAACGAGGAAAATTGTGGCGGCAGCAGGAAGGCACTTTGAAATTAAATGAGTAGATGGTCCTTGGCAAAGCGAAGTGAGAGTACAGGATAAATGCTACCTTGCGGGTTCTTGGGTTTGCACACATATGTAACAATACACAAACATGGGCAGTACTCAACACCTACAATCCTGAAATAACTTACATATACGAAAGGTAGAGACCTAACCGGGAACAGAGGTTGGTAGTCTCTGTATTTGTGTGACATTACAGGCACGAGCCATTAGATAAGGGTGAAGAATCTGGCCTTCACTTCATGAAACCCTAGAAAAGTAATTTTGCGCTTTCCTTGGTAAGTAATAGCTCAACAAAGCAGTGGCTTACAGCATGCTGCCAACTGTCCTAGCTGTGATGTACTCTTCTGCAGCATTTCAGTACGCTCCTGGCTGTCAGCCTTGGGACTGGCTAGTGCCTGAAAATGAGCCTAATACCTGCAAGTTTGCCCTTATATTTAGGTGCTAGTAGACTGTACTGAAGTGCTGCCTAATCAAACTGAAGCAATCAAATTAAAGCTCTGTGGCAATGGCATTTTTGAACTAAAATTTAGAAGTCCCAAATGGAGCTGGCTGGGAAAAGCCCAAAGGACTAGAAATAGTCTGGGACAAGACAGAGTCAAGTTTGTTTCCTTGAGCTGAGAAAACGGCCAAGCCACAGCTGCTAGTCTTGTCTGGAGTGGACAGCTGTAGAAAACATTTTGCTGTGCAGCAAAAGGGCAAATATTAGGATGCCATAAGACTCACTGTAGATTGGCTTGCATAGCTGAACTCTGTGGTGGGCTCCTGCCCTCCCCTTACACCAGCATTATTATTTAGGGGTGAAGCAAGAGCAGAATTTGCCTTGCTGGCAAGCAGCCATGAAGCTCCTGATTTTATAGTTGAATGATGAAGTGTTCATTAATATTATACCACAATCCCTGTGAGGACACTGTCTCCTAACACCAACATGGCAACAAGAGCAACAGGACTGGGTCTCAGTGCCGACCTTCAGTAAAAGGTTTCTTCAGTGAAAGAAATAAGCATGAACAAAATTCTGCTCGGTGTAGCTTTCCAGTAGGAGATGTGACTGAATAATGGTTAGGCAGCTAGGTGAAAAGGTAGTGGCCTGCTCTGCTTTTGGCTTGCAACATAAGAAAATAGATCTCAGGCTCTTGTGGGTTGCATCTATGTAAAAAAATTTAAAGGATTTAAGCTGGCCTAGCATAAGCTGAACACTTGCTCGGGGAGCATCATTGTGTGGATGCAAGGGAACACCTTCAAGTGAGAGATTATTTTGGTGCAAATAATGTTGTGATTCACAAGTGCCTTTTAAAAAGTAAAATGCTGATGTGCAGCTCTGATTCTAGGTAACCACACGGAAGCAAAAATACCTCAGTGTAGGATCTGCAGCTCCAGCCATCCCCATCGGTCAGTATTCACACACTTCAGCAGAGCAGTGCTGGGAAATGGATCTGGGCAGGCAGTAGATACAGGGATTGAGTATAAATCTGCAATTCTCATTACCTCAATGCCCATAAAATAAAATCATAGGTCCTTAAAATATATTCTTTTTTCTTCAAAACCAGTGGTAAATTAACAAAATGTTAAAACTTATGAAGAGTATTAAACTTTAGACATGCTCATGACATAGTACATGTTCCTTGTGTTATTTTTTTTTTTTTTTTTTTTTTTTGTACTAGAATAAGGTCTTAATATTCAAAACTGCCCCCATGTTTTCTTCCTGTGGATTTCTGAGAGCAGCCAGATCTGGAGGTTAAACAATTGCAGCTTTTCAAAAGAGAATGGGTTGGGAACACCAGTGTCATGATGCACAGCCGGAAAAGAATTTTTGCAACAAAAAGATCTGTTAATGAATTCTGAGTATTTATAGCTCTGTGAGCTTTCCTGCAGAGTTTATCTCCATGGGAAGTTATTAGCTCAAAAGTGAGCTTAGTCACAAGCCACTTACAGGGAATATTTCTATTTATAATATTCTCATTTCAGTCGCTGGTGCTTCTGTGACATGACTATTTACTAGTTGAGGTGTCCAGTACCACTCAGGTCAAAATTTATTCCTTTAGATATATCTGTCTTAATGGGGAAAGAGCTATGCAACCGTGACAGGTAGAGGAACACATGCCGTGTGAGGGTGGGATGGAAGAGGAGAGAGAGGTGTTGAAGCTCTGTTGCTTGCCCAGTAACCCTATATTTACACTGAACAGCAAACTAGGGGTTCCCATGGCAAAGGGAGTGGAATAATGGGACGTGTGTCAGTGCTAATGTTGTGCATGTTATTTTTTCATCCATTTACTGCTTTATCTGATCAGTGGTTTCTGAAGCAAATATGCCTTTTTCAGGGCAGGGTGAATGGGGTGTACATATGTCAGCACAGTAGAACAGCTTGGAGCGTGAACTGATATTAAGGCCATTCATGCATGAGGTAATTTGTTTTATAATAGAAGCAGAAAGCTTGCTTATGCATCAGTGAGGTGCAGCAGTCTGCTAGCCATCAGGGAATTAAAATACGATTGTTGACTGGGTATGCTAATAAATATGAACTTACACCCAGATGGATTTTATTGAGTTTATGGTCATGCAGAGCCTCCCTGTTTTTTGCCACTGCCACAGTGCTGGGACATGAATCTTTCAGCTGTTTTTGCAAGCATCTTTCTGCAGAAAGTTGTGCCTGAAGAAGCTGTAATCCTTTCCCGCAGTTGGAGCTCTTGGTGTGGATCTGGCTACATTGCTACCGCTGGAATGCACCCATGCTAGCCTGCAAGTGGCAGCTGCAGCACAGTTGATATGACAGTTTACACTCTTTGGGGTCTGATGATGCCCTTCAAGGATCAGCAAAGGGGGAGGGAGGAGGGAAAATGAAAAATGAGGAAGACGAAGGATTGAGCCTGGGCAGCATTTTTGAATAAGCAAAACTTAATTCTTCCATCTTAATTCTGGTTTTAGCACCCTGCTTGTATGTGCCTTCTGCAGGCTTCTTTTAGGTTTCTCAGTGAGGTTTGACTTAGAGGAAGGCCTTAAGGTCAAGCACTGCCTCAGTGACATGCTACCCTTCTATAGCAGCTTCTAGTACCAGCATATCAAGAAAGCTGAGGTTTGGTTTTGAGTACCAGTAATATTTATTGCTGTTTTACTGAATGAAAGAAGTTACTTGTTTTCACAAGGTGCAATGCCACTATTTGTGACTTCCTGGTCACTGAACGCATGCCCCAGAGAGTTTCAAACTAGATTAACTTTAATTATAGCACAGGACTAAGAGCAAAATTGAAGTGTTGAAGCCCCTTATGGAAAATGGGGAATGTAGGTGTCAGTTTGTGTAGTGTCGTGAGGTCAAATGATGCCAGTGTGCTGTCAGTGGCAATGTGCTAGAGTTCCCTTGCCAGAAAATACCCTGGGCTGTAGCCAGGACAAGCTGGGAAGCTGGGTGAACCCCAGCACAAGCAGTGCTCTGAAACAATGGGGAACACTCCCACAGGGAGTAAACACTGCGGCAGAACCAGGTGCCAGGAACAGTCTCTGGCAAAAGCCCAAGACACGGTGAGGTGATAGACCAGGGATGGAGTCTGACCAGGAGGTCAGATGCGGTGCTGGAGACAAGCTACCTGCGTGCTGGGGGGAGGTGCACCTACCCCATAGCTCAGGCTGGGGCTGGGCACCCAGGGATGAACTGAAGTGGGGGCCCTGGGCCATGGGTGGGAGTGCAGGTAGATACCCCTTGCACAGGGCAATTAGGGCTATTGGTACCCTCGGAGCACTGACAGATTATCGCAGAAACCCTTCCACCCGCAGCTGAAGCCAAGAAATACATTGGACTTCTTATAAGGTTTAGGATGTTATTGCAACCATTCATTATTGTCAAAATATGGACCATTTCCTGTATGTCCTTTTTTCCTCTCATACAGTGAGCTATAAACATTGACTTAGCCGTCCACATTCAGAGAGTTTATCAGTCAGTGCTTAGGCTGCCTTAGCAATTGCAGAATCAATGAAAATTGCAATATCAGGCTCCCCTCAAATCCAGCTCCTAGCAGCCTCTGTCTACTGTGGTTAAAGCCATTAGCTGAGATTCTTTATCAAAAATTCTATAATGCCACTCATTTACTGTAATTGGGTGTTATTAACTGTTGCTCAGGACCCCTGAGGGTGTATTTTTCCTTTATTAAATATGCTAAATGGCATTCTAGACAACCCTTTGGGAAGCTGAGGTTGACCTGAGTTCTTGGTTGGTGAGGCAGCACTGTGATTCATAAAACCACAGCAGTTCAGCTGAAGCCTACCCTGCAGTGCCTGAGATTTATGCCATCAAATTTCTCAAAATGTGGTTCGTGAACCTGAGACACTTCAATGCTAGCATCTCCATTTGCAATGGGTTTCACTGGAACGTTCACAAAAGTCTGCAAACCCTGCTGCCGCATTGCTGGGCTGTAAAGAATCAAATTTGACAGATTTCTTTTGGTTTTGACATAGACTTGAAGGTTATGTGCTACCTTAAATGTTTGTGAGAATGAGCAGAGAATCAGCCTTTTTTTATCAAGAGGGAGAACTGGAGCTGCAGATGTCTTCACAGCTAAAGGTCAGCTGGAAGCACAGACAGCTACTAATAAGCCTTGTCACAGTCAGACCTTTGATGTGATGCCTGTACTGATGGGTCCTCAACTCCAGACAAAACATGATCTGCTAAGCCATTGCTCTGGTCAAGTCTGAGAAATAAGACTCCTAACCTTCATTTATCTACTTCGTGTCACTCCTGATGATGCTTCTTTCTTTCAAGACCAGAAGAAATTTCCTACCATGCGAGTGTATGTTCCCAGACATCTCCACCTCCATACCCTAAATGCAGGGAGATGTCTGTCACTCCACAAAAAGTATGTTGTGTCAACCCTGGTAATGAAGAGCTCCAAACAAAATGAAGAATTTTTAATGCTGCTATAACTTACTTTGAAATGAAGCATGTCAGTGCCTTATGTGGAAAACTAAAATGATACAAACATGGCTCAGGAGCTGGCAGTATTTTGTAGGGTTTTACACTCATCCCATGTGGAACTGGCTTTTTTTCTAGTTGCACATGCAGGTTTTTACACCTCAGCCTTGGTGGTGTGTAATGTTGACATCAGCAGGAGCCTTCATCAAATACATTTGTCTCTATACTGATACTTTTTATAGAATTGGGCTTTTTGCCACTCAAGGAAACTGTAGTTTCGGAGGAGTTCAAGTGGTTTCTTGGTACAATTCATTCCCTGAGAAGATTAAGAAAAGCTTAAATCTGGCAGCATGACTACTTTGCCTGTAAGAAGCAATGAGTATTTCTTACTCAATCTGACAGAAGAAAGCTAAGACTCATTTGGATTTTAATGGAAAACAGAATGTCCCTAAATAGAAATGCAAACTTTGGCTGTCTTCTGCGGAGGAGAATCATCCCAGCGTAACCTCTGTATAGCTACCATTACTTGCTCTGTTTAACCCTCAGCTAAATAGAGCAAGACTGTGTAAGCATGCAGAACGGCAGCAATGTTTATCTCCTCTGACTTGGGAGCTATGAAATGTTCCCTTGCTGAAGTCCAGTTAAGATGTGTGTGGAGGAGCCTAGAGCAGGAAACATCAGACAATTCATACTTTTGTTTTCCGAGAGAAGTTACAGCTTTAAGTGAAAGCGGATATACAGTACGTTCCAAGATCTGCCCTGTCAAACCTTCCGGAGACTGCTGACCCTTTCATTTGTGCAATGCACAAATTATGCAAAGCTGTTTGTGCAAAGCAGGAGGAGTTGTGCAAAAGCAGGAGGAGTTAGGGCACAAATGTCAAGTGCTCCTCTCTTGCATGCTGTTACTTGTCAACAAAGGAATCTCTATATGGCTAAAGGGGAACTGCTTGGTTATCAGTCAATCTAAAGGAGCAGGCTTGTAGTAACAGCTGATATTTTGTAACTATTACCGAGTATGAATTAAAAATCTGGTTATAAATGCCTGAGAGCTTAAGTAACTGGTTAGCTTTATGATGCTGAATGTTTGATACTACAGACAATCCAATGCCTCCAGTAATAGATAACAGAATTGAACTTTTACCTGTCCAGATCTTATCAGTTGCACTGAAAGGAAAAAGATATTCTGCTCTACTGTTCCACACTTTCATGTCCTTTTGCTCCCGTTTCAGCTGGACCTGGAAATTTAGTCAGAGGTTTGTCCTTTTTTTCCTGCATAAGTTCAGCATTTAACTGCTATGGCAGAAAATGGTGTATGCTGCAACAGAGCGTGGCCTGAACTTTTTCCCAGTATTTTGAGGAAGCAAGGTAATTGTTTGCTTAGCTGACAATGGAGCTGGGCTCTCCAGAAGCCAAAGTAGCAGTTCAGGTGACAATGACAACCTAATAAATTGGATCTTAACTATTTGTAGGCTGGAATAAAGCAGTATGGAAATAGTGTTTTCTACTAGAGGGGGATTAAGTTGGTGTTTCAATCTGAGCTTTTGTCTGAGCACACACAGAAGTTAAACTGGACAGAGATTATGAATAAAAACTGTTTAGTGGGTACCAATAAACCTACTTACTAACCAAAGACTACTTGCTGCTTCCAGCCAAATCATCAGAGCCAAGACCCTTCCCCTGCCTCTGTGGCAGAGGTTGCTGGTTGAAGCCACCGTGTGTTTTATCCCAATGGCAGCATTCTTCCTCGAACATGTGAGCTGGTATAGTAAATTTAACCTACTTGGACTTCGCAGCATAAACCTTTAGTACCCTTTTGTAATCCTGGCTGTGCAGCTTTGCCCTATATGGCTAACCTGGCAGGGTCACTTGAAAAAATGGGAAACCCGTGACTGAATGTGATATGAACCCCTGAAGTGTGTGCATAGTTCCTCAAGTGTTAACACTGGAGTCCCTTGCAGTACTTTGTTTGAATAGCTTTCTTGGCTGAAGTGACTATCAGTCACCAGGGCTTGGAAATATTGATTTAACCGCAGGACTGTTATCTTGAAGTTTTTAAAGACCTAGCCTCCTGTCTCACACTCTCTGATCCTCACATAAAGGCACACTTTCCTGTGAGCCAGCTGAGAACTAAGCCTCAGAACTGCTTTGTAGAGGCACTTCTCCTTGCTCTGAGCAGGACTTGCCATGTGTTCATGGCTAAGGCTTAGCCTTATAGAAGCTAGCTCTCAGTCTCCAAGGATGTCAACCAAACTTTTTGACTCTTAGTTGATGATTTGTAAAAAAAAAAGTCTGAGGGAAGGTCAGTGTGGAAAATGTCATTCTCAAAATAGAAAGCTGACATGAAAATGTCACTTTGGTGAATAGAATAAAAGTTTCAAGTAAGTGTTTCTCAGTTATCAGTAATAATCTTTGAAGTGCAAAGCTGAATGACTAAGGCTTCTGTACTCAACATTCTCAAAATTATCTGCAGCTGGGAAAATGTATTGAGCCATCTTAAGCGTATCAGTTTTCTCATCATCATAGTTTATCGACAGCAAGACAGAGCCATACTCTGTTCTGCTTACATGATGATCCACTACTACCATGCCTTTGTGTGGGCTTGTACTTGCCAGTACTCTTCCACAGCAGCTTCCTTTTCTTTTGCCTGCAAAGACCTCTTTCTGCACTGGTGTCTGTCTATACCACTGGTGGATAGTGTTTAAACATCCGCAGGTGGAGGCTGAGACGCAGCTCCACGTTCTGTATCATAGAACAGGGCCAAATTCATGCCTGACCTAAGAGTGAAGTTCAATAGTTCTGCTCTCGGAATCAGTTCACCATGGGACCAGGCCTTATTCAACTCTTGCTTGCTCCACTGTTTAAAACAACAAAGTACACTAAATAGGGCTGAAGTGTAACTGAACAGTTAAGCTATTTAGCTGGAGTGCTTTGTATGGAGCACTACAAACTTCATAATAACTTTTGTAACTCATGTTTTGTCCCTTCCTTCTGCAGAGGGGAAATGTACTGATGTATGTTTTCTCTTTTTTTGGTACTAAGATAACAGAATCCAGCAGTTCATAGGCTGGTCAGGAAAGGAGTAACTAACTTGGTTATTGGACTTTATTTTCAAATGCTGTGGTAGCTAAGTGCTCCTAGATACTGTGAGTCGATGAATACTTAGTATGTAAATTTGATCAGTTCTACATTAGCTTATGCATGATTCTGCATAAGCTCCAGCGTTTGCACCAGGGCAAGTGACACTAATACCATATAGGACAAAGCTGCACCAAAGGTTAGGACACTGTGAGCAATCTGCCTGCCTGCAGCTGGCGGGCTTCCAGCCTCACGGCATCAGTGGCCTCAATCAGTGTGATAGTAAGTATAAGCAAACAAGAATGTTTGTCCCAAGTTTTAAGTAGTTTGAGCTTGTGGCCTGGTGAGAGGAAAAAGCCTTTTATTGTCAATTCAGATTGCGTAAGGGAACCTATAAAAAATGACGGGAGTTAAAGTAACATATCTGTCATGATCCGCGTTGCAGGAGGGCATTGGGTGAACACATACAGTGGCAGTTAGCAGTACTCATAGAAGGCGTTTTGTTATAGCCCAGGCTCTCTGGGTGGGGTTCAAAGAAGCTGCTGAGCCATGAACAATTCAGGTTAAGGTGACCCTAATGTTACAGTTCATAGTCCCAGTGTTTAGGCTATTTTTATCTGATTACCCATCTGTGCAAAGTATGTGGTTTTTCTAGGTGTAGTTGTATAACATGCTCTGATGATGCATTTTATCAGTCAAGTATATTAACTGCATGGGTCTGTACAGCCTACCCTGGCTGATATAAGTAACAATCTGGAAGCTGTTCATGTCTTTGACCTGACCAGTGGTGAGGCAGGTGGAGGCGTTGAGGGTCTGTTGGCAATTGAATAACTGGTTCACGGCATAAATTTGGTGAACTGGTGAAAATATATAGATTTTTGAGTAGCCCCTTAGGCTTATTGGAACTGTTGATAGCTTGCTAGCTTGAGGTTGATATATGTGATTTCAAAAAATGTTAATTATTTCCTTATTTGTGTAATGCAAAAACGTTGCTTTTACTCAGAGGGCAAGAATATGCACAAAAGCTATCAAAAGCTGAAGCCTGCTTTCCAATATTTGGTACCTGCCTCAGGAGGGTAAAGTGTAAAGAAGACAACATTTCCGTGTGTAGTTTAAGAATCTCTTGCTGCTGTTCACTTCATGGCAAAATGAGGGCAAAAATGTTTGCTGGGAAGCTGTCTGCATGCATGGTGGGAGAGGAGGTGCTGTTTGCTGCTACCTAAATTTATCTGCTGCTTGCAGTATCCCCAGCTTTGACTTTTCCAAGTTGATGTGGGTATTAACCTTTAAAAGGGGAAGAAAGAAAGACAGGGAAGGAGGAGTGTGGTGGAGGATGATGATAGCACATAGGAGAAGCAATATATTAGATCACCACTGTCCTTTAAAGAGGAGGATAACTAGGCTGCATCGGGTAATATGGGACCAACAGCGTGCATTGCGGCTGGGAGAACATGAAAGGCTGCAGCAATCCAGCGTAAAGGTCATTCTGGGAGCAAATGACTTAGCTATGCTCTGAGCTGACATGGTTGTCTCTAGAACTTTTGCTTTTACAATTCAGCACTTCAAAGTGCAAGAAATTCTGAAGTACAACTTTCTAATGCAAGTCTGTGCATCCTGGGAATGTGTATAAAGGATTGCCTTTGTGGATTTCCAGTGAAAATGCTTCCAGGGACTTGAACGATCCAAGCAAATCTTTTGAGTCAGCTGAGGGGCTAAATTCCCATAGTACTGTATGATGCAGCATGCAGAGAGAAAGGGTTTTGCCAAGAATAAAACAGGGAACAGAAGAATAAAACTACTGTCCTTGCTCTCAAGACAGGCTAGCCTGGATCTTAGACATGAACCAAGAATGGGAGGTGCAAAAGTGAAGCTACCATCCCACTAACAAAGTGGAATGGATGGTAGATGGAGGGAAGGTCCCCAAATGAGACTAAACTGGGTGCTCAGGCTGGATTGCAATCTTATCAGCAAGTTTTTGCTTCTGTCTCTTCAGGAAGGACTTGAATTAGGAGGTACTAATGAAAACAGCTGAAAGTGCATACTGTGATTTTGGTGTCTGCACAGGGGGAGGAAAGAACAGGTAGTTGCTTATAGTGAGGTAGGATAACTAGCACTGCAGTGAGGAGATCAGTTTTAAAGGGCAGACTTCATTTTTTGCATGACGATTCATTATTTTCACTGTGTATCCGTTACTTACTGAAAAAACAAATTTCAATTTCAATGAAGAGGGACGGGAACAATTCCCGTCACTGCTTGCCCTATGCGGCTCCGGGGCAGGTGAGCTGGTTGTTAAGAGCACACTAACAAACCGCTTGACTGACAGAAGTATCTAGAAAAATCAGTTTAGGCTTCCATGGAAAAGACATTGATGGTATGGAAGGCAGCAGAAAGATGAGGTATAGCTGGAGGAGAAGCGCAGGCAGAAACTCGTCTGCATGAGGGTGATGGGCAGGGCCCCAAGCAGCAGACATGGATTTCCTGTAATGTGGACTTCTGTTCCTGCTATTTAATTTGTTACATGCAAATTTGTGTGCTTCACTGCCAAGAGATGTGAGTATTTTGAACAGGAGGACATGACTATAAAGCAGTTTGAGAGACAGAGGTTAGAAGGCAGGTCAGACCAGGTCATGGGTAAAATCTGAAGACAAACTGAGATTCAATGGAGGAGAGCTGGAAAAGGAAGGATGACCAACAGGAAATGAAGCTACAATAAACCTTATCCTGAAAAATGCCAGATTGTTTTTCATTCCAGTAGGAATATCTGTCTTGGTTCTCAGAGTAGGACTCCATTTGGTGGGAGAGTAAGGAAAACAACTAGATCTCTGGGGAAAATGTGACGTGCCAGATGTCCAGACGCTGGGTGAAGAGCCGTGCTTTTCCTGCTGAAGTCAGATTTAAAATACATAAAATTTAGATTTCTTGGACTGAAGATATAGAATGACAAATGACTCCTATGGACCAGAGAAAAACGTACGCGCTGTCCTGTGCCCAGTCCCCGTTGCACCTACGCTTCCGCAGCTCCCTCGGCTCGCTTACAATGTATGTTGTTTACTGTGGTCCAGTTTCTGCAAATTTCTCCACTGAATGAGAGGTGTGATGGAGAGGATGGAGTCTGCTTCATGCAAAGATGAACCAGACACCAGCTGGGATCCATCCATATCTGCACTGGGAAAGAAAATATTTGCTAGAGAAGAGGAGTCATGAAACGGAAGAGGGAGAGAGCTGCTTGTAGTTCCCAGTGCTCTCCTGAGACCAAAGTTTACTTACTGCATCTCTTGATGTAGCAGGACTCACAGCCTGTGGTTTCCTTGGAGTGATATTGTTGTAATGGATGCTTTTGGGGGAAATAATAGTTATGCGTTAGCTTGTGTATAATAGTTAAGGCTCAGTGAATTTTAACAGTCTCGTCAGCTGGAGCATGAAGCCCTTTAAACCACACATTCCACTTGTAAAAACTTTGTTCAGAAATGACTGTGTTGCCTCACTTCCAGCAGAAAAACACAAGATTCAGCAGTAATGGTTTACAACACGACAGTGGTTTTGGGTGCTGCCTGGCTCAGTACTAGATGTGTTCAAAGGTACTAAGACAAGAAGTATCTTATCACAGCTAACGATGGCCAGCCGTTGATGCTCCCTCCATGTGTTTTGAAGGTTAGGTTTAGATCAGTAAGTGTTGGATTAAGGACCAAGGTCAGCATGTGAAGATATTTGAGTGAATTTAATAATAATTAGGAGCAATAGTATGTACTTACACCTATAGTAGGAGATCTAGCTTGCAGTTCTTATGAAAGAATGGGAGAAATTGTTCTCTTTTTCAAGCCCTGGTGAAGAGTTAAAGGTTCTGGCAGTTAGCTTTGACTTGAGAAGGTCATTGTACTTCCTGGTTGGGTGACAATCTTTTTGTCTCCAAAAGATTATCTGGAGGAGAAGAGGAGATGGAACAAGCCTCCACTGCCCGTTTGGTTGTTGTCAGCAATGTAACGTAAGGAAATCTGAGCTTTCAGGCTGACAAATGATTTAGCTATCTAGCTTTTAGAAAGAAGGTTGCATGGTTTGTTTTGCCAGCTATCTACGTATTAGAAATACAAAACATCATATGATGGTACTCTTACAGAAATCTGAGTAATTTCTTTTTGCTTCCCAGTCTTCTCTGGTGACTTTATAGCCTTCGCAGTTGCAGAGTGCCATTGGGAGGATGAAGTCATGATTTGCCAGTCTTTGACACAAACTAAAATGTATGCGAAGGCTTTTGGGTCAGAGTCTTACAGGATATCATGCCAAGACATGCCAAAGAAGCTCTAGGAAGATGGAAACGCTTGTGGTTTTATTAAGAAATGTAAGGAATGTGGAGTATTTCACTTCAATAAATATCAATCTCTAGCTTCCAGCCCACTACTGCTGAGACAATTTCCTCTTACTTGAGCAGAAGTCTGGAAGGATAACAACCAAGCTAGAAAATGTTGGCTATCAGCCTCTGTCATGAAATGGCGGAAAATAACATATCGGTGGTTTTTTTCTTTCCAGTAGTTGCATCATATTCAAGATATTGACATAGGAGTAGAAATCCTAGTTAATAATAAAAAGTAAAGATCCCTTAGCCTTTCAGAGGCCAAAGTTAACCCTGAATAACAAGGTAGCATGTATTGCCACAGGGTGCTTACTACGCAGAAGTTCAACAGCAAAATACACAGAAAAGGGCCAAAACTCTCCAAATGCAGTTCATAAGTAACTTCAGCAGAAGACCTGAGGCCAAAATGACTGGAGGAAAGGGGAAGGTTATAGAGAGAAGGAGAGGCAGAGGGATGGCGCTGAAGTAACCAGATAAGCTGAACTGCTTCCCCATTGATATTTGCAGCTACAATGAGTACTTTGTCCTGAAAGAGTTGTGTCAACCCAGCAGATATTTCCCAAGGGCAGGGTGTCATTCCCCAGCTACTCATTGGAAAGTTTTCTGTATTCGTCATCCACAGCCGGAATTAAGTCCTCTCATCTTTTCTCACTGCTTACCTGTGGTTGGCTGTCCTTGGCAGAGCCAAATAGCTGCTGTATGCCTACCTGACCGGTGAATGGGGATGCGCCTCCATAGTCACCACGTTGCAGAAGCAGCTGCCCAAGTGCGAGTGCTTGGGGTTTTGGCCTTCATTGCAGTCAACTGGAATTTGCAGCTCTGTGGCCAAACAGTACCCAGACAGTGAAGAACATTTTAATACCAAATCCATGAACAAATCAATTTAGTGCAGTAAGCTACTTAGGGGGCCCATCTGGTAGCTGCTAATTTACAGACTGGGCCATCTGCCACTATCACAAGCTGGGACGACGAGAAAAGTTACCCAACATAGCCAACAGTTTAGCTTTGTTTTCTTTTTTTTTCTCAATGCTGTTTTTTGTTTCGCTGCTAACTGACAGTAATGGCAGTGGTTTTTGTTCTGAAATCCAGATTTCTCAAACCTAGAATAATCTTGTGCGGCCGGGAGATGCTGCTGCTGTGACTCAGCAGTTGTCCCTGGGTATGTTTATGCAGCATTCAAGCTGCTGACAGCAGGATGGTTTGGGAAGCTGTGTTTCTACCCAGCGCCTGCATATTTTAGTGCGGTGTGACAGGATATGTGGAAAATGTATTTTAAATATATGTTATTAAAACCTTATTCCTATTGAGTTGCAGAATGCCTTCTGCTCTAATGGAAACAAAGAGATAAGGCTGTGTGATACGGAGAATAAATCTGCTAAGAGCCTGCAGATTTGTTCTTGGTTTGAGTTGTTTTTGAACGTGTGTGGGGAATGAGAGATGAAGGTAGCTTGCAAATTCTTCAGTAAAGGTCAGCACCGAAAAGCAATGTTTCTGCAGTCCTTGCAAAATGTGCCGTGTCAGTGTGGGGTCAGTCAAGCAGTGCTGGTGCTCAGGAGGCCGTGACAATCTTAGAGAGCGGCTATCCATGTCTGGAATAGGACACGTTCCCTGGCTCCTTGACATGCTGCCATTATGTTCCTCAAGGTGAGCAGCACCTGCTTCATTCCTTCAAATGAGAACGCAGACCAGCCACCGGCTTCGGCTGTAAGAGTATTAGCACCTCTCTGCTGTTGTGCCTGTGCAATCTGAATGCTTAGTTAAGGACAGTTTAATTTCTTCTCTTACTGTGTGGCGTCTGGCTCCATGAATGCTCATCTGCTTTAGTTGGGCGCTCTTCCCTGCGTGAGTGAGCTAACGGTTGTTTTTGTTCAAGGTCTACATGACTAGGTCTCGTCATCTGCTCTTGGCAGATGCCACCTCTCACAGTGCTTGTAACTTGGATACAGTTTTCAGCTTGAAGATGAGGTGGTGAAGCTGAGCTAAATGTCTTACTACAGTAGGACATTCCAACTAGGAAAATCCTTAGTCTGAATACAGTTTTCCTCTAAGAATATAGTTATGTGCTCTTCCAGAAGGGTTGGAATTTAATCCATGTTTATTTTGTGCTAACTGGATAATGTTTCAGGCTCTAACAACCTGAGCAATAGAGGTGGTGACATATAGGATTTACATATTCTTCGTTAGCTGTACAGATGGTGAAAACCAAATCAGTGCAACAGACCCAACACTGGTCTTCTGAAGGTTTGACCCTGGGACTCCTTTAGGCTTCCACGGATTAAGAAGGCAGGCCCACCTAAGAGGGGAAAAACTCAGCAATAACAATAGCGCTGCAAAAACAGCTTTTTTGTTAAAAAGGCAAAGATGCAAAGCCTTTCCTTACTTCATGAGAATAATGGTATTCTGCCTACTAGGAGAAAGGCTTTCGACTGGAAGTTTGGGGCTGCAATTTCTTTTTCATCTGAGCATGCTTTTCCTCACTTACTGTGATTGAATGTGTTATCCTTAGGGGGCACATTAATTGAAATCTCTATCAGAATGTGCCTTAAGAACTGGGAGGGCCCAGAGGAAAGATTACCAATAGGGGTCCTGTGGCTAATGTGATTAAAAATTATTTGGCTGCAGAAGAGAGAATGTTGTTGTTCTCCATTGTATTTCTCTGCAAAGAGATAACACTGATGCTGGCTACAGAAGCCGCAGGTCACACATGTTTGATTTGAACAACTACAAAAAGAAATTTACAGTAGGGCTTCTCATTGAGAATTTCATAAATAAAAGTTATTACCATAGCTCAGTATAATCCCAAGGATATTTCTTCATGACTCTCCTTGAAACCCAAGCTATCGAAAACTTAAGCTGGGAAGTTGTTGTGTTAAGAGCAGATTAGATCTGAAAAGCAGAATTATTTTTTTATGATGGAATTTGGGTACTAAGCACTGATCTGTTTTGTCCTCACAAAAGCTTGTAAGTCCATGTTGCTAGACTGTCTTGCAGCTGTGGACCAGAGGCTCAAATGAAATAACCAGCTCAAGGTTACCCTAGGCCTGCCTGTAACGGGTTGTGGTGGGTGCTATGCACATTACACTCTCGTTATCTCTTGGTACTTCCCTGTTGAAGTCATAACGAACATGATGGCTATTTGTGTGATTGGAAAGATCCTTCAGGTGCAGCTATTTGAGTTAATGAAGCTGTGAAGACATGGGCTCTGCCCCGCTGTGTCTTGTTTCTCACAAGGCTATAAATGATGCTGCAATAGGGCATACCCCTGTAATAGGGGTAGGAAAGGAGGAAGGGAAGTCACTGGCCCTGAAACTTAGATCCAACTTTCTGGTGTCTTGGTCTACCTTCTGTTCTACGCAGGAGTCTGAGGCCAGGCTTTGTGTGCCTGTTGTCCTAGGATGCTCCTGGAGAGTCCGCTGGCCGCTTGCTGGTGTCCCTGTGCTGTTGGGGGAGCTGAAGGGCTCCACAGTTTTGTGATGATCCACTGGGCCTGCTGGAAGATGATTTAATATTTCTGGTTTAGGCCTGAATGTGAAGATAGGAAGGCAGGTACGTATCGTATTGTAAGCCTGAGTGCTGTAAAATTACAGAATGCCTATTAGGGGGTTAGTCTGTTTTATTGAAGTCTGTGATATGTTTTTGCTTGCTTTGGTCAGGAATGCGCTTCTGGGAAAGGCATTATGCCTCCTGCAGCGTTTGAACCTGAGGAAATCGGCTGCAGCACCAGGAGCTGTGACTTTTTTGTACCTTTCTCATTGTGCGCTGTGAGTATGGCATTGCTGAAATGATAAAACACCTGCTGCAAGTTAAGTCTCAGATATTTAATCAGCGCACCAAGGCAAAGAGTTGCATGTAGGTATGTACCATAGCGGACTTTCTATCTCTGAAAGTAAGCTGAATAGCTACCCAGGGCTTACAGCTTTGTGATGTGTACAGTTTGGAAATGATGGCGAGAGGGGCTTCAGCCCCTTTGTGTGGGTTTTGCTGGCATTCTGCAGTGAGAATGGACTAACAAGTTCCTTACTTTTCTTCGTCTGGAAGATACTCCCCAGGCAAAGTTCCTTTTGTCTTTTGAGGGGGTTATTCACTGACTTTTTTTTCTGGCTGTTGTTGCTTTCCTTAGTGTAAGTTTCTTTGCTCAGTAAAATTTGTGGTGTGTCTTTAACCTAGGTTTTTCACTTATAATTTCAAAGCTTTGTTGCCTTGTTTTACAGAAGGAGAAAAATCTTGCCCTGTGTTAAGTATCCTGTAAATTTTTGAGCAGAGATGTGCACAAGCCATGCAAGCGCAACCACAGCTTCTGAACTGCAGGGAGTCTCACACAGTGAAGGGAAAGATCCTTGCAAGAGGTGAAACTTACCTTTAGAAACTGCTTAAGAAAACAAGTAATTTCCTCATGCTGAGTCTAGGCCCCTCTGTTTGTTTTGGGTTTTTTGAGAATTATTGCTGCTGTGTTTTTCAGCTTGTAAAATAAACATGTAGAAACTGAAGGGATTGGCAGTGGAACAATGTAACAGTTTCTAATAACAGGTTGTCTGCTGTCTTTGAGTTGGTTGTTAGTTTCTTACTTTGCTGGTTCCCTTGATACAAAGTGCCAGCTGGCAATGCTCGGCTTTTGGGTACCTGCTGTCCCATTAGAGCTTTCCTTTTTCTCGCCTTAGGAAATAGGTTTAGGCTAGTCTAACAAAAAATTCCAGGATCTTCCCGAGGCCAAAAACGTCACTGTACTTAAATTGCTGTGAATAGAAATGGACATCTTGGAGGCAAGAATATGTACAGTGGGTAATGGATAATCTCTCTGGATTATCATGGATAACGGATGAGTCTGAAGTACTGGACACAAACCCAGGTGAGAAGTGCTTTGTCTGCTCAAAGGCTGGATTACCTGTGAAATGCTGTGCTTCATTTAAGATGAAGTAAGGAGAAATTCAAGAGTTCAGCGGCTATGAAAGGGGAAGCTGGTGTGAGACTTGGGGTGGTATGCAGGATGGGAAAATAAGCAGTAATTCTGTATCATCTTCTGTTTGCACGAGTTTGAAATGCTAGCATGAGAGGTAGGGCATGGAGCATTGGCAACTGCTTGTCTTCTCTGAGCAGGACACTTTGGGACACATGGTGTGTCTGTCTAGCAGCTGTGGTATTGTTAGGCTATTACTGCTGCCTGTAGTAGAGCTGGGCGGGAATGAGCAGGGAACAAGGCTCAGTTGAAGAGAGCCAAGTTGAGAAGCTGTCGCTGCATTTGTCAGATAATCTTTTTAAAAATAAATTGGCTATGACATGGCTTTTCCAGACACCTAAATACAGCCATCTCTTGGGGGTGCCAAGACTTTGTTTTCAGAGGCTATGAGCAATGAGCTCTTAACTGCAGTTATGTTTAGGGACTGGAGAACATTCCCCCCAAGCTTGGGGAAATGTCGTACATAGCAAAATGACTTATTTTAGGGTTGGTGTAAATCTTGAAATAAAATATTCCAACCTAATCAAACAATGTAATGTTTTAATAAAGCTGCCAAGAAACAAGTAAGGACTGTAGTTGTGTTCATTTCTCAAGTCCACGCAGAAACCAGGGGCAGAACCGAAGACAAGCTGACTTTCCTATTTCTAGGCTCAACAACGTGTTGAGGCTTTAGTCTGGCTACTGCTTGCAGTGTGAGAAAAGGTGGTCTTTCTGTCCTTCCCCAGCAAAACAGCATTGTCGTGCCCCTAAAAGGGAGAGTTTTAGCTTTAGTGTATCTGTGGTAAATGAATGTGAATTTGAGTGGGAGCCTGTGTATAGAGGTTTTACCTGGTCCTTGCTGAATCATACATGCTTGATGGGGGCATTCATTTGACACTTCACCCATTTTCTGTGATACAAATTCTCTCACTCCCCCTCTTGCCAGGGGATCCTACAGAAGCTTTATGTAAAGGTAAGCCTCTGGCTGGCCTTGCTCTGAGACCATTCATCACCTACCTACCTGAAAAGGGATATGTTTTTATACCATGACATCTTCAAGAGCTTTGATCCCAAAGATGTTTATGCTTGTGGTCTCTTGATAGGTGATGAGATTGTGACTGATGGCATTTAATCCTTTACAATGGCTTGTTTATCCAGATTGCTTTATAGCAATGGAGGTGTTTGGGTGTTTGTGCTACGCATAATGGTACATAAGAAAAGGTAAATCCCTGCTGCAGAGCTGAGCTGTGGTGTGAAAGGACTTGCCTTGAGTGAAAGAGGGGGTGGAGGAGAGCTGGCTGCAGAACCAGCTCTGGGAGAAAAGGCTGCTTCAGAGCAGATGGGGAGTTCAGCCCAAATGGGAAAGGACATGGGCTACAAAACTGTCTGGCTGGTTCCCAGGCCATCAGCTGTTAAGGGATGCATGGGTCTGTGCAGTTGTGATCTGAATACTGCTTGCACTGGCTTATGCAGCCTGAGGAAGTGCCTTGGAAGAGCCCTGGAGCGTGAAGCCCAGATGCAGCTGGCACTTCAGCTCAGTATGGGAAGAGCTGCCTCTTGGCAGGGGCAGCAAAGTGCAGCCTGTGTCTAGACTTGCACCCTGTAGGGAGCAATTGCAGTCAGTACAATGGGCTGGAGGAACCTTGCACTTGATAAGATTTGCATGAGTTGCTGCAGGTACTTAAGACACTGGATTTTGCACGCTCTGTGCTCTTCAGATAGCATGGACACTTCTTGAAGTTCCTTTGTTCTGCTGCTCCATGTGATGGCCCTGATGACATCAGTGTTAGTTTCTGGATACAATTAATAATTTGGATTTATGATGCTTATGTAAGGGTTGTGAAGAGGAATCATCTTTGATAGCAGGTTGGTGCTGTCAGGCCTTTGGCTTAGTCACACACCAGGAGGGGAGGCATCTAGCAGTAGGAAAGAAGACAGGTTTTTTTTCTGTATAATGAATATGATTATTTCTTCATAATTAAACTTTTTTTAGCTTGGGGTTTTCTAATGTGATATTAGTCCAATTTTTTTGTTCTTAAACTTTTCCTAGGGAACTTAGAAGTGTGGTTTAAAACCAAATCAGATTTTATTGTGCTGCACTCAGCTGTCACTTGACTGCGTTTTGTTGACTACATGATGAATGCCTTTAATTTCAACTCCCAATAAAAAGTGAAATTTTTTGTGCTGTCTTTGTTCAGCTTTAAAAAAGGAGCTCAGTGAGCTCTACTGACTTGCTGTGCGGTTGAGTTGCGTGAGAATGCAGCACTTGCCTTGACCATAGCTAGGCAAGTATACTGATCAGGATTTGTAAGCTAAGATGCATGAAATAAAACTAAAACCTTGTGGATGTATCGGATAGCATCTCCTGCATTGGGCAGTTAAGGATGTTTTAGTTGAGTCAGGTACTTGCTATGACACCTGGCATATACCCGTTATTGCTCAACTGAGGATCTGTGACCTGGCCACAGGTAGCATTGGGGAAATAGGAGTGGAAAAGGAACTGTCCTTCAGATGCATCAAATTTTCATTCATCAAAAAGGTGTGTTAGTGGTTGGCCCCTCTTCTGAACTATAGCCATTTCATCAGAATTTTACACGTGGAGCCAGTGTGCAACATTGCCTACACAAGTGTCCAAAGCTGAACCAGATGCTGCTCAAGGCTGTAGAGGACTGAAGGCAGTGGGCTGATTAGCGTTGATAACATGCAGCTGTGGCCTTGCCTCAGCAGTAGTGGGTTGATTGACATGGACGATGTGCAGCTGTAACTCATTCCCACTAAGTGGTTAAATAGCCCTGAGGGTGGTGGGAGAGGGGGTTGGATGGAGGAGGAGCAGTGTGGTCTGACCTCTGGAGGAAGGAGAGACAGCACGGACAGTAGAATCTGACCAACGGTAAAGCCTTGTTGCAGCCTCCTAGTTTGTGCTGCAACGCAAGGCAGGCCGACTTAATCTGTTTCCTCCAGCTCTTCAGGGATGTATATATTTGAGCTCTGAGAAATGTACATCAACAGCTGCAGATAATCAGCATTCCCGTCCAGTGAGGAGGAGATAAAATCAACCTTATTGGCATTTCCAGTCACAGAGAGGACTGGGTGAGGGCTTGGGTGAGATGTGGGCTGCAGAAGCATTTCTTGCATAAACTAGAATCCAACCCTGGTCCTAGCTTGGAGTCTTCGAGATAACTGGTGTGGCAGTATCATTATATGGGTTTTTCTTAATGTCATGGACACCCTCACTCTGAATTACAGTCTTGTTTAGGTTGAGAGGGATGGTCTAGGCCAAACCTCCTGCTGAAGAGGGGTCACCGAGAGCAGGTTGTCCAGGATACTGTGCATTTGGGGTCTGACTGTCCCCACAGATGGAGACTCCACCGCTTCTCTGGGCAGCTGGTTCCAATATTTGACTACTCAAAGCATTTCTCATGCTTAGGTGGAATTCAGTGTGTTTTGATGTGTGCCCGTTGCCTCTGGACCCATTAGTGGGCACTAATGAGAAGAGCCTGCCTCCCTTTTCCTCATTCCCTCCTATCAGACACTTAGATACATTGATATCACCATCCCTAAACCTTTTCTTCTGTAGGCTGAGCAGTCTTTGCGCTCTCAGCCTCTCATATAAAAGATACTTTTAGTCATCATTGTAGCCCTGTGCTGGATTTGCATGAAGAAATTCGTATTTTGCTTGTACAGGGGAGCCCAGACCTGGACAGGGTACTCCAGATGTGGTCTCACCAGGACTGAAGAGATGGAAAAGAAATGCATCAGCCTGGATCCTGGCTTAATAAAGCTGAAGGCATGTGAGAGCCTGACATTCCCCAAGTTGTCGTCTTGAGGAATGGACAGCCAGAGTGCAGACCTTGTTTAAAAACAGAGTCTGAGGCTATATTAAAAGCCTGATGGATGAAGAAATGTATATTCTCAAGTAAGCAACATCTGTAAATGTGATGAAGAAAAAACCAGTGAGTTAGACTAGCAGTAAACCATTTTGGAAAAAAGCTACAATATGTTAAGTAGCTAGTTAAAGATCTGCCAGCAGTTAGCTGGGAGGGACACCCAAAAAACCCCACCCAAAGCCCAGTTGTGTGACTTTTTTTTTTTTTTTTTCAAATGCACCTTGGATATGGTTTAAAGACTATTTGTTGCATGCATAAACATAGACTTCTTGTATCAGGAAAGTACATGTAATGGGAGGGAGGGAGAGAGGAAGCTACTGAATATAGGTGTTGAGTGATGTGCATTCCAGTGATGGGATGTAGGGGGGCAAAAAAATGCACTTGCTTTACAAAGAAATAGCTAGGTAAAAGATAGTAGGGGGAAATGCAGGATGAGTAAATGACCACAAGTAACTGTAAATTCAGATATCGGAAGGAGCAAGAACTTTTTCTGGCTAAATAAATGGGTATTTATCTTTGTCCAAAACTGTAAACGCAAAAATTGCTACTCCTACTTTCTTCCTCAGTAGGTTGTTTTGACTCTCCCATTTTGGAGGTGTGAGCTGGTGTAGATGTCCAAGATGCAGCAGTCCACCTTCCTTTGTGGTGCAGAGATGCAGTTCATGGGACTAGCAGCCACATCTTTAGGGAGAGAAAAGGTCTTTAACTGATAGTTTATTACAAGTTGGGCCTGTGACCAAACTCCAGTATACAGCACCCAAAAGCTCACAAACCTGGGAAAAACAGATTAGGTTTTAAAAAACTTTGGGGAATATGAGTACCTCTGTTGTGGTTCCCCTGTCCCCCATCAAAGCTGATGGCGTTCACAAAACTGTGCTGCTACAGAAGTGATTTTCGATGAGCTCCTATCTTCACTAACAATCTTTTAGATAAAACTCTGTCCCTGGGGAGGCCATACTGAGACTTTCTTTGAAGAGGTTGAGTACCAGCAGCTCCTGCTCGTGTTCAACATACATTTGGTAGTGAATACGGAATGGAAACTTTGCTT
Source organism: Falco cherrug (assembly GCF_023634085.1). Taxonomy (NCBI): domain Eukaryota; kingdom Metazoa; phylum Chordata; class Aves; order Falconiformes; family Falconidae; genus Falco; species Falco cherrug. The sequence goes on along the minus strand of NC_073704.1, from coordinate 7,673,694 downwards.
GCCAAGGCTCTTCAGTTCCTGCTCCCTTCTCCCATCAATTTAACCTGTGGTCTCTGGAGCGTCGGTGTGAATTGGCATTCCTCAAGGCCCTAATTTCTGCTATGCTGTGACATTGCTGTCCAGAGACAAGTGTTGTAGCTTCCTGTGAAATAAGTGGCTTCTGATGAAATCTTGAGTCACATAGACAAGTGGATTTGGATTCTTTTTATTTCCTTTCACTGACTACCACGTGGCACTAGAAAACACAGAGGAAAAATATGATAAAACACGAAGTGATCTGCAGTGAGAATGTTACTACAGCGCTGCCTCCATGATAGCAACGCTTGTGTTGAAATTATGAAGTGTAAATCCAGTAATATAGAGAGAGGTTACTATGAATGCAATGTAAATCACACTTGGAGGGGTGGATCTGAAATTGTACCCTGTTAGCATTCGGGAGGGTGTATGTGTGCTGTAGAAGATCTAGCAGGCTTTTGTCAGCGAAGCTGTCAGTGCTGCCTGACATGCCTCTCCCTGCTGCGGACCTGCGCGCTGTCTGCAAGCGAGGAGCTGCCTGTGGGGTGGCAGGTCTGAGCAGGAGCATCTTGCTTATGGCTTAGAGTACAACAGGGAAAGGTGGGGTAAGACCTTCTGGGCTGAGGACTGTAGCTTGAATTCCTCTTGCTAATATGTGTCCTAGCAAGTGCTTATTAGCTATGAGATGGAAGCTGGCAGGGTTTGTGCATTTACAGATTCTGATCGTGTTTCAGAGGAAGAGCTTTAATGGTAGAGTCCCCTATCTCAAAACTGCCATTTGAAAGCAGTGTTATATTTAGCTGTTTTTTATTGCTAGCAACTTCAGCAGCTGAAATTGGACCTTGGGGCTTCAAAGCAGCTGCTTGGTTAAGGAAGCATTGCTGAATAAAAGCTCCCTGCTCTGCTACCCTCCCCCTGCTTTTCTACTCTACCAGCTGTGTCAGCCCAGCAGCAAGGAAGGGAAGTTGGCCTTGAAGTGAATCTAAAGAGGAAAGAGTGAGAAGAGGAGAGGTGGAGTTAGCCGGCTAAATGCAATAGCAGCCCGCAGCGTGGGAAGATGAGAAAGCAGAAGCAAAGAGACTGGTGGCTTGAATCTCTGTGTGGGTGAGCTCTGTGGAGCAAGGTCTGAATAGAGGGGAGGACCAAGGAGTTTAAAGACTGAACACATTCAGTGAAAAGGCAGGGATTACACTCCTTTTTCTTTCTGGAGTAACAATCAAAGGAAAAAGGTAAGGGGGACAAGGAGGAAGTGAGTGAAATAGGTGCCAAATTCCACTTAAAATATGAGCCTTTAACAAACAAGGCGCTGTGAAACAGGAGGACACCCTGAAATCTTTATGGTGTAATGCAGGAAGCAAGAACAATAAACAGGCATGTGAGAATATTGTAGGCATGATACTTTCATTTCACTGTATGCTTATTTTGGTTGTGTAACTGTGCTCAAAGCTGTCACTGGCAATACTTCTTTTAATCCTTAGCGCAGCCCAAGTGTTATGGTATTTTGGAGTATGAAAGTCACGAGCAAATAAAATTTTTTTTCTTACTTTGGTAACTTTTTTTTTTTAAGAGATAAGCAGAAACCTGGAGAAAATAGGATGGCATTTATTTTCTATAGCACTCTTGGCTTCAATAGAGAACAGCGTGGCTCAACTTTCAGGTTGAGCTCCACATATTTTAGGCAGCTTGAGGTAAATAAATCAGAATCTTAAATGCCCTGAGTAAAAGTATTCAGTCTCAGAAGGTCACTTTGAACTGCTGCAAGTGACTTGACTACAGCCTTTTGAAGGCTTGGAGGGAGTTGAAAGTATGTACAAAAGTAAACAAAATCGGGGGAAAACCTTGTTTATACCTTCTAGGGTAATGCAATAGCTAGTTTACAGTCCCAGATTGTCAGAAGTGCAGCCGCTATATATGCAGTCAGTCCTCTGCAGTTGCTAATGGCCCTTACCTTTCAGTAAGGGAGTATTGCCCCCCCGCTTTGAACTAGAGGAAGGTGGAGCACAAAAGTGGCTTGCTCAGCTTTTCCACGGTGGTTGAAGTAGGTACTTAGTGTGGGGTCCTGTGCCCCAGCCAGCATCTTACCACAAAGAAATTGCTTTTATCCGAGATCTGTGAGGCTGGTAATAGGATTGGGGTTGAGTGGTTGTTTGAAGAGGGTGGTCAGCGGGACAGGGCCATTTTCTTGCTGTGCTGCGGAGCAGCTGTGAGTGCAGCCCCTCCAGTCCAGCCATATTTACCCGTAGTTAGCAAACCCACAACTGTTTTGGTAGTCCTGGGTAACTGCAGGGCTTTGCTTACCCTTTCTTGCCTTTGGCAATGCTAACAGACCAGTGACTCACTAGAAAAAACACAAACCTTTCTTCTAAGGATTTTCAGAATTTAGTGTGCCTCGGAATTATTTTGTTCTGCCAGCTGAGTGCTGTCGAGCTGTCAATAGGAAAGGGCTAAACCTCACTGTCTTTTCCTGTTTTGCTCATTTTTACTGAGTACTGGAGAAAGACAAAGCTGGTGTTTAGAAGTCAAAGGCACTGGGCCCTTGTTTGTGAAGCTGCTGAGTGTCACGTCATTTTGGAAGAAGGGACATGGCTTTTCAGCTGTCCCCCAGCCTACTAGTGACCAGCTGGTAAGACCTGAGAAAGATGTAAGGGCTGGTCTTGGGAACTTGACTCCAGACCTGTAAAGCTGCCAGCTGGAGAACAGTGAGGAGCGCTTGTATGGGGCTGTGCCTGATCAAAGTGAGATGATGCTGTCCCTTAGTCTAGCTGCAGCTTTATAATTTTTCCCTCTCTGATTATCAGCTCTATTTTCAGAAAAAAACTTTGTTTATCATGATTCCTCTGTTTGGGCAGGCAGTAGACACAATGAGCCCACACATACGTACTCTCGCCTCTTGGAGCCAGCTTATAGTTGGTCTCTAAGAGTATAGCGACTCCGCTGTAAAGAGCAGCTTTCAATATGCTGAAATTGCAGGCTTAATTTCAGTGTGGCGGGTTTAGAAGCAGAACAGCTTTCTTTCTGCTTTGTTTTCTGGCAGAATGCCAGGCTCCCCCAGCTTCCTGCTGTGGTTGTGGTGGCTTTCCAAACGATAGAATAAATCCACTTTTCTCCCCCCCTTCCTAGCTCTCCCTTGAGAGACTCCTGAAAGCTCTGCTCTCTGAAAGGGCGCGTTAGAAGCCTTAAAATGCACAAGAGTATCAAAGTGTGACGTGAGAGAATAATCTACATAATCAGATTTTTGGTTTTATCTGGGCTTTTTGTACAGAAAAGGCTGTGTGACATGTTCTGTGCTGAAATCTGGACTGTGACCTCCTCTTTCACCCCTTTGTGTGTTTATTTAGCATGCAACAAATGTCTCTTTGGCCTAGCTGGCACGCAAAAACTTTTGGAGGCCAGAAGAGTATTCAAAGTGACCCTTCAAGTTGCGAAGGCCTGAAATAAATGAGAGGGATTTTTAAGACAACAGAGTATCCTTGCTAGCAAAGAGGTACCAAATGAGAAATGGGGAATAAATCAGCTTGCCTGATTGAGGTTTCAGGAGTCGGTGGATCAGATGAGTCTGGATTGGATGTTTGCGATGTCTCTTGTGGCTTTGTATTTCTATGATGCCATAAAAAGCAAATGAGTAGGCTGGGTGGAGCATGCAGATGATAATGGATGATAGCAGGCTTGGCTGACTTTAAAAGAAACAAAACACAAATGGGATGGAGGAGGCTTTATGGTAGGTGGACTGAGGCTAAGGATACAGACCTCCAAAACATGCTGTCTTTGCAGTGGTCCTGATAATACTGGATAGGCCAGAGTGAAGTGCTGCCTCTTCTAGAGGTATCGGCAGCAAGGAGGTACATTTTGTGCTGGAGGATTTGAAATTTTATGCAATCCAGTGAGTTGCAGCTGAGATTGGGGCTCCCTTTTATTTGCCCGTGAGGTCTCAAAAAGCAGATGGTGAGAAGGTGAAAAGGTGATTCTGAGAAAGGCAGGGTTTTGTGGCCTGCAGATGACTTCTTCTAGGGAAAAGCAGTGTGAAGGGATACTAAATTTACGATGCAATAATGTTTTGTGCCATCTGTGACCCATTAGGTGATAACAGCCAGGCTGAACAGGGCTTTGAGAAACCTGGTCTGGTGGAAGGTGTCTCTGCCCATGGCAGAGGCTTGGAACTAGGTGATCTTTAAAGTCTCTTCCAACCCAAACCATTCTGTCATTCTATGAATAGTGATAACAACTAGCATTTCATAGCTTATTGCCTCAGACAGCCTGGGGAAGGGTAAATCCGGATTCATACATCTATGCTCTGCTGTAGCTTTTCTTGGGGAGGATCCTAGAAGCTGTATCCTTTGAAGGAGCAAAGAATGAATATACAATGATTTCTTTAGCTGAACTTGTTTGTGAAAATATTTTTTCTTCCAGGAACACATAAAAATAGCAGCAAACCCTCTCTAGCCATAACAGCATATGGCTGTAAGCTCAGCTTTGAAGTTCATCAGTTGGTGCAACTTCTCCAAAGAGATTAAAATGCTTCTGTAATAAAGTGACCTGGGAAATTGGGTTCATTACTGCGTTCTCCCACCTCTAGGCTGGTGCATGGAGTCTGAGGCATTGAAATGAATCGACCTGAAAGGAGTCCTTAAATTCTTCAGTGCCTCTGCCAATGTGGGAGAGTTCAGCTGTGCTTCCCAGGCCTGTTTTCCATCCCCAGTTAACAGATACCGGCAGCTTGAGCTGTGTGTGTGTGAACCCCATCTTTGGCTCCAGGGACTACCAAGTGGCAGTGAGCACTGCACACGCTTTCCTGTGCCTTCCCCTCTCACCTAACTGGTGATGTGTTGGATATCTTGTTGGTAGCTGTTCACCTGTCTGTCGTTTACTTTTCAGGCCATTTTATTTGGCAAAGCTCCCCCAAGATGTATAGAAATGCAGCTAGCAGCAGCCCACCTTTGCAAGCTCTTGCTTCTGTTGAAAAATTACATTTACTGTTCAGCTCTCCTGAGCTAAATGTTTTCTTCAGAAACGTGGAACAAGTCCTACTTTTGGCCGTAGTCTGTATTAGTCTATTATAGAAATTAGGCAGCTGCCCAAAAGTCTGCCAAGGGGCAAAACCTACTTCTTGTCATTAAAGCTTTTGACAAATGAGATTGGTAGGTAAGTCCATGACCACCTGGGCCCCCGCTGCCACAAACGCTGTGCAGCAGGCTTCACAGAGACATCAACATCCTGAAGGAGTTCAGTTTCCCCTGAACTAGTCTGATGTTTTAGAAGTGACCTACTTGAAAATGCAGCCAGTAATGTAATTATCAGGAAACAACTCACCTTCTGTTGCTTAATTATATTCTTTCTGTATACTTAGTCCATTTCAAAGAAGCTGTCTTGGATGGCACACTGGGTTTCCCCTTAATTACTGTTGTATGGTAATTGCCACGTAATTACACTGTCATGAATATAATGTGCATGTGTTATTGTGGGGCAGTGATTTATGGAATGGAAGCATATTGAAAAAGTGTTATAAATGTTCTTCACACAGGTTGCTAAGCCCTTTAATGACAGTGGTCTTTCCAGCTGTCCAGCGTTTTAATTTTCCTGTGTTTGAGGTCTCCTGTAATAATGCTACTTCATCATCCAGTCAATATTCTGGAAATTACACTGGCTGGTTGGGGTGAGGTATCTAATGATCCTCATCATGCTTGCAAAATAAAAAAAATATGCTGGTGCAGAAATAAATCAAGCATACTAATAGGCTGAAGGACTTCTGGTAAGAGCATTTTGGTACTGATATGTGCTTCAAGGTGCTTAGTGTATGCCGGTTAAAAAAAGGACTGGTTAGTAATCCCATTGCTGAAAGGATGTAGGTTCAATTAGGTGTCAGCACCTCACCTGTGGATGCAGGAGTAGTGACTCTTTATGTAATCCTTCCCTTCTCTTAACTTGCATGATAGCTTTGCCAGGGCACTTGTGAAAATTAAATTTGCACTGAAAGGACAAAGTACCTCTGGAGATTACCTTTGCATGAATTACTTTCATAAATAGGTTGTGACCCCAAAGGGAGAACAGAAAAGGTCTTGAATCCTTTATTGTGAAAAAAACACATGGTTTTGTAGCATTGTATACTGTTACATACAGGGATTATGTGGATTAAAAGCTGGTAATTAAGCGTGCTGAGCAGGGTAGCATCCAGTTGCTTGCAGATGGAGATTTGGAGGCATGATAATTGGTGCATTGCTAATGCTAACCTTGGTTCAAGATCTAAAGGTGGTTTTGGCGGGCTTTTTTTGCTCCAGGATGTTTGCTCATAACTTGCTATGTGACTCCCCTGCTGTTAACGTGCTTTGCACATTTGCCCTATTGTAGGGTGTTTCTGGTGATGGGATCACCTGTTTCCCTGTGTACTTTCTTTTTCAGGATGTCACTTGGTGCAGATGCAGAGCCAGGTGTGTTCCTTATTTCAGCTTATGCAGTTACATACTGTTGTCTCCTGTTTGCTTATACATTATATTGTCCCGTGTTGCAGTCCTGTGCCTCACTGTACCTGGGAGAAGAAAGGACATGAGCAGTCCAGCAGTGGCAATAAGACCAGCAAGGTTCTTCAGAGGACAGGGTATCAGACAGGTTTATTCAGTGCAACACAAAAGGAAAGGTATTACAGAAAATGGGAAAGACAGAACCTCTAGTTCATCACAGGATTTGCACTTATTTTTAAGGTGCTTTTAGAAGTGTTGGTCCACTGCACTGCAGGGACAACTAAAAACTGTAGACAATGTCTAAATGTGAGCCATTGAAACGGCAGTGCTTGCCCTTGCTGCCCTACTGACTGCAGGGGAAATTACAGTTCCAGAGATCCATGGCTGATGGAATAAGTTGCAAAGAGGAGAGGTACCTGTGCTGGTTTTGGCTGGGGTAGAGTTAATTTTTTTCATAGTGGCTAGGATAGCGCTATGTTTCGGATTTGTGCTGAAGACAATGTTGATAAGACAATGTTGATAACACAAGGATGTTTTTGTTACTGCTGAGCCGTGCTTACCCAGAGCCCAGGCCTTTTCTGCCTCTCACCCCACCCCACCAGCGAGTGGGCTGGGGGGGGCACAGGGAGTTGGGAGGGGGGACACAACTGGAACAGCTGACCCCAACTGACCAAAGGGACGTTCCACACCGTGTGGTGTCATGCTCAGCATATGAAGCAGGGAACATTCGGAGTGGTGGTGTTTGCCTTCCCAAGTCTGTGATGGAGCCCTGCTTTCCTGGGGATGGCTGAACACATGCCTGCCGATGGGAAGTGGTGAATAAATTCCTTGTTTGGCTTTGCTTGCACACAGAGCTTTTAATTTACCTGGTAAATTGTTTTTATCTCAACTCACAAGTTCTCTCGCTTTCACTCTTTTGATTCTGTCCCCCATCACACTGTGTGTGTGGTGTGGGCGCAAGTGATCAGCTGTGTGGGCTTAGTTGCTGGCTAGGGTTAAACCACAACACACCCACTTGGCAAGATGTTTTGCAGCAAGTGCTATATGATGGCTGATTGTAAGTTGCCTGGAAAAGGCTTTCAGAGCAGCATAGTTCCTGGAATTATTTTCATCCTTCTGTATTTCTGTGGCACATCTTGTGCAAATGAGAGCTGTACCAGGGAGAAAAAAATCTCCAGTTTTCTGCTTGTGCTAATGCGCAAATGCTATTCTTGCTGTATATTCCCAAATTTAGCAAAACTGAAGTGACTGGACAAAACTCGGCTCCATCTGTCTGTTTCCAATGGAACAAAACATGATGAAATTAAGTATGACTAAACCATGCAGGCAAACATATTTTTATCATGAATTAAATTTGTATGTGGGCTTTGGTTCACTGCTATGCATGAAGAGTAAAACTGGCTGTGAAGAGGACAAAGAGCTCATCGCAAACACATGCGATCACTTTGACATGCTGCACAGCAAGGGCAATGGGTTTGCTGAAACTTGGCCAGACAGCTGCATCGCTTGCCCTTCTGCAAACATGCAACGGATCCGATTCTTTATAAGTCTTCACATAGTTGTACTGCGATTTGTATAGATTTTAGTCACAGCTCAGACACCGGGCAGATAACAACATGTATGTCCCATGCTCATTGTCCTGGCAGCTGCACACAGCTGTGTTTGAAGCAGGGTAGACTATAGCGATGGATCCTTGCTAGTATGGTCACTATTCCCCTGCCTCTAACCTTTGTCTGGCTGCCTGCTGTTTTGTATATTACCTGTACCCTGATTCTGTCTTTTGTTGAAAATGAGACAGCAGGGCTTGATTAAGTAGTTTTACACTTTCCTCTTATTCTTTTTTTTTTTTTTCTCCTCCCACTTGAGAGTTGGTTTTGAGAGTTGTTTCCTGGTCTCTGGGATTCTGCCCCAGGATACACATGCACAGCTTGTCTGTTGTTGTTGGCACAGAGCAGCCTCTGCAGTTTGCTAAGCCAGCTTCTCTTGTACAAGTTTTGCAGAAGAGATGAACTGAACCTTGTAGGATGCTGAGCTGCCAACGTAACCAAGTACTTCCCCCAAGGCTGGGGAAGTAGCTGCTTTTTTTTATGTTTAGCTAATCTATTCCCTTGTGCAATATACTCCCCTTTGAGGGCAAGAGCAGGCAATCCCTTACAGACGTGGGAGCAATGCCCGTTTCATTGATAAGACAACGTATCAGCTACCTTTCTTGCTCAGTTATATGTATGCAGTATGACTGCCCCTCTTCTGTACAGACTCCAGAATAAACCCCCTGACTGGCAGTTGCTTCTGGCACATCTTTGCTTTTTAAGGCCTTTAGCAAGCCTTCTTCCCTGGGGTGAACAGCTTTCTTCAAGCTGTTCATCAAGCAATATATTTGCTTTTTCCATTTCTAGCTAGAACATCATTTTCACCTGGGGTGGATTAATCTTGGCTGGTCAGCAGGTGCCCAGCAAGACACTCTATCACTCTGCTCCCTCACCAGGACAGGGGACAAAGATCACTCACTGTTTAGTCATGGGCACAACAGATGAATTGGGGAAGATTAATCTATTGCCAATTAAAAATAGAGCAGCATAGCAAGAAACTAAAACCATGCTCTCCTCGCTCCCCCTTCAGAAACAACAGGGAATCTGTTTTCCCTTTTTTCTTGCTTTCGCTTGCAAGCAGAAAACATGAGAGACTCTGCTAGACCTGAATAAACCACCAAACTCCGCATCCAATATTTGACCCCTTTTCTACCACTGATGAAGCTAGTAGTCTGAAGAATGTAAAATGCTGCTAAGAAGGCTCGTTTACGCTCACTGGTCACAGTGAATTATGGCTGGTTACCATAAACGACTTTAAAACAAAATCTTTAAGGTGAAGAGCACTTTGAGTTTGCACAAGCACCTTGCACCTGTACTCATATGTGAGATATGATAGTCTTTTCTGTACTTACCTCTGCATCTTTGTGGACTAGATGTTCTGTCAGTGGTGGGACAGTCATAGATTTTCTAACAACTGTTTTGTTGTGCTGTGATTATGTCAGTTTGTGTAGGAGTGGCAGAAAACAGCAGCTGTTTAACACAAGATGATCCATTCAGTGACAGTGTCAAGAAGTCTTAGTGGTGGGCTCAAGTTGATGAATAAGGGGGGTTTCACACAGGGATGAAACTGGTAGGAAGAGGGGGTAGATAGCATTTTCCAAATAATAATTTGTGTGTTCCCTCTAGAAACTGAAGATTTCATTTAAATAGCATCCCTCCCACAACACATTTGCTGTAGTAAATACTATGCTATGAGAAGTAATGCCTTCAAGAGGTGGTTGTGAATGCTAGTGCGACTGCAGAGGTGACTGTTCTGGTCAGCTGTGCCTGAACGAGACTCCAGCCTGTGGTACTCTTTGTTAGCAGTCTCGATCTTCTGTTTACATTATGATCTCAATCTTCTGTCATGGAAATAAAAACAAAGGTGAAAGGAACAAGGAAGAAACTGCTGTTGGCTTTACACTTGTGCTCATTTTAATCCTTGCATCTAGCTGTTCATTATGATTCAACCCCATGCCTCTGATACCAGTATCTTCTTCTTCTCAAATTCACATATACAGGTTATTTCAATAAACTTTTCACATAGTTTGCAAATATTTGCTAATGTTGGTGGGTGTGAACCTTATAAGCTGGAACTTCAGCTCTACTGCTCTTAACTGTGTGTTGCAGTTTGAATGCTGTAATTTATGTCAGTGTAATAGTACGCAGCTGTGGGATTGCTCCTTTCTGACCTTGTGAAATTATTCTTAATTGTCTTCCATATGGTAGGTGATGCAGTTGTATCTCCACAGTTGCAAGGTTACCTGTCTGGCTTGATTGCTTTCTTAGTATCTAAAAGTTCCTGCAATATTCTTTCAGGAAGATGCTAGTGGTCCAGCGTAATCTGTGTTGGCATGACTTAAATATATCTAACCCTTGGAAACCGAGTGTGGTTGCTTTGCAGTGAAATAATCAGGGAGGATAAGGCTCCATGTGGACTTTTACCAGCAGAGAGAGAGACAGCCTGGGTAGTGTGATTCTTGTGGTGTCCTAGATGTGTCTTTATCTACTGTACTTGCACTGGAGATGTTGTTTCTACAAGTCCGCCCTAGTTGTTGCCCAGACAGATGTTTCACTGTGGTCTGGAGCGACTCTCCCACATCCATCTTTGCACATAGTTATCTACCTGCAGGGTGAAGAGCACCTTTCAGGGTCAGGTCTCTGCTTCCTTCTGTGTGCTCTGTCTGTCTGCACCGCTGCAGCAGGGAGGCTGTGCTTCAAAGCCTAACTTTCCTGGCACTTTGTGCGAACAAGTTTTTTATTGCATTGTATTTTTTCCGGGAAGTGCACAGGGGATTGATTTGGCCCAGAGCTCCTTTGGAATCTAGAGTATCTTCACATCAGCTCATCCTATGGGAGATTCAGCCATAGAGAGCAACCTGGCCTTGCTTCTACTGTAAGTGCTGCTTTTGCTTGATATAAAATACAGAAAATGGACTTTGTTTTGAGTATCTGAAGACCCCCTTCATATTTGGCATAAAGGTGCCTCTATTGGCTGTGATGCAATCTCCTATCTGGTCCCAAATATTAAAATTAACTATGCCAAATAAGTCACATGCGGCTGAATCAAACAATTTTTATAAGCCTTCAATGTGAATGGAAGCTGTAAACCTTTCAAACAATTAGCGAGGCTTTATATTCCCCTGCCCCCTCTTCTCCAGTCATTTGCAATTTGAATGGCACAGACCTGATGAGTCTGCAAGTGTTACTCGGAAACAACTGAACTGCTAAAAGAGAGCTTGGGTAGTATGTATTTTGCCCCAAACTGTTTCTGTTTTGTGAGCTCAGAACAGAAGCTGCTGATTGAGTGAATTTGAAAACTAGGTCTTGCTACATTCACAGGGATTTGCTCCCTGGAGGTGAGTTGGTTTTGAAGCAGGATGCATGTGCATTTGACACTAAAATATAGTGGTTTTGTTGTTTATCTCCACTTGCCATCAAAAATAATTAGTTTAAATCTTCTTGGGAAGCATTGACAATCCAGTTCAACTAAGCAGGGCTTTTTTCAGGCTGGCAGAAAACAAAAATCTTGTTGATGACATGCCTGCAGAAACATAGTGATCTGAAGCAGTTCAAAATTTGAGGTTAATGTAGCTCAACTGGGCTTCTGGAAGTATTTTTTTCTTTACCTGAGAAAGATAAAGATGAGCTCAAAATAGATCCTTTCAAAAAAAGCATTATCCTTAAGCTATATAGCTAGACAAGTGTTTTACAAAAATTAAAAATACACAGAATTTCTGAGCTGATGCATAGGATTTGTCAGCAAAAGTAGCTGCAGGTTAATTGGACTGCACAGTGTGCAGTTACTGTGCTTCTGGGTTGCATCAGGTGTGGGCCAGGGATTTGAAGCAAGACCTCCTGAAGCAGGAGTATCTCACAGGTATGATTCAGTAGGCTCTGAGCAGGCCTTTACACCGTCAGTGATACATGCCTGTAACAGTGCAATGAGTAGTATAAACCCAACAAGAAAAGACGCTCCATGGACTACACCCCAAACGGCTGCCAACTGTTATATTTTTTTCAAATACCAACATAGCCTATGTGACAGTGTGGTAACAGGCGTATCAATGAATTAGCTCAATAAGTTGTTTGGTTAACTGGATATGAGAACTTCATTTAAATACAGGTTGCAAGCACTGATCAAACTTGACAGTGTCTGCCCAGTAGTGTCATTAGAATTGTATTTGTTGAAGTGGGTTTTAAATCAGAATCATCAGATCCACAGGAAAGACTGAGGTTTTCATTGTTCAACAGCACGAATAGCAATGAACTATATCAGCTTTCCCTATTGGGGTATTATTATTATTCGATTATTTTGTGCTTTTTTTTAAATCCGTATGGGTTGTTCACTTAAACGTGTGGCCACAGGTTTGTGAACCCTTATGGTCTTTATGAGTGCATGGTCTTTGAGGATTTTGCTTATGTTTTCTCATAACAGAAAACCTAGCTTGGTGAACAGCTAAAATGAGAAACTTCACTGGCAGTGCTGTATGTTGAAGGAGGAAGCCGACTGTGATGAGGTCTGAATTTTCTCATCTCAACATCTGTGTGCTGAGTTTGAGGTCAGAATGCTTATTATAAAGGAAAAGAAAGTGGGCAGGGGAGCTCACAGCCCGGGTTGCAGAGGTAAGGGCACTGACTAACCCCGTCCGCCTGGCTCTCATCTTCCAGCACAGTGTTGCTTGAGGATTTAAACATGCATCCGATATTTGGCTGGATCTTTTTTTAATGATGTCTGGGACAGAAGTAATTCTGTGGCCCAGTGTATCTGAAATTCCTTACTGGGCTAACTTTTTGTCCCCGTCCTAAACCTAGAGAGAGTGACTTCTATGAAAGGCCAACTGGCTTAGGGGGATTTTGATAACACTGGCACAGCTTGGATTTGGAGCTCGGTACTAAGAAATATTTTAAGCCCTGTGTCAGGTGTGTTTTGAGTAGGGCTCAGTACTATATCACTTAACATCTGTACCCAGGCAAGCATAAATCCTCTTCTTTATCTTTTGTGGGCCTGAATTGCTACAAATAATGGTGGCCAAGCTGAACATTTTTTCTTTTACATGCACTATTGGGTAATAAAGGAGGTGGGGGGAGTAAGCTCTGTGTAGTGCTGTGCCCAAGCCAGAGGGAAGAGGAGACTTTTAATCTGCTTTTAGACATGAAAGCCTTTCCCTGGTATACACTGGACATGATTCTTTAGCCTGCAGATAGGGGAATAGAGAATCCAGTGTGACTCCAATATGTGGCTGGGAAAAGAAAAAAAGGAGGGGGGGGGGGGGGCGGGGGGTTAGGAAGGAAGAAAAAAAAAAAGCTCCATTTAGCAGTGCCTGGCCATCCTGTACTCAGCACTGATCGTACCCAGTGGAGTTTGTTGTACTTCAGCACGAGCAATAGCTTAGCTGAGCTGTTGTAGTCTCTGCCAGTTAACCTGGTTCCCAGGATTTAAGGTGGTGGATTTTTTGTCTGTAGCTGTGAATGAACCATCAGTCTTAACGTATTTTTCTGTGGGAGGATAGACTGAGTTTAACTCCTCACTTCAGCCAGAGCATGTGTATATGACGACTATACCGAGCTCTTTATTCTGCTTTGGCATGTGCCAGTAGCGTGCCTAAGTGTGGCTAAGCACAAATAACTGCTTTCAATGTAATAACTCTTGAGTAATCACTGTGCAAGCTGGACTTGCAGTTGACAGGCTTGATGTCTCTCAAGCAAAGGCAGCCAGGGGCCTGGCTGTAAGGGAGGATGCTAGTGGCTAAAAGACAGTGGGATGCACTGCTTGTCCCACTGCCTGATACTGCTGTCTCCTCGGGCAGCTCTGGTTTGTACGAAGGTGGTCAACTCCTTTCCTCATTAGTTTCCCATCCTTTGTTTAGGTGGAGAGATAGGTCGGTCAGGGATATTTTCCCCCCCACTCCCACTCTGCAGGTGCATACAAGTCAGTGGCATGCTGGGGCACTGGTCTGCTGTGTTGTCTTTCATCAGTTTTAGTTTTAAGTGACAAAATACAACAACTCACTTCCAGTTTGCTGGGCTCTGCCTCTTGCTCTTTCATGTGAGCTGCTTATTGAGCTGAGCCCGCAGCTGAAATGCTGGGGAACTTGCTGTTCTGCATTTGTGCAAGATTCCCACCATGATTCCCATCTCTTAATGAATGTAAATGTGTAGTAGCTAGAGCAGAAAGCTTAAACATGCTGAAGTGGAAGGGACTTGTTTCTACTCTTGCCTATAGAAGTAGTTTAAATAGGACCGGGATCCAGTACTGTGCTTCACTTAGAGCTGTACATTTGCAGCTGTAATGAGCCTGACTCTTGTGGCTTATTACAGGCTGTCCAAAAACCTCTGGACTGGCTATAAGGGAGCTCCTCTCAGCCAAAGCACCAGTGGGTGCTTTTCTTGGAGCATGTATCCTAAGCAGCTGGAAGGTTACACCATTAAGAAATCCTGCAGACAAGAGGCACGGATATTTCAGTCTTGGAACTATGAGAAGGGAGACCTTGCTGCCAACTCAATAAGCTGAGCTGTTTGGCCAGGCTGGTGTGCAGCTGACAAAACATCTAGCAATCTGTTGAGCATGTCCTCCAATAGGCTAAGAACAAAATAGAATATTAGAATGAAATCCGACTGGTTTGTCACATAGATATGCTGTGACTTTCATTTGGTGTTCCTGGGATTTACGAAGAAAAATGTAATTGGATTTCCAAGGAAGGCAGAGGATGAGGGAAGCAAAGGAAGCCCATCAGTGAGAACATCTACTCTGGTGTTACATTGCAAGGGGATACTGGAGTCAGTCCAGGTGAAGCCACAAAGGGGTTAGTTCTCTTTCAGGACTAGTTAAACCGGCTTGACTCAGGATTTGGGACCTAGAAGCTAAGCATCTTTCTAGGTGGGGAATTATTTTTCTGGACCAGAAAGCTTAGACTGATCTTAGTGGAGAAGAAAACATCTTAGTAACTTTCTGAAGTGGCCCCTGGCAATGCTTCATTGGCAGGTTCCTAATTCAAGCGGCGGGTATGCTGGCATAGGTGATGTTGACTTGCTCCACCTCAAGGCAGACATGTGACAGAGTTTAGCAAAAGCATCGAAAAGACTGGCTAAAATAGCAGGAACTCAGTGAAGGAAAACAAAGATAATGGCATCTGTGTGAAGCAAACAAGGTAAGAACAAGCACAGACTGATCTGCGTGAGGAATTCAGGCCTGCCTCCCTGGCACTGGGGTGTGACGGTATGTGAGCAAGAAACAATATTGCTCAGAATATGTTGGGCTCTTTTACTGCCTCAGAGAAAGATTCCAAAGGTCTGTCCCACTGACAGAGATGCCAATGCTGAATAGCTCCAAGCCTAAAAGCCCTTCTTTCCAGACAGCCCCCATCTACTGCTGGGAACATCCTCTGCCTATTGACTTTGGTGGGGTAAATGACATGGGAAGCTTTGGGATCCCAGGGAAGAGCAAGTACCCTATAGGTGCAGACCCTTCTAGGTTGGGTCTAAGAGCTACTGAGCAAGTTACAGGAGGATGCCTGTGACTCGCTAGATAGAAAATGAGGGTAGAAATCAAAGAGCAGGTCTGATGCACCTGGAGGAGCCTGGGCTTCTGAGGTGCCATTGCAGTGTGCTGTGTCTTGCTCTGTGGAGAAAGCTCTCTGTAAGGATGGCAGAACAGTACAGACCTTAAATTCCCATTCCTACATATATGCAATGGCACCAAATCAGGGCTTAAAAACATAATCTTTTTTTGCAAGCTGCTTTCATTCTTGGAATGTGGTAAAACAGGAGGTCTCAACTTTTAGTGGTTCCAAAGTAGATGCAAGACCACCAACCCAAATGTAACACCTTTTGAGATGCTGAACTGTGTTTTTGTGATGGAGCAATATGGGAAGTACCAGGCTGCTCTCTAGCTGGAGTGACAGTCTCCCTTAAGCTGTAATCCTTATTTTATCTAGCTTCAGTCCTCACTCAGGCCTATCTGTAGTATGTTGCTGTATTCTGCAAAAATAACTCGCTTCCTCCACTCTTAAGGATGATGAGTCTGTTGACAGCAGCATTGTCAGCTGGTTTGTAGTTGGGCCCTGTTAAACGAAGGCACTAATACCCTTTGATTCATCTGTTTGACTCCAGTGAAGGGCTTAAAACAGCACGCTCCAAAGCTCTGCACTGAATTTGTTTGTAAATGTAGACACTTAATGGTGAAAAAAGGTATGCCATCACTTCAGAGCCTGAAAAGGAGTATCTAAACCTGTGCCCTCAGCACTTTCAAACCACAATTAAAAGTTCAGGCATGTTTGACTGAGGAAACGTGTTAGCTTGGCAGGGGAGGGGGGTTGTTTTTGCCGTAATATAAAAGATTGAGTCCTAATTACCCAGTCGAACATTTGGCGTCACACATGCTGAGTGACTGAATGCAGTGGCTGAAGATACAATTTCACTTTGGGGGATCATAGTAATTGTTTGGGCCATGATGTACCTGATCTTGTCACGTTTTGCTGCAGGGAGACATTCAAGTCCTGGAAATCCCAGTGTCTGCATTTGTGACTAATGCAGTTAGTTCTCCCAGTTGTTTTTTCTGCAGCTTGGGTAGGAAATGAAAAGCAAAACAGCAAACCTGTTTGTTTCATGCACTCCTGGGCTATGCTTGCTGCAACGGTACCCCAGTGCCATCCCAGCAATGCATTAGGTGACTGAGTAACATCTGTCACATGCTGTTTGTTCTTTCATCCTCTTCCCAGGGGCGAGTGCTGTATGGAAGCCTTGCTTCAAATGTGCCTTTATACATTTGTTAAAGACAAGAGGGTTACAGGAATGCATGTTTGTCCATAGACAAAGCTGCCCTCAGAACTGCGATGGACATATTGAATGGTGATGCTGTTTGCTGGAGCAGGATAGCTTTGTGGCTGCTTTTACTCTAACAATTTAATTTTGCTTAGACTCGGTCTGTAGTGCAGAGGAGGATTCAGCCTGCCAGAAGAGGAAGGGTGCATAGTTGGGGTTACAGTTAAAGAGCTATTATAATAAGATTCGGGGGTGGATGAAGGAATCACATGGAAGTGGGCTCTATTTCACTCCAGCGATTGAAAGTCCTTCCTTTGTTGCCTGCTGTCAGACGTACTTTGACAAGCTTTGCACTGAATCTGGCACATCCCTGCTTGCTTCACAACCATTGCATTATTGGGATGGGAAGATATTAAGGCAAATCCCTGCTAGGCTGGCAGGTTGCCTGACAGCTGACCCTAGCCAGAAGGAGTACTGCCCTGGGGATTTAATTGGCTTGTTGCACCAGAGTGGCTGTCAGGTGAGATCGATCACTGTGAGCTAGAGAGTTCAACAGTTCATTGCAAGTAAGATGGTTCCGTGAAGGCCTGCTAAATGCAGCCTCGCTCTGCCCTCCTTCCAGGAGCTAAAGCCCTTTAAATGCTGGGAAGAGTGCCTTAAGAAGCAATCCTGAGCTTTTGGCCCCATCAGCCTCCAAACAACATGTGTGGAGATAGCGGCTGCAGGGCCCAAGGTTTCTCAGATGGAAGTGATGCTTTAGTCATGCTTTAGTTCAAGCGTGACTGCCTTTGGCAAATAGAAGGGTTTAGTTTAGGGATGGTCTGAGGCATTTCCTTTGTACTAAAGTGCAGCTTAAACTGAAGAAACTCTAACTGAAGCATGGTGATTGAAGAACTTGTGCCAGTGAGTAGTGAGTGCAGGGGATGAGCAGGAGCCAAGAGGGATCCTGGTGAGGCAGTGCCCTCACCCCCAAGCTGTGGTCCTGCAGCCTCTGACCGTGGCAGGGAACTACCTGCTGAAACGGGGTCCGCTGACAGCCTCGGGCAAGGTGAGGGGGTGAACTGGGTCAAGCCATGAGCAGCAGGAGGTGGGGTCAGGGACAAGGCTGGAGACAAAGACGATGTAAGTCCAAAAGTTAGCCAGACGTGCTATAGATGGGCACAGCACACACCTTTGCTTTAACTCAGCCCTCGTCTGTGGGTGGAGGTCCCAGGTGGGGGCTGCTTAGGGCAACTGAGGACTGACACTGAACTAGAGGCTCATCTTTGAGGTTAATGGACCTCCACCAAGTGAGGAAGGTGGCTATTGCTGGTAGTTACTGCTGTGCTGATGCTTTAGGGACAGGCTCATTGCCAAAGGTGCAGCACAAAAGCACTGACATGCAGGGGAATCCTTATTGCAGCTGCAGTGATCTTGAAAAATCAGTGCTAAAGATATTTAGTGATTATTTTAAAGATTTTTCTGGGGTGGAATTTTTTTCAGGGACTGTGGTACCAATATTAATTTGGAAAGCACAGGGATTAAATATAAAAGGAATGGTGAGACTAGACTGTATTTAAAGAAACAAAGTGTAAAGAATATAAAAGGTAATGATGCCTGTCTGGTTGGGATGGAGTTAATTTTCTTCACAGCAGCCTGTACGGCGCTTGTGTTCTGGATTTGTGACTAATGCAGTGCTTCAGCTATGGCTGAGCTGTGCTTGCACAGCGTTGAAGAGCTCTTTTTCTTGCTCTGCCCCTGCTAGTGAGTAGGCTGGGTGAGAAACTGGAAGAGGACACAGGCAGCACACCTCACCTGAACCAACCAAAGGGATATTCCGTGCTGTGTGATGTTGTGCTCAGCAATGAAAGCTAAAGGAAAGCAGGGGTGTGTGTGTGTGATGATGATCATGGTTATGGTGTTTCCCTTACCAAGTAAGTTACATGGGCTGAGGCCCTGCTTCCCAGGAAGTAGCTATACATCTGCCTGCCTAAAGGGAGTAGTGAATAAATTCCTTGGTTTGCTTTCCTGGAGCATGTGGTGTTTGCTTCACCTCTTAAAGTGTCTGAATCTCCATCCGTGAGCCATCACAGACTGGCTGAGGTTGGAGGAGACCTCCCCTCCGGAGGTCATCTTGTCTGACCCCCCTGGGGTTCCTTTACTGATGAACTCTGGGTTTCCAGCTTGGCACAGGAGCTGCTTTTCAGGCTGCTGTTCAAGGCCGTGAGAGCTTTTCCCAAAACAGCTGTGCTAATTAGACAACTGGTGCCAGGTTTCTTTCATTTCTTGGAAGATCCATTTCCTTGGTAAAACTCATGAAGCTGGAAGCATTTTAGCCGTCATTTTACTCATTTTTTTTTACAGATAAAACTCACTTTCACAGGGAACAACATGAAACCTTGCATTTAAAATTCTATGTAGTTCTGTATTGCTTGCTTCGTACCAGAGAAAAATAAAGTCAGAATTACCTGCTGTACATCCCTTCAGCTGTTTGTAGTTGTGCTAATAAACACCTACCAGAGTCTGACCTCAGATGCAAGCTAAATTCTTCTGTGCAAATGTTTGCTGTAAACAACAGACTTGTTATCAGGGAAGTTAGAGGCTTGCTTGATACTGAAGGGAATGAACATTTGCCAAAAGATAAACACGCAGCGGTAGCTGCTTTCTGTTCCTGGACTAAAAAAATCTCACTGCTGCATTAAAACATCAGCTATATTAGCTAGTACCTGTGAATTATTTGAGGCAGTGTGCGTATAAGGGTCTCTGTGTGTGGTTCTGAATTCATAGTATTGTCAGGATTTTGCTCCTAGCTTTATTAAGGCTTGGTTTGGTATGCTGTCCACAGCAACCCAGAGCATCTTGCAGAATTCAAAATCCTGTTAAATGCAGCTGTACTAGTGAAGTCTTAACTCTAGGTGAAGACGTTTATTTTTTTTCCCTGACAGTAAAGAAAAGGGGGGAAGGGAGAAGACGTGGACAAAACCAAGTGAAGGATAAAAAGAATTCTCATAAAAGGGAATGGCTTATTAAAGAAGTTCAAGCAGGAAGGAGAGTAAGAAGACGAGATTGCCTCTTGGGAGAATTTCTATGAGGAGCAGAGTACCTGGGGGGAACTGGCATACCCATCTGAAAGGAAAGAGCAGCCCCAGAGATGGGAGGTTGAATCTCTTCATTTTTTTTTCTTTAATTTGGGAAATCAGGAATTATTGCAGGGGCTGGACCGGCATTAGACACTGAACATTGCCATGGAGGCATCTGTGGGGCAAAAGCAGATGGATGAGACATCTACAGACACATGTGCCGGGGATGTCAGCTCACTTTGTTAGACATGGTACCTCTCTGTATCTGTTTCAAATTGAAGGCTAGAAGAGGATGGGCTCATTTTTCAGTGCAAAGAAATCCCTTGATTTAAGCCATTTTTGTCAAAAATATAGGATGAAAATATATACTTTCATGTCCATGTTTTTCTGAGCTTGATACCAATTGGTTCTTGCTCTGTTAGACTATTTTGGTGGAGAGGAGGGTGTGTGTGTGTTGAAACTTTGTTGAACCATCTAGATGGTCTTCTCTTGATACTGCCGTGGAAATGTGTAAGACAAAGTGTAAGCTGAGTTGAGATTGCTGAAGGTAGTTCACAGCTAAACAGTGAAGCAGTTTGCTAATCGTTTTGGGTCTTTACTCAAAAGCAGAAACTGAAGATTGCTAGCAGCAGCAGTGTGTGTGGTGTTCTGCTTCTTGCTTGCTAACGTCTGGTTACATTTTTTTCACTTGCATGAAAAAGCAGCCTAGCAAATTAGAAACACTCAGTAGGCATTATGCTGCTCTTAATTATGTAGGAGCACAGACTCTATTCACAACAGTAATAGGAAAACTAGCAAAGCAAATGCAGCAGGCTTAAATGCCAAATTAAGGTCTCGGCTCTTGAATGTAACTAAATTTGCAAGTTGATACTGTACACTGTAAGCGTGGGGAACCATGATTCCCAGAATAGTCCCTGAGCTTCATCTGGTGCATGTAATTCTAGGATGAAAACTATATTTGCAAGTTGTGTTCATACATGAGCTAGAAGCCAGGGGAATAATTAGACTCTGCATTGAGATTTGGTAGCATGCTTCTGAATTTTGGTCTTCCCCCAAGGAGAATGTGAATTTTTCTGTTGCACCAGACCTGCGCAGAAGTGGATGCATGCGTTGCTGTCACAGCGTGACTCCGGCTTTGTAAATTTTATGTCTTGTGGCTTTAAATTGGTCCAGGCTCCTGGAGTTGCTCTTTGTCAGCCCGTTTGTGCAGATTACTAAGGTTCGCAGCCTTGAGATGTCAGGATGGGAGTGCCACCAGACTGCTCCTGAATTACGGTGCAGTGTGAGATCAAGAATTAATGAGAAAACAATCACCACACAGTACCTCTGCGTAAGCCAGTTGGACCACATCGACTCTGATTTGTAAATGCTTGTTCTTCCTGTAACACCTGGGTTATTGTTTACTACATGTTACTTAAAGCCTAGCAGGTGTTGGAGCTTTTAATTCTAGAATGAAGTCTTGCTGTGTGCTTGCTATTGTCTGTTGGATTATTTTGTTTGTGACACTAAGGTGGCCACTTTTACAATTCTCACTGTACAATCGTGGCACTGGTAAATTTTCTCATTCGCTCATGTAGGCTCCATTTCCATTTTGTGGCCAAGGCCCATAGCAGAGAGTGTTCCCTGGACATAGTCCTGCAGTAAATGTATTTTCATTTACAGCAGTGCTTGCTGGGATTTCTTAGCATGAGGGACCTGCAGTGGAATGTACTTTCTGCATGACATATCTGTAATGAGACTTAAAGTATGAATGAAACAAGACTTCAATTGCTGGAGTGTCTCATAGCTAGCTAATGGGAGAACCTGTGTTAGAATTGAGGTGCATGTGTCTCTAGCATGTAGCTGGGCACATCTGCAAGAATTTGAATACGAAACACCTGTGAAGCACCTGTGCATTTGGCGATGCTAACTCTGACAATCCTGAATGCTCAGATTGCTTTTCTGTAGGTACCAGGGTACATCTACCTTTACAGACCCTTGTGGGCTTTGGATGCAGTGGATCTACTCCAGGTAAATGGAAGTTGGCATGAGGTGGTACTTCAAATCCTGAAAGATGAGATTTGTCTTGAACGCTAGTAAAAAGGCAGACATAGCTTGCTCATGTTTTAGTTAACTCTCAGAGTATATATCCATATATTTCTGGGTTATCTGTGGAAAAAGAAAATGAAAAAGCAGTGGAAAGAATGCAATAAATTGGTCTGGCAGTGACAGCTACTCTTACTGCCAGTCTTGTCCTTATAATTCTAGGAGATATTTGCAATTTTATCTTAGGCTACTGTCAGGGAACCTGTGTGCAGGTTCATATAATTGAGATTAAATTTTTTGCTGGGTTCAGTCTTGAACGGCATATATTTTGTGTGCAATTACATCGGCTCAGCTGATTGGGGCCCTGGATTACTTTCTGCTGATAGTGCGAGGCTTCCTTTGTCAGAGAGAGGAGCTTTGCGCCCAGGTATTTGAGAGAAGAATTCCCTCTGGAAAGAAAGCCTTACTTCTAGAACTGGAAAAATTATATTGCTTGAGTATGGTCTGTCTTTGAGACTGAGATACCTAAAGTCTCTCAGAAGGTAAGTGTGCACCTGCTGAAGTCCTCCTGACCTGGCCAGGAAACGCTGATTCGGAAAGACCCAATTCAATGGTATCTCACGATGGGTGGATGAAAGTGACTTTCCCTCTGATTACATAGGGTCAGTTTACCCTATTCCATGTGACTGAAGCAGCCCATAATGATGGGTGTAGGCTTCTGGCTCTGAGGTCTGGTTTCATTTTTATCACAGACCATTAGGCTCCAAATGTGAGTAGCTGTAACATCAGGTTCAAAGAAAGTAGGTGCAACTGGTGTCTGGTTTCTATATTGTCCTCTGATAGCATCATATTACCATTGTCTTTTTAAAATACTCCTAAGAAAGTAATATGGCTGTGCATACTTCAATTTCTTTCTCCTTCTAGGCAGAGAGAATACAAAAATTCAAAAGCTGAAAATCCCTCGCTATGTGGAACAAGAAAGCTCTCCAGAAATTCGTTTTGCCCATCAGAAGTGCAAGTGGACTGGAAAGTGTCCAGTTTTAGATTTGAAGGGAGAGCATTAAATGGAAGGACATTATTATTATTTTTATTATTATTAAGCTTCTTTGCATGTATTTTTTCCCTGCTTAGTTATTGTTGTTACTGCTCTACATGCATGGGAATTCCCTCATATTAAAGACATGCAAATGGGAGGCAGTTGTCAAACTGCTTTTTGTGATGCGGTAAAGCATCTCTATCGGGGTGCTTGTTAGACTAGCTCGGAAAGGACCTTGTGTTTTCAAAGCCTTATATATGACCATAAAGCCTGGTATTTCAAGAAGTAGTTTCTTGTGGGGTAAACTGGGAGAATTCAAGGGACTGAATAATAGCTCCATAGGGATACAGAGCGTTTACTGCTCAAGCCACAGCTACCTGCGGGACAAAGCTAAACCTTGCTTCAGCCTGAGTTTCCTACAGGGAAAAAAAGAACACTGCCTTTTTGGCACTTGTGTGCCTTTTAGTTGCCTTTTTTCCTCAACTTGGAGGGTGTGTTTGTCATTCCTAGTTCAGCATGAACCGTTTTGCGCAGCTGTTTGGGAAGACCACATAGTGTTAAGCAATAGGAATCTCCCATCCCCTTGTAAGTGTGTGAGCTGCCAGTATCTACGAGGTAAAGCAAGTTGTGAAACCTAACTGCTTTCCTGACCCACTGGGCAGGCTTCCCAAAACCTCTCTGGTATAGCTTCTGAGCTGAAAGAGGTGGACTTCTAGCAGTTGCTGCAAGCTTCATGTTTCCCTTGGTGGACAACAGGTTTGGGAGAGGAGGAGGCTGAAGTGGCTATAAGGTTTTTGTGGCTGCTGGGGGAGGTCCAGTGAGATATCTACCCTCACAAAATGATACATGATGTCAAGATGGAAACTAGAGCTTTCTAAACTGATGTCTCCAGCAGTTTGTATGGAGCTACTCTAGCAAAGCCGCGGACTTCCTCATTCTAGTGCAAAGAAATTTCGCTTGTTTCCTTCTCTTCTGCTTTGCTTACCCTCAGACAGCTTTCTGGGCAGTGCTTCTAGGTGGAGCAGCTGAGGGTATGGCTCTGAAATACGGGCATGCCACTGTGCTAGACATGATGTGGTGTGGTAGGGTTAATTCTCGCCCCTCAGCTGGATGGGCTCACTGTAATTGGTTTCATACGAAGCTCTTATTTTCCCCCGGTGGCTCTTCATCTGGAAGGAAAGACTGTTTTTCTGCTGACATAATGTCTGCGTGGTGTCATGTTTGTCAGCTGTTAGCTCCACTGCTGGGTCATATATTTAAGGTTATGTTTTGGTTTCTTAAAAGCAAGTGGAGCAGTTGAGAGAGTGATGGTGTAGTATTGCTTAATGTATGTTTGCTGTAGCTGGCTTTGCAGAAAACCCTGTTGCTTAGTTGTCTGTTATTGAGGAAATGCTTTCCTTGTTTACTCAGGCGAGACCTGCTAGTGTTCCTGCTGGCAACCTGGATTGGAGCTGTAACCGCAGCCAGCAATGCCCCCTAGCCACAGGAACTCCTTCTAGTTCAGTTTGGGTAACCTGCAAGTGCCAAAGTTTATAGCAAATTCAAGCAGGTCCTGACTGAGTTGCTTCTCATGCATTGTACAGGACAGAGACCCCCAGACAGGATCATTTTTTTCTGTGCTGTATCTGGCTCTGGTCAGACGTCCCCGAAACAAACTCCTTACTCCATTAACTTTCTGCTTCGGCCACTTATTTCCTGTAACTTCTGAGCTTGCGAAACATATGTTCTAATAGTGTTTGCCTTGGATATCCTGTTACAAATGTGTGTTTTCTCTGTGCAGATAACTATATGTTGATCTTTATGAAGAAGTAATAGAAGAAACACACAGCTTGGTTGCAGGGGAACACCCCTCTTTTTATTTTGGTCAGTTTACTGGATCTTTCCCTTAGCTTACAGCACTTGTGTTGAAAAGGTATTTTCAATAGTTCTAAAAAAATTTCAGTAATTAAAAAAAAAAAAAAAAAAAAGACAACACTATTCTTCTAGGACTGAATGTACCACAGGACAAAAATAGCTATCATTAATATTGCAAATGCATTTTTTGCCAGAGGGTGGCATCATGGAAGGGATTGCATTTACTGTTCTGGGAAGGGGAATACTTTTTTTTTTTTTTTTTGTCTCAGCTGGGGAAGAAAAATGCCATCTGCTTCACAGGTGTGTTAACACATGTACTCAAATAGTTCCACCTTCAGCCAAATCACATGTTGACCAAATCAGAAAAAATAAGGTTTGGGGCTGGTGGATTAAATTGAATTAAGCTTAAGGACTGCCAAACCAGTGATGTTCCCTGACACATGGTGCTATCTTTGAAGAGAAAATAATCCATTGAAGAAATTTACTGTTTGTTAAAATACATGGTGTTTGCAGGTAGGGGGAGAGTTAAATGTGGGTAAAACCATCAAGCTTTTGGGACTGTAACGTAACTAAAGCACTTAATTTAAATAACACTATTCAAAAGAGTTCAACTAGCAAATCTGTGGTCCTCTTACTGTGCTAATTCATAAGGAAGTAATAATGCAAAGTATGTATTTTTTCCTACTTAAATGCGTTCCATCGGGTTGTGTTGGTACAAACTTTAGAATATTTATCAAAAGATTCATTGCCTGCTTCTCCATTCATCTTGCAGAGGCAGCATATATCTAGGCAAGAGACAAAAATATGTATTCAGTCTCCTCTTATTACCAAATACAGTGGTTTTATTCTGTCTGTAAGGCACTGATCTAGTAGTTACATATGCTAGCATGCGCAGTGCAAACAAACCCAGCCAGTTTTCTTATAGCAAATAAGGCACTGTACCGCAGCACGGTGCTGGAGCCCCAGCTGTTGGCCAGTCTTCTGCTACTTGCTCTCATGTGGGCACAGGGGGAATTTGGATCAACAGGCTGCCAGGGCTGTGTTTGTGCCTGGCTGTCGCAGATGCTGTGGTGCTGGAACAGCAGATGCAAAGTGACCTTGCCTGTCCTGATATGCCTCCTCCTGTGGGCTGTGACGCAGCAGGCTCATCGCACTCTGCTTCCACACCCCACTGGACGTGTTGCTCCTGTAGTCACAGCACACCAAACTGCTTTCTTCCCTTGCAGAGGAGGGTCCCAGGGGCCACCTGAGACATGGGGCCAGAGGCAGGGCTGCAGACAAGCACACTTAGTGTATAGCTCAGGCCGAGACTGGATGCCCAGCACTGAGCTGGGAGGGAGCCCCTGGGCAGGACTGGTGAGCCTCTGGTGAGGCTGCTCAGAGCAAGTGAGGGCTACAGGTACCATCGGGGTCCTGTAGTGTGTGCTGGGCTGATCGTTGTGGTTCTTTGCCCAGCCATCCTTTTCCATGGTATCTTCATTGATTATTTTTTCCCCTCCCATATTCTCATGCTACCTGGAAAGCTTGCCGTTCCCCAAGCTTGCACAAATGGGAAATGCTTTCACAGATAAATATTGATTAGGCAATGAAGTCCTGGTTTCTGACTTTCCACATTCAAGTAATGTTCTCAGTCTCAGTTGGAAAAGCAAGGACAAAATATAATGGGCAGCCTTTTCTGTTGCTTACGTAGGTCAGCACCCCAATTCAATGAAGTCTGAGACTTCTCTGAGCATAACTGTGTTTTGACAGTAGGTAGTCTTTTGAGAGCAAAGCTCCTCAGCTGAAGATGCTTTTGAGTTGTTTATCTACTATGGCTATGACTCTCAGCTGAAGATAATTGTTGCAGAAATAAATCCAGGTTTACCAAGTGCATTGTACTGTGTAATTTGGCATCTGACAGCTGAGTCCTGGCCCAAAGCTCCCTTCCTTGGCTACCTTCTCATCTAATCCTTAGCTGGTCATCTCTTACAATTGGATCAAACAGCTAGAATACACACAATAGCGCTGAGACAAAATTCCAGCCTGACAATCAGAAGCCTTTTCTCAAACACTGGCAGTTGGCTGTGTATCTTCTGAGGACTTCTGACACCTTCCATGTGATGCCATTGAGCACAGCTCAGTGTCTTGAGACAGGACACCTTAAAAGCAACAGTAAGCTTTCTCAGAACTCAGCTGGGCTTTGTGCTCATGAATAAAATATTTCCTCCTTTGCTTTATCAATGCATTTTGTGGGCTGAAATATGAGTGGTGACAGAAGCAAAATCAGGGGACTGTTCTGTGAAACAAAAATAGGTTTTATTTCTACAGCTGTCAAATATTTGATGTCCGCGCTGAACTGAAATTATACACTCGTTGTAGCAGAAAATATCTGTTGTACACAGGGCTGTGCAGGCGGTGGGATGTGATTCTGTTGCCTTATGACAGGCTGACCAGTTCAAGTGAAGCTTCAGTGCTTTCTACTCTTTTGTGGACTGAGTTGGGGTTGAGCTTTCTGCTGTCACTTGGGCTGTCTTTTCTGTCCTTTCTTTGGCATGTGGCCTCTGGGGTCCACTGAAAGACAGACAGAGGGCCAGGCAGGGCTGAGAAGCTTCTTGCCTGGACAAGGACACTGCTGTGCTCCGCCAAGGAAAACACCCTCAATGGAGGAGGATTGGGTTATGGAGCATTTAAACTGAACATAACATAAATCCATGGGGCTTGATGGGATGCACCCATGGGTGCTGTGGGAGCTGGCTGACGTCATTGCAAGGCCGCTCTGGGTTGCCTTTGAGGTCCATGGTGACTGGAAGAGGTTTGTGAGGGCTGGGAGGGAGTAATTATCACTCTTGTGGTCAAGAAGGAGCATCTGGAGAGCTACAGGCTGATCTGCTTCTCACCTCAGTCCTTGGGAAGGTGACAAAACTAATTTTGGAAACCATTTCCAGGCACATGAAGGACAAGAAACTGGTGGGGAGTGGTCTACCTATATTTATGGAGGGCAAGTTGTGTTTAACCAGCTTGATACCTTTCCATGATGGGGTGACTAGGTGGTGGGTGAGGGAAGAACAGCGGGTGGTGGTTAGCATCAAAGGCTTTACTGAGGTTGAAGTAGTTTCCCCCCAACATCCTTATAGACACGGTGATGAAGTGTAGGTTAGGTAAGTGACCAGTAAGGTAGATTTGACAACTGGCTGAATGGCTGGGCCCGGGGGGTGCTGAATAGTGGCACAAAGCCCATAGCCATAGAGTACAGAAGAGGCTTTTTAAGGCTAGAGTAGTTGCAGTCGCAGTGGAGAAGGGTAATTTTCTTCCCTCTTGTCATCTTTTGTGCCTTTGTGGACAGCAGAATGCTTAAATCCGAGGTGATTTTTCATGTTTTCAACAGACTTTCTGCAGCAATCCTGATGTGAAGATGCTGGAGGAGCCGGTGATCCATGTAATATTTAACCTGTGTCTGCCCAGGCCTGTGCCGTCATAGCCACCTCCTTTGACGAGAGGAGCCCGCGGGCAGCTGCGATTATACCATCTGCCTGGCCTTGCCTTGATCTCACACTGCAGCAAGTTCTCATGTGACCATGGCGTCTGTCTGACTGGAGAAACAATGGATAATTTGTTTTCTTGTAAGAAAATCTTATACTTCAAATAACTGAAATGGGAAAATACCTTCTACGGATGGGGTCTGCTCGGTGTTCAGTGCACAGCTTGGAGGCTTAGTCTGATGCTCCACCACCGGCAGTTCCCAGCATCTAAAGATACATACAGTTATCTACACACTTCTCTCCTTATAATGTTGGCTCTAATAGATAGATTTTAAAATGATACCTTACAGTTCTAGCCTCTGATAATTCATTGTAATGTTGAAGCAAGCATCAACAAATTGTGGTGTTCCCATGTTGGAAGTACCTTCATTATAATGCTTCCCTGCTAGAATTGTATTCTATTTAAAACTTACATAATAAGAGTAGAAACAACCTGAATATGGGATTAATAACTAATATAACACCAATATGACTGTTAAATGAATATATCAATAAAGCAAGAATCTTAATGTATTTCTCCTTTTGTATTTACCAAAATTTGAGGAAGCTTTTACTAAGCTAAATAATGTCGTGGAGTACAAAGCAGCTGGACTGAAAATCCAACTTACAACTAGCTTACTGCTCAGCAATTCCAATGTTCCAGTGGAATAGCTCCTTAAACCTGTATATGCCTTGTAGTCAGTGCAGACAACAAGGCTTTTTAAAAACAAAAAAATCCCAAACCACAAAAAATAATAAAAAACCCAAACACAAATAACCCAAAAAAGCAAGCAAACAAACAAGAAAACCCAGCAACCAACCAAACCCCACAACAGGCTACATCTTTAAGGGATGCTGCTTGTTGGAGTTTGCTACATATTTCACGGTCTGTAAGGATTACCACAGCAGGAATTTCGCATCACATATTCTGCATCCGTACCGTTACTGCGGTGTCTGAGCCGCTAATTATTCAGGTAATGTAAACACAGCGGCGTGTATCCCTGCGCCGTGGTTACGTTGTAAGCAACGTCTGAGTACGGGCTCCCACAGTGCTCCCCGTTCGGCTTCTCCTCTTACTCGTGGGACATCTAGTGGCAAAAAGGAGGCTGGATCTTGGCGGTCAAAATGGTATTTAGAAAAGTGATTCTTGTTTGGTTGGGGTCTTTTTTTGTCCGTGTCTTTTGTTTTTTTGGTTTTTTTAATGGGGCTTTGGTTTTTTTAATGGGGCGCTGAAGCCTTTTTTTTTTTTTTTTTTTTTTTTTTTGTCTTCTTCTGCATGTTGGTTTATACGGATGTAAGAATTAGGTGGGTTTTAAATATTGATACTTGAAAACAGTTTTGGCTCTTAGTTACAAAAGCAGTTGGTGCAGAAGCAGCGGGGACAAACTGCAACTTGATTTTGTTAGTGCTGCTCTGTTGAGAAACAGCTTGAAGACTTGCTGAAACAGTTTTACCTGAGTAAGACTGCTCTTTGTTCCAGCTTACCTCAGTCTTGTGACACCTTGCTGCTCCTTCCAGAAGCCATTTATCCCTTGTGTTTCGCAATTTATTTACATTCCCAATGTATTTATTGGTGTGTTTCTCTCGAGAGGTACACCCTACTGTTGGCCATCAGATTCTAAGAGCAGATGTGGCGCTCCTCAGCAGCGGGAGCAGACTTCAGCCTGGCTGTAAGCACTGTGGGAATACAGGGGAGTGGCAAGGTGGGGGGCAGGAAGAGATGTTTTGTTCACAAGTCTTGCTGTGTCTCCAGGATATTTGATGTATTGCTGGATAGTCTTTGCTGCAAATATTTTGCGGAAAGTAGCTCAGGCTTCAAACATGTATGACATGGGATGGGACAGCTCCCTTTTCTATTCTGCTTTCTTCTCTGCAGGACTGGGAGAAGTGTAGTGAAATCAAAATAATGGATATGAGAGGTGTCCTCTAAAAGACAGCAGCCATGGGTTCTGCGTGGCAGTAAGCTTGCACAGCAAGAAGTTCCCTGGGCATGATTTGGCTGCCCCACTTCTTTCCCATGGCTCTGTAAGAATAATTGTGGAAACAGTGGAATGTTCTTTCTTTAATCTTTTTTTTAACTCTTTACTCTTCTTGGCAAAGCCTATGCAAACCCTCTTTGATGGAGATGGAGGGGCTAATTTGAACCTCTGTAATGCCCTCAGATATTTCATAGCAGAATCAGATCTGTAGAATAATGTAACTGTCTTTAAATCTCTGCTTTAATGGTGTGGTTTTTATCATCTTTCTAGAACATGACCTGTTTGAGGGTTTTTGGTTTTTTCCATTATGGTCTGCACCCTTAAGGGCACAGAATCCATTTAGAAAGCAAATTGATATCCCTCTGACCCTAAGTTTTGGGGGTTTATGTAACAGGGCCCTAATGGGAAGATTAGCTGGAAAATCTCTGAGCATTTCTGAGCTCTATCAATAGGTTTCTGCACGTCAGATTCTGAAGCTCAAGGCTTTTCCCCTTGCAACCAGCACATGCCAGGGAACACCACTGAATGTGGACTGATGTGCACTTAGATGGTAGGTGGCATCCTCAGAGAGGATGGAAGACCTGGGAGCCCAATGACATCCTGTGGTTTAAGCACCACACAGATGCACACTCAATTCCTCTTCCCTTCAGCCGAATGGGAAACAAAATAGGAAGAGTAAAATATTTCCCCCCTTCCTGGCTGAGCATGATGCTGCATGCTGTGGGCCGTCCCTTTGGTCATTTCAGGTCAGTTGTGCTGGTTGTGTCTCCTCCCAATTTCTTGTGCATGTCAAACCTACTCATTGAGGGGGCAGAGTTGAAAAGGAGACAGCCCTGCTGCTGTGCAAGCACTGCTCAGTGATATCCAAAACATCGGTGTGTTGTCAATGTTGTTATAGTCACAAATTCATAAGACAGCAGCATACGGACTGCTAGGAAGAAAATAAACTCTGTCCCAGTCAGACCCAGCACAGGCTCCGAGGCGATCCAGCCGCTCCAGCTGCATTCGGCAGAGGTAGGATCATTAGTTGCTAAACTGTGCAGGAGCAAGGCGGGAGGTGCTGGAGCTGTACAAGGCAGGATGTCCGTGTGTGAAGCTGGCTGTCTCCAGCTTGATGTTCAAGGGTTATTTGCCACCCAAGAGAAGCTGGAGCAACGATTAGGTCCATTCTCATTACTCTTTTCCAGTTCTGTAAGAGGGGACTTTGAGAAAGTAATTGCAGGACATGAGTGGGGATGGTCTGAGGGGAAAGGGAGGGAAGTGCACGCAGGGATGAGGTGTGCCTGGGAGACAGCAGGCGCAGGAGCCGGAGTGGCTGAAGCCTAGCGGGCCATACTACCCTCCTTAGGTGTCTTCCTAGTACTTGCACCGTTTGGTGCTCCATGCTCATCTGGGAAAGTACGTCAGGAATGGCAGCTTGTTTCATGCTGGTGGTAAAATGTTGGCTTGCAATTGGTGTAACTGGAGGTTGTGGAAAAGCATGTATGCAGCACGCTGCCTCTGGGCGGCCTGGACCTGGTGAGGCACATCTATTCTGCTTCATGCCTGGCTGGCAAGCTTGTGTGCCATCTGTGAGATGTGAGCTGCAAAGTGCATGGCTATGGTACACCCTGCAAATCATCTGCTGTTATTTCCGGACAGTGTGAAGTCCTACAAACCATTGGAATTTTTCTGCGTGGTGTTCTGAACCTTTATAGTCCTGTACCAGCACAGCTGGACTTGAATACAAATTTATCATGTGAAAGTAGAGTCAAGGCATTTTTTTCTACTGACAGGAATCTTCTGATTTAGCAGCTCTGGGATTTCATAGTATCCTGAATTTTAGTAGGCACAGTAAAAAAGCCAAGCAACTCTCCCCTTGATGCAGTTGCTGCATGTAGCTTACACGTAGCTGGGAGCTGGCATTTCTCTTCCCAGCCCATCATCTGCTGTACTTACGCATGCCTGAAAGGTGTATTCCCACCTTTTGGTCTGTGTGATGGAGATACCAAGTCTGTTTGCATGTTTGGTGGCTCTTGTATCATTTACTGTTTTCGTTTGATGCCAGGAAGGAAGGCTGTCCTGTCTCAGCCCCGTGGAGAGGTGCCATGCCTCTCTAGGATGGAGTCACGGAGCATGTGGGACAGGAGCTCCCAGACCACAGATGGGGCAGACATGGGGCTTCCTTTCCATGGGGAGGGAAGGCCAGGGGCCTCAAAGGCATCCACCCAGGTTGCCCATCTTTCAGTAGCCATCCTCCTATGGAGGAAATCCCTTGCAGTCTGGCAGATTACACGTTTCCCCCTATTCTTTCAGGCCTGCTCCTTACACTTTCCCTAGGCTTTTCTTGGTTTTTGAAAAGTCCATCAAAAGGCTTCCTTAAACTGCTTCTTGGCACCTTTCAGATCCTTCTTACATTTGCTGTTTGCTTGTGAGGCTGTGACCACTCAGGGTGACCGAATTTGGAAACAGATGTCATGTGGAAACTGTCACCAGCGTGCTCTTTTGTGTGTGTGTGTGCTTAGATAATCCCTTCTATCCGATAGTTTATCAACCTGAACGGATAACAGCCCGTGACTGCACCTCCCCATTAAGATGGTGCACTATAAATGGTGGCAGTGGATGGCAGGTTCAGGTTCTGCATGTGATTCTGGCATGGCACGTTTCTGGTGGTTGAAGGACCCAAGCCTTGAGTTTAAGACATGTTTTCTCTTGCCCTGTCACTGGGACAAGAGACCAACTCCCAACTGCCTACAGCCTGCTTCCAGGTAGTTGTAGAGAGCAAGAAGGTCCGCCCTGAGCTGCCTCCTCTCCAGGCTGACACCCCCCCCAGTGCCCCCAGCCTCCCCCCATCAGCCTTGTGCCCCAGCCCCCTCCCCAGCCCCCTAACTGGATGCATTAGAAAGGGAATTTCCATGACTGACTATGAGAGAGAGGCAGTGCAGCAAGCAAGGGAGATGTTGGAGCTGACCACTGGGAAGAGAGCGGAGTAGCATGTATGGGGTTGGTTTGGTAACAAAAAAGGTCAGTACAGCTGCTTCTGGGCTGCAAACTTGCTTTAGGACTTTATTTTCAGATACCAAATGTTAAGCTGGTCCTTTCACAATTGAACCTCACCTTCTGTGTGATGGAAAATTACTGCCCTCATGTTCTCTCTATCCTGTTGCAATACTAAATACTCTGAGAGATGCTTATCCATGCTGTTAATGTGTAATAATGGGATTGCTATTTTAAAAATCGATACAAATATCACACTAAAAAAGAAAGGCTTATAGATTAGTCTGTCAAGAGCTGTTGTAATAGATCTGTCTGACATTTGAGACACTTTCCCCAAAAGTACTCTTTCAGTTTCAAATTACTTTTTAAATGTTGCTGGTTGCAGATTCCAGGCTAGCTAATACAAGTTGTTAGAGTGAAAACCTTTCTCTGCAGTTTCAGAGAAGCTGGAAATCATAAATGTTTTCATTATTTTTTCAATTGATCGAGAATATATTCTCTCAGAAATTAGGGAGTGGCAGCTTCAAACACATGCTTTATTTTTGTGGTTTCAGCCATCTGGTAGAGTAGAGAAGCTGAAGAGTTGAAGATGATGTGAAAGTTTAGAACGGATCTTTCTAATATTGCCACTTGCGGTGTGAAAAGCTGAATGATGCTGACTTGATTGAGACTCTTTGAAATTCAAAAAATTGCTAGCAGATGGTATATGCATTTATAATCTAGGTATTTGAAGTTGTATGAAATATCCTTCTTATATTTTAACAATATTTCTTACTCTTCTCATTTCCCTTCCACAGCTCTGTGTAAAATGTCTCAATGGTCCTCATCTGTCAGTGTACTCTGCAGCCTTTCTTTTTCTGTGATTTCTAAAGGCCTATTCATTACAAATAATTGCAGTTATTCATCAAATTCAGGGCCACGTCTTTGGGGTGTGTATGTTCTGGTGAGAGTTTGAGACCAAAAATGTTACCAGTGCTAATAGCTTGAAAACTTGCAAGTCTTTGAAGGATTACTGTTACTGCTCGCTCCAAGATTTACTGCTCAGAGAGGTGAAAGAGTTTGTGTGTGCAAGCGTTTGATTCAGAGGTGTGTTTGACTTGACTCCATCTTAACGTTGCTGTGGCTTCCACCTTGCAAATAGGGAGAAATGAGGAACTAGCACAATTACTCCCTTCCCCTTAAAGCCTACAACATCGGTGGCACGCAAGAAGATACATGGAGGGAAGGAGGACAAAAAGGTGATAGGCGTTCACTGCTGCAGCTGGGTGGTTCTTCACTCCTTGGAGATCCTCCCTTATGAGATGGGACAGAAGGTTTGGCTTGTTTGTGATCACTTTGTTCTGTAACCAGGCTGGATGGGGCTTTGAGCCACCTCGTCTAGAGGAAGGTGTCCCTTCCTATGGTAGGGGGATTAGAACTAGATGATCTTTAAGGTCCCTTCCAACCCAAACCATGCTGTGATTCTGTGATAAATAAGCTTCACTAGGGACTGTAGGCTTGCTGGTGCCTTGGTGGATCAGGACAGTCCAGTTAAAGACTGGGCGGTTGCTGCACTTCGATACAGCCGGCAGGTTTTGTGGTACTTCAGGTTACCTTTGGAGGTTGAATAAATAGAGCTGTCTTGCTGTTTTGTGTGCTGAGATTAATTTTATTTATGCAACATATCAGGATTTTTGTCCTTAATTCAGCTTTTTGTAGAGGATTAGCTATAAAGCTCTGTTTGCCACAGGATCTGTGTGGAATGGCTACCCGCTCTAGGCTTTCTCAAATCGTCTATAGTGCCCAGTTATATGCTTTATCTTTAAAAAGTCTTCAGAGCACACAGCTCTCGGTGTGAACCCAGACAAAGACTCTACAACTATGTCGAGGTCCTCAAACTTAAATCAACGTAGACCTGGATGTTCAGACTTTGCGTAGAGGCGGCGAGAATCACAAAGCTGTGGTGTTTTGTAACTGCAGTGAAACAGGCAAAAAAAGAGATTTGGTCCTAGGTGTCCACAGGGTAGTGAGGGTGAGACACCTTGGTGTAATGGTAGGAATCCATTGAACCTTGGAAAATTTGACAGTCCTTGAAAGATTTGCAATTGTAATGAAGAGCTCATTGTAATACCCTTACTCTTGTTCAGAAATAGTTGGCTAAAATTAGCCCAGCGCTAGTACTGTTTAATCTCACAGTTCTTGATATTTGCCATGTATTAAGAAGCACAGCAAATTCTGCAGACTTCAGTAATCATCCATTTAAAATATCTCTCTGGCTTAAAGAGCCTGGAGAACTTCAGCCTTGCCCTATCTGCATTTTAAAGTATTTTTGAATGCACAGGCTTACTTTAGGGTTGAATGGCCTGGAAGGTAACTGAAATATCAAATGGCTTATTTACCTATAGGCCAAGTTTGCCCTCAAGTCTGCCAAGCCTAAAGGTCTTAACGGTTGATTTTGCAAGCCCGGAGGTTAATCCCAGCAAACAACTTCTGCTCACGTTTTGGTTTCTATTTATAAGCCTGTTCCCCTGCCAGTTTTCTGACTCCTCACTCACAGTAATCCCGCCCCCCCCCCCCCCCCCCCCCCCCCCCGCAGCTGTTTTTTGGGACACACACCATTGCTGGCTCATGCTGATCTTGCTGGAAGTGGTGCCTGTGGTTTCTGGCCAGCCCATCAATTAGTGGGATTGGTGAGGTTTGTTTCTTGTCACTGTCTCCATGGTACCTTTGTCAGGTCTGTGTCTATATATTTTGTTTCTGGTTTCCCTATTTTTCCCTTGGTTTCCCAGCTGACAGGGTCGCCAGCCGGATGATCTCACTGGAGTAAGCATTCTCACACGCACATGCCTTCATCAATTGGTGTGACTGACTAGGTTTGCTCGTTTTTTAAAAAATATCTTTTTTTGCCTTCACTCATTGGCCCTGTCTGTCACTCCCTCACAGTGCTGCTGGTGTTTATCTCTCCCCCCGGTTATTTCTATTTTAAAGCCCTCTTTACCAATTCCCCCACTCTACTGGCAAAAATACCATTTCCCCACTTGGTGGTGGATCCCATCTCTCCTACACAGAAGCTGATCTGCAGTGTCCTGTGGTCACAGATACAAAAAACAACGCCAGCTCCGCAACCACTTGTTGACCTGCGTATCGGTGCCCTTCTCGTACCGTTTCTCCTCACCCAGAGAACTGAGAACATCCCATGACCCTGACTGCCCTCAGGGCTCTATAGTCTGTCGGCAGGTGGCCCAGATCCTTGTTGAAGGCATGCTTGGCTCCCCTTCAGCTTTGAGAGTGGTGAACTTTTTCTGCTAAAGTCTGTTCTAGTTGTAGGAGTAACTATAATGATAAGAAAAATTAGGAGAGCATCAAAGGGAATTGCGTTGTCCCCGAGAATGGACATCACAGAAGCAATTGTTCTGGTGCGTTTTTTTTAACTGTGGAGATGAAGTGAAGATAATATTTGCCTTTTTTCAGCCCCCATCTTGATCACCATAAGATGATGCCATGTTCAGTATTACGGCTGTATTGTGGAACTTTCTTCAGGGTATGCTTCCAGCTGGGACCGAGGCTGATGGCAGCGCCGAAGCCAAAGCGCTGTTCTGGCTTCACTGCAGGTTACTGAGGGACCAGGATAGCTACAGCACGGAGTAAATCTAGCATGCTTTAAACCTACCAGCTGTCCTTAGGAGGAAACTTTGGGTCCTGGGACTTTGGGTGAACTTTAACCTAATAAATATAGTGTCTTGGGGAAAGAACAAGTGAATGCTTTGTACTGCTGACTTGCTATAGACATGCTGGAAGACAGGCAGATGTGACCAGACTTGGAGAAGTTACAGCCCCTATGAGAAACGTGTACTCTCTATGCAATACCAGTGCCTTCTAGAGACACTTATTGTCAGAACTGATATATGCTCGGAGAAGGGAGAGAGGGAGAGTAAGAGGGGTGCTTCTGGTCCCTTTTTGCTGCTGGTTGTGACTGTAGCTAGACAATCTTGTTCTGGTGAAAATGATGCTTTGTGTTCTTCTCCACTCTTGTGTGTGAAGTCCAGGGGATGTCTCAGAATCAGCAATGTCTGCAGAAGCTCTCCAGAAGTGTAACTACAGACATGTTATGCACTTCACTTTTGTGCCTGACCTTGGTCTTGTGCTGTTCTTTCCCTTAAAGTCTATCAGAGCCACCCAACTCCCAGACACCAAGGTCCTTACGGTCTTGGGAGAATTATTAAATGTGTGAGTGTATCAAATTCATGGTTTATTCTAAATCACTTTCATTTTAGTGTTGCATGATGGACATAAAATCAAATTTATAAACTACTCCTGTAAAGAACAGACTGCCTGGTGTTTTTAAGCACATAGGCTTGACAGAAGCAGCTGATTAATAATTAATTAAAATAATGGTCAATGAAAGAAGTATACCTTTGCTAATCTATAATTACTTGGAAGCTTCTTCATACATTTTCTATGAGTCTTTTCCTTGTAAGACTCTGAAAAAGTATATTTAGTGTTTGTTTGCTTTCAACTATGGTTTTTAGTGGATATTGACTGAAACAGTGTCTTAATCAGTCTGACCTCAGCCTCTAAGGGATTTTTTTTCCATTGACTATATCTCTTCCTCTTTGCCTCTCCCTGTGTGCTGAAATTCTTGTCAGAGCTGCTAGCTCTGTCTATTAATGTAGCCTTTAGTGCTGCTTATTTTAAGACTTTTGAGCTCAAAACTTTTCTGAACATTCCCGTCTTGGTGGACAGTTCTCGCTGACTTTGATCTGAACTGAATTTCTTGGAAGCAATTTCTTCTCATCCTCCTAATTTTCTCAAACTGACTTTCCAGCAGCAGCTGGGCTGAGAACAAAATACTGAGTAATGCAAAGCATTTTGAGAGGGCTTGAGGAGTTAGGTCTTCTGTGTGAAGACCACTCAAACTGGGTAATTCAGTCAGGTTTTCCCACCTCAAGCCTGGAGTCTGACTATTTCTTTAATTTATTTTTTTCCTGTTGACTTGGCAAGGGTTCCTGTATTCTGTTTGTCTTCTCTGCGTTCCTTGCCACTTTTCATCACTTCCTATTTCAGCAAGCGTGACTGAACCCAACTTCTGTACTGCAAAACAGAAGGGTGTCCTTAGCCTCTCATCACTATGTTTTTTTTAGAAAATAAGTTGTTCAGAGTGATCTGGGGTGAATAGCACAGGTGATTTGAGATATTTGTAGCTCCACAATCCAATTCCTTAAGCAAAAGGCCACTGTAGATACAAGATACAGCGCTTGCTAAAGCTCGCTAACCCAAAGCAAGTGTGAAGAGTGGTTTGTCAAGTTGTTCCTTTCTTAGTTTTGCTTGTGAAACATGCAGGGCTTGGCAGGCTAATGAGCAGGGAGTTTATCTGATTGTTTTTATATTTTTTTTTTTTCATTCATCAGGTCTGTTCAGGAATCACCATGATTTAAATAGAACCACTGGCAAGTGAGGTGTCAACATGCGATGTGTTCTTGTCACTGTAGAGTACCCTAAGATATGTGTTTACTGTTTGTACTTGTACTATGCACTGGGAGGTATCGTGGAGGGTCTGTGGGGAAATGGGACAGGCGGAGTGTGGGATGCTGTGGTCAGGCTGTTACAATGCAGAGGCAGCTGCTGTCTGTGGTTACATGGACAGCCTTCAAGGGTGTCTGCCAGCATCCAAGAAATTGATTTCTCTGCCTCAAGAGAGCCTGATGTTGTTCTCTTATGCCTATCAGCCTTAGGTTAACTATAAATCCAGCTTCTTGCTCGTGTTATCTCTCTGGTTATTGGAATCCTAGGGCATCTTGGGGCCGGTAACAGCTTCCCACAAAATGTTCCATGGAATTGTGTTGTTACACAGAAGGGCTTGAGAATGATGCAAGTTAGGGTTCCTCCAGACAGTGGCTGAATTGGGAAAAAGTAAAAAATATCCATGTCTTTGACAGTCCTACTCCTTTACAACAGCAGCATGTGCACCTGGGCTACTTCCAACAGCTACTACAGACTGGTAAGTGATTTTAGCCTGTGCCCACATCTGTTCTGTGCTGTTAATCAGTAGTCCAGTACCTGCTGTTGGAAGTGCAGTTTTCATCAAGTCAGGGCACCCTAAATTTGTCACTCTGGATGACCTGCATTTCCAACCACGCTTCTCAGCTGAGCGCTTCTCTTGGCACAGCTTTCATGTTAGCTCCATGGGGTCGATGATTGCTGCCACAGAACAAAAAGGGACAGCGGGAAAAGAAAGCAACAGGACTTGGACAAGTTATCCCTGGTCAGCCTGGTCAAGGAATTGTAATAGGCGGTATGTTCCTAAAATTACCAAGTTTGTACTTAAGCTTGCACCTATACTAGGGGTATATAATTGACTGTATGCTATTGGTCTCTTCTCTGGTGAATCCTGTCCTAGGTTAACAAAAACGTCCTTAGCTGCATCTGAAGGTGAAAGAATCTGTGGGCCAAATAGTCGAGTATGAGTCAGCAGAGTTCCCTGGAGCAAGAAAGGCCAATGACATCCTGGGTCTATTGGCAAGAGTATGGCCAGCAGGTCCAGCAAAGTGATTCTTCCTCTTTATTTGGCTTTTTTTTTTTGAGGTCACATCTGGAGTGCTGTGTCCAGTTTGAAGCTCATCAGTACAAAAAAGACGTGGATGTACTGAAGTGAGACAAAGCAGAGGCCACCAGGGTGCCTGGGGTGGGCACGCTGGTGCACATAATACATGAGGAAAGCTAAGCTGAGAAAGGTGCTGGGGGGGGGGATCTTAATGGTGTCTGCAAGTGCCTAATGTGGGACGGTGTAGAGGGAATGGGTCCAGACTTCTCAGAGATGTGTGGGAATAGGGCAATGGACTTAAGGTGGAACAAAGGAAATTGCAGGTAGATACTAAGGGGGAAAAATCAGCCCAAGAGTGGTCAAACATGGGGGAAAAACGGTCTTGAGAGGTTGTGGGATTGATGTTCTCTGAGATAGAGCCATACGTAAAATCGGAGTATCGCAAATGGGAAGGAACCCATAGGATCATAGAGTCCAGCTCCCTGCTCCTTGCAGGAGTACCTGAAACCAAACCATATGACAAAGAGCATCATTCAGATGCTCCTTGGACTCTCGTCAAGCTTGCTCAGTTCTGATTTACCTGGGCTTCTAGAGGTACCTTCCCATTTATGTGAGACTGATTCTATGTTTTCCATAGATGAAGGGCATTTTACCAAAGAGAATGTATTTAGAGATTTGATTAAGTGTACCTTTTATAGGGGGAGATAATCAAATGCCTGCTGCTGACACACACTGTTATCCACGTAGTGGTGTGAAATTTGATGTATGAGGTTTGCATGTTACATCCAGTTTCCAGAGAATGGAGACTGAAATAGTCACAAGCATATGTTCATTTTGACAGAATATGATTAGATGAATTTGACAGCATACTTTAGTAATGTGTCTTTGTAAAAACAGATGTACTTCTTCACTGGAGCAGTTTCTTTTGATTAAATTAACATTTGTGAAAGCTTTTTCTTCAGTGTTACCACTTGTCTTTGTGCCATATAATATAGCTTTGCTTTATATGTGTGATCTCAGTGCATGCAAAATAGGCATATGAATATTATGCATAACCCCCCCCTCAAAATAGAAAAATATTTAGCGTGTCTCAGTTATGAACTTTGCAACAGTGCGTGGTACCAGTTATTACTAAAGAAATTTTCTGTATCTTGCAGCAATGTTACAATGAGCCTTATAAAAACGAATGAACTTGATATTCTTCTTAAACATTTTGGATATATTCAAATATACTTCACTACTGAAGTATGCATGCTTCCTTTTAAAGAAGGCGATTTTGCTGAAGTTTAGTTTTGATGCCAATGTGAAGAGAAATTATTACCACTTTCAATTTTTTGGCTTTTAGTTTTGACAGCTTTCATTGCCAAGCCCGTACCTTAAAGAACTGCTGTGTAAATGCAGTAGACTTCTCTGTGACACTCGTCACCTGGGTTATCTTGGGTTAATGCACATTTTTTATTTTGATCCTAGTTGAATTTAAAGAAATCCACGTAGCTGTAGCAAAGCTAAGCTGGTGAGCCTCCTGCATTGAAACTGGGAGCCAGTCTTCAATCGACTAGTATGTGTGAGGCTAGGGGCTTGCTTATCTCTTTTTTGTGTGTTCTGGGGTTTTTTTAGCTGATCTAAAGTGTCCTATGCTTTTAATCTCCTCACTCCTCCTCATTTTTAAAGCTTGATGAACACTTTCTCAGAACGTTTCCATCAAATTAAGTGCATAAAAGCCTGAGGTGCACGATTGCTAGTCACTCTGAACATTCATAAGCTGAAAATTACATAATCATTTTTGGTGGATTTCTTTTATTTCTAAGGCTTTTACAGAAAGAATCTGACAGTGTTCTGTTCATACCTATTAATATTTCACACCAAAATGCACTTTTAAAGCTTTCTGGGCTAACATGCATATTGGAATAGTTTCACCCATTGTTCTCCAGATGCAGTGTGCTCTCAAAGTAAATACAAGTGTCTGCATTTAGGAATCTAAATTAAAGGTTTTAGATTCCTAAAACCTAAATTAAAAAAGATTTTAAATGCTTGTGAAACAGCAGGATGGGTAATAAGAGAGGGCAGGATCACAGCTTTCTGCTCTGTTGTAACCCAGCTTTCAAGAGTCCATAACACTAGGTCTCTATCTTCGAGAGGTCCCAGTTCCATTTGCCTAGGAGGCTGTCCTCTTTAAATGAGACTAACTGGACACACAGACTAATACGAGGTGCCTCTAATGGATTTGGACTCTGTCAACAATCCCTTTTTGAACAGATCAAATACCTGTATATTGCCAAAATGTTGCCATTTTGCACTAGGTTCTGTTCTCTTTAGCGTGCCCTTTAGCGTGTCATTGTAGACTTGATAGAATATTCTGCTACATACCTTGGAAAGGAAAATGGCTAAAAATAACAAAATTGCTTTCAGTAATTAATATTAAATCCTTGTGACTTGAGCAGCCAGCTGGAAATATGCTATTCTACAAGGTTTTCCATTCAAAATGAGTAAGAATCACTGGAGCTGGGTGTCTTCGTTTATCTCCAGCCAGTGCGCTTGCCTTCCTGAACACAGGACGAAATGGGTAACCAGAAAGTGTTGCCTGGTCACAGAACCATGTCTCTTGAGCAATTATCTCCCCAGAGAAGCGCTCTTTAGGCTATTCCAAGATTCTTAAATACCCAAACCCCAAAGAAGCTCTGCTATCTGTGTTTTTGTTGCCAAAGTTGTACTGTAATGGGACCTACCACATCTGTGCTTCAGATTGGACTCTGCTGTAGTGCAAATAGTCTTGTTGACCTTCCTTGCAGTGAAGAATACCTTCTGCAGGTCCTCATTTTACTGAGCTTTCCTATAAACCAGAAGTGAAGTCAACAAATTGTCTATTATCCAAAATGTGCATCCCAGTGGTCCACACGCACAGGACTAGGAGTCAGATCTGTCTGCTCTTGCTAAAAAAAGGGGTGGCGGGGAAGCCTATCCTTGTCCTTTTGCTTGATTTGAAGAGCTTCCTCTGCTTGATCTCAATGCTTTTCTGGGGTGCCTGCTGCTAGGGTATTGACCTGCCACCCAGGCAGCAGCTTCAGATGCTCTCCTTGGCCAGAGCTGGGAAATAGCAAAAGACACAGAGAACTTCTCTGCTTCGCTGAGAACAACTGGGCATTTAAGGAGCAAGGGAGGTAGAGAGACAAAGGGCATGGGGTTAAAATGGCAGATAATATCTTTATTTCTCCTCAGGTTTGTTGTGCTCATGCTAATGACATTCAAGGTGCTTTTGAGGTTGAGAAGTGCTAAAGTATTCTAGTTCACGTTGAATAATTTGTATCGCTTTCTCTCCCTCTTCTTCTAACACTGTTGAGAAATGCCGTATCTAAGCTGGAAACGCGATGCGGGATGGGTTTGTTCTTCCCAGTGGTTATGAATCCGAAATCGCTACATAAAAAGGGTAGGCTAGGGAGCCACGCTAGCTGTTACCCCTGCTTGAGGTGAGTTTCTGCAGTCTGGATAAAAAGGGAAAAAGTGGGTCTTTTATAGCAAGTGATAAAAGGGGGTACAGAACGCACATCATACAGAGTAAATGAACTTCTGTGTGCAACTGCATCAGTGTGTTTCCTGCTCAAACAGGAACAGTGTTAACAGCTTGCAGCCAAAGCAAAATAAATCCGGGGGGATTTCTGTGATAGAAATGTTCTTTGTGAAGCTCCATGTAACACTTTGTTTTAGCTTCTGTAATTACGAAGTACCCTGGCTGTTCTACGACAGTATTTGGCATTTTGCTCTCTCTGGTGATCCATGGGGAGAATTTAGACTAGGGAATGGTGGTGATTAGCACTCAGCAGAAGTATTTTGCCTTTTTGACTATTTGATCCATCATGCTTCTATAGTGCTGCAAAACCTATCTGTATTTTTGCTTGGGCTCCTCTCCGAGTTTCAGGTGGGAACAGATGACCCAAGAATATTTTAATCCATTAAATTCTGTGGTGGCTATGCTGTGAAACCCCATATACAAACCTCCAGTAAGACGTTGTCTTTAAACTGTGGGTTAATAACGTATGGCTCAAAGCTTAGCCAAAACAACCTTGTTCCTAAAAAAGGGTTTCATGGCCAGTAGTGGTGATTTTAATGCTGTCAGCCTGTGACAGTGTCCTTGGCATTAAAAATTTCGTTTGGAGTGGTGAAATGAGACTAACTTAAGAAAACAAACAAAAAACAATCAAAAAACCCCGCAGAAACTTTATAAAATAATTGATATATTGGTTAACTTCACAGGTTCACTGTCAATTCTGCTTTCACCTTTAAAAGCCCTTCTTAAGCTCTCAGGTGATGGGATAGAAAGTGATTTACTGCCAACCACTGAAATGAATCCCATAGTACCTGGCTTTCTGCACAGTGGAGGCTGCAGGGTTAAGAAATCCCTGTAGCTCTTCGGCACCATTTGCCTTAAATGCTCTCTTGTTTATACTTTTTTTTTTTAAAGGATCATAAGGCTTACTGATGTGCAGAAACATTTTTTTTTTCTCTGTTCCCAGTACAATGGACAATAATTTAATATCTATGTGAATTTCCATGTCTTAGTAATACAGGTGCTCGCTGTATTTTCATTTCTGCATAGATAATGACACTGGTGTTCTGAATGTTGATCTTGAGGATAAGGGCTCTCACTTCACTGATCGTAGAAACATAACATTTTTGGTCAGGATCCACAATAACCCCTTTCCTATAGTTCACAAATATTCACCTCTTGTTTAGTCCAAAACTGGAGTTCTACACTTCATGTGAATTAGGAGACGGCAAATTC
The DNA here is from genome assembly GCF_023634085.1 of Falco cherrug. Lineage (NCBI taxonomy): Eukaryota > Metazoa > Chordata > Aves > Falconiformes > Falconidae > Falco > Falco cherrug. Next base: position 7,629,173 of record NC_073704.1, on the reverse strand, counting down.
TGTGCCATTTGGTAAATTCTTAGTGAAATTTTCTGGTGGAGACAGACCTGACGTTTCTGGAATGCAGTAAATATTAGTGCATTTAATGTAATTCCTGTAGGTTTGGAATACTTGCATATGTATTCTCAGACCAAGACTGCAGGAATGCTGGGAAGTGTGAATAATCGCCAATGGAAGAGCTTTTATCTTTAGAAAACATTTACCATCTTTGCCCAGGTAGACTAAAACTTCCTGATATGTTTGGAGAGCATCTCTGACTTATGCTCAGGGTGCCCCGTTTCTTACTTGAGGTATGGAGGAATTTGCTACACCTGAGAGCCATGAAGTGGCCCCAAAAATCTGTCTGGTCCCCAGGTTTGCTGTGCATGAGAGAAACACGCAGAAGAGTTTGTTCCCCAGCTCTGCAGCTCCTTTTTTTTTAAGAGATGACTGAACTAATGAGTATTTACGTATTCATTAATTTCTCTTATTGTTACCAGCCAGACTGGTTTCACAGGGTATTGACTGAGGGACTTACTGCAGCTATAAACCACAATAAAGATTCATGTTCAGTACGTCAGTAGTATTGATGCATGATCATATTGTTTCTGTCTGTCCCTGAAAGCTCTGTGTTCTTGTGAAATAGGATGGCAGAAGATGTATAGAAGTGATTTATATCTCTCTTAGGATTAGCTGCACGTCTTTGATGTGTTTCTGAGTGGTTCTTAGCAGTCGTGGATCACTTGGATGAGTAATGTCTTTGGGCTGAACACGTGTGGTAGAGGCAGGCAGGATGGTGGTGACTCCTGCGTTAAATACAAGGTCCCTGGTGTACGGAGTTCTAGGAGAAGTTTCTCTGATGGATGGTGAACCTGTAGCCTATGTTGTGGGGTCTGGATTGAGTGAGGAAATGAGAGAAAATGTTTGTGACAGTTTGGCAGTGCAAATAAAATGGAAACTGCAATAGCCACCAATAGTTTAAACTCTTAACCGCTTTTTACTATCGGCTTAAGGTAGGCTTTGTGTGATAATAGCTCTGATGTGACAGGGGAAGTGGAGACACGTGTACGAAATTACAGGCGTTACGGCTTTAGTTAAGACTTAGTTTTGTGCAGTTACCATTTTGTGATCCTAGTGGTGTTTGATGTCTAAGCTCCTACAGTCCATTTGGTACTTATTTCATAGTGGAACCAATTGGACAACCAAGCCAAGAAGGAAAGAAAATGGAGCAGTGAAGTACACGGCAGCTGCCTGTTCCTAAGTTATTAGTTGCTGGTGTGCAGTGTGTATTGCAGAGCAGGCACACAGCTGGTAGGTGCTGCAGTATGAAGTTAAGCCTCTAAGTAAAAACTCGTGCAAATGCAGATGTGCGTATGCCAAGGTAATGTGAGTTGGAAGGTAGGTAAAGCTATCTCCATCACAAAAGGAAAGATTGCTCTGAGGCCAGGCTGCAGGTTGGAAAATTCCAGCTCTATTCCCTCTTCTGCCAGCGTCTCTTGGCAGAATAACTTATCAGGATTGATTAGTCCTTCGTGCTGCGAGTCCTGGCAGAGCAGCAGCACCTGCCTCACTGTGACTGGAGGGAAAAGTGCATCTGAGACTTCTCACTCCTACTTTTACAAAAAAATGCTACAGGAGTCTTTTTGAGCTTTTTTTTGGTGGCTATCCACTTACGTGTCCTACCCTACTGACTGCACACTGGGAACAGACTCCTATGTGCATCATTCCCTCCATTTGGTTTCCAAGGGAGAAAAGCCTGGAGCTGGGCGAGCGGAGGGCGCCCAGTGCATGGCACAGAGTTCCCTACTCTGGGTGCTCTGGGATCATGCTTCAGAACACACCTGAACAGTTTAGAGACTCTTCCGATTACCAGAAAATATCACTGTGAGCTTTTGACCATCAACAGAAACTCAAAACACTTCAGCTTGGTTTTAACGGTTGTGTTTTCAACAGCAGATCTGTAATTGCAACACAAACTTGTTTTGTCTTGAGCCTTTTGAACGGTATGCCTTTGTTCTTTTTCTCTGGCACTGGGATTGCTCATGGATTAGAAGCTTCTGCCCTTCAGAGCTGGATGTATTTTCTCCTTGCATGCTCATCCACTGCAGTGCAAAGCAAAACAGGATTGTGGGGGAGTGCTTGGGCTGGTGGGGTGGTGATATCTGCCCAAACTGGGTCACTACAAGGATGTAGAAGGTTCTCCAGCAGCACACCAAGTTCTGCTTTCTGCAAGGACAGTGGGCTGGGAACAGTCTGGCTCTCCAAGGAGGCACTGTGAATGTCAGCAATAGAAATTGCTCTTGCCGAAGTCAATAGCTTTAACTTAAAGGCCGAAGAAAACCAGATTACATTGATAAGTGTCAAACAAAAAGTTAGGGAACAGAGTAAGGTTTTTGTTGGGTCAAACCGTCGGTAGCTGCAAAGCCCTCTGTTGTACTCACCAGTGTTTCAACAACCTTGTAGTAAATCATGTTAATAAGTGTTGATTTTAGAACTGTTTCATTATCTTCTGGTATATTAATATCTAATTATTTATTCCCACAAGCATTTTCTTGTACTTCTGGCTTTCTAATAGTGCTGTTGATTGTGTAAATTAGCTGCAGTGTTGTTTCTAGTTTTTGTAATACCTTGGTAGCAGGTGGGACCAAAACATCGCTGTTCTCATAGAAATAACCTGCAACTGTTATTTCCTGTGCCCTACTGCAATTATGTGTGCCTTCGTTATTAATTGGTGAATAATCCTGCTGTTGCTTGCTCCCGTGCATTATCTCTTCCTCTGTGCCCTCCCTTAAAAGGAAAGCATGACACAGATAAAAAAGGTGGGGCTTTGCAAGCCAAAGTATATCAAAACCTTCCTCTTTGAGTAATGATTTCAGTAGGATTGCTGGGGCACATTCTGGAGACTTTGGTAAGTGTTCTACAGGGGTACGTGTTTAGGCATGGTTTTTGCTGTACTGAAGAGTATATACTTTTAATATGCTGAAATTGAGGTAGCTGTGCATCTGAAGTTTGGTAACGTCTTTTCTTTTTGACAGCTTTCACATAATTGCTAGAAATATGTTAGTGCAAATAGTGGTTAGATTTATCTGACTGCTTTCTTAGAGGGGAAGCTGGTCTTGCTTTGTCAGTTGCAGACAGGTTTTTTAAAAGCCTATTCATTAAATTTTCTTCAGAATTAGTTATTTTTACTGTCACTTCTCCGTTTAGTCACCTCTGAGCTGAAGACTTTCCTTGGAATATGCTGCTTCAAATGCTGTGAAACTCATAGTATGAGGATTATTCTAGTGTTTATTTAATGGCTATTACTCTAAAAACATGTTAGTTTAAAGTTATGCTTTAATGCAGTAGTCCATGCTTTAAAAATGTCTTCTTATATACCTAATGGATTGGAAATACAATAGAAAATGAATTAATTTGCCTGTTACGTAGACTGTGGCTGTGTCACATCTTTTAAAGTGTGCACGGTTGCTGTGTTATTTCTAACACTGATAGAATTAATGAGATTTGCTTACAAAAATCAGCTAAACTCGGTGGTATCAATGCAGCTCTTCAGAACTTAAATTTAAAAATAAGTCCAAGGTTTTCAGAATTCCTTTGCACCCTTGCTAACTTTTTTTACTTTGTTTGCAACGTGTTCGTTCTTATAAATTATTTACAAATGCAGCAAGGCAAACTTGAAATCCTTTACTCTTTTGAATGAATAATTTAATGCCCTTGTTTCCTCTTAATCTTCTCAGTTACGTCCATAGTCACTTTTCTGGTGTTAACTTATTAAACAGATCAGCAACTAAAGTAAACCTCTGTCAATAAATAAGTTGCATAGATTCCTGACCAAAATGTATTTCCCCCTGTGGAAATTTATTCTGAATTACAGCATTAAAAAAATCAATTTTGTGAACTAAGAATTGCTTTCTGGGCTGTTAAGAAATATGTCCCCCAATGCAGATGCTGGTTTTCCTCAGTGAAATGAGTGATACGGTGGGTGGAGGGTGTGGGTGTGTGGTTTTGCTTTGTTTTGAACAATCTGGTGGTTTTGGGGACTATTTTCTCAGCCATTGCCTTGGTTGCTAACCAAAGCTAGCACTTCATGAGGGCAGGATGACTGCTTCGTGGCTGTGGCCATCTAAATTCCTCTGGCACTGTGTCCTCCTAGAAGAGAAACTGCTAAAGCTTTGTTAATTGCTTCTTTGCTTCTAGCTCATGCCAGGAAAACATCCTTGCGCTAGGTAAAATGTGCAAAGCTCGTGTCCTGCCTGGGGAGGGAAGGAAGGATGCTAAAAATGTTTGGGGTGCTGAGTGAAACCTGTCATAGCAGCAAAGTCAGCTGTTCGTCTTATAGCTTGCTTGCCCTGTTTGGAAACGCAGTGAGAGCTACTAGTCTTTTGACGGAGCACTTTTTATTTATCAGGACCTTCCTGATCTGCGCTGAAGGCAGGGTCAGGCAGGGAAAGGGGGTCATTACCTGCAGGACCCTGGACTCATTTGGAAGCTTCGTGAAAATTCAGGCAGGCCTACAGCCAGGCAATGGGTGGTCCCAAATTTAGGGAAGGTAAAGCCAAACTATTTGACCAGACTATGAAGACCAGTGTTTGGGCTTGCATCTGTCAGTGAAGGAGTGACGCTGGCCAAGTCCCTAAATAATTCATAGGTGGTTCCTTGATGGAACTCTCATGGCTACCCAGCATGAGGTTCTACTGGCCCTGAAATGATCTTGGGAAAGCAGTGAGCAGAAATGGTAGCCTGGCTGCTCTTGGCAAGCTTCTAGTGCTTCATATTCCTTTACTGGCCCCCTTCCCATTGGGCCAGGGGAGACAGGGCACACGCATGGCACTCTCGGGGTTGACTGGCACTCATATATTGGTAGATCTCTGAGCACTGGCACAGCCCCTCTGCGCAGCACCCCTGCCCAGACAGTTAAGAAATAATTTATTAAGACAGGAGAGATTGCAGTGATCAGGTGCAGGTGCAAGGCTCAGCCAGACAAGTGCACTAGCCCTGTTTCATGTGCAAAGGGTCCCTTTTATACCCCTTTCTGCTAATTCCTCCTCTGTTCTCCCCTGTCTGCCTTTCCCTCCTCAGCTGGCAGGGCTCCACTGGCCCCCCTCCAACATCCTTGAACTTCAGCTTACATCCTCAGCAGCTGTAAAGTCCGAGTTTGCACAAAGCTTCTGGCTAACTCATCAATTACTGACTGACAAGGTGTTTTTTCTTATCTTTGTCTCCATGATGTTTGCTTGCTAGGTTTGAGCCTCTGTATATTTTGTGTATGGCTTCCCTCTCATCCCACCTGACAAGCCCACCTCATCAGATAACCTCACTGGAACAAACATTGCCCTGTTCCACATACCCTTATTGTGGTATATCAGGTTTGGGTCTCATCACTCCTTTGTTGTCTATCAGTCAGATTTTCTTCTCTGCGTGATCTTGTTTATGGCTTCCTCCTTTTGTGTTGAAAAGGCCCGTGAGCAGGTACCCTTAAAGGAACAGACGTTCGCTCCTTCTACAGACCCTTGCAGTTCCTGGGCAAATAAAGGCACGCTTCTGTTCTGGGGATCTGAAGCAGGGCACAACCAGACTGGTGGCCTCTTTGGAGGTCAGTTCGTTCCAGTGTTTTGCTTTGAGCTGTTGTAGTTGGCTACAAAGCCTTTTCCTGAATCTGGTGTAAAGCTTGCCAGACTTCTGTCCTTGCTCTGAGGTGGAAGTGCTAGAGAATTATGCAAAGGAGATGATAAACTTCAGAGTAGGAGCGTGGTCTGTTTTCTTCTGCAGCTTCTACTTAAACAGCCTAACACCTTTCTGCAGTGCTGAATGAGAAAACAAATCGGTCTGGGGCAGATCCACTGTCCCTGAGACCTTGAGCAAGTGTGTACAGCCTGACATTTATCTGCAGCTGAAGAGAGTTCCCCTGTGAAAGGCCTAGGTCAACACAACTGTAGCTCTCAATGGCACATGTTTTGGAAAGTCACTTTTGGATCTATTTCAACGGTGAAATTTGAGGGAGAGTTCATTATGGGAGATGAAGAGATGTGAAGAGATTATAGGCTGTTGGTTTTCAAAGAAAAGGAGTGGGCTTTTTAAATTATTCCTCTGGGCTGAGGATCCCAAACGCCCATGGTGGGGGTCTGTGGGTGGTGGTGTGATTCTTAGAAGCTCAGGTATCTGTGGAGTCCACATGAAATGCAACCAGATGGTCAGACCATGTACCAGCTTTTTAGGTTTGTGCCTGAATTGCAATATTACATGATTTTCCCATGGCATGCAAGCTAGCTCAGTGTTGGCTTGGGAGGCCTGAGATGGGATTTTAACTGTTCTGGTTTTATGTTTTGCAGAGGGTGTATAGCCTGCCTGCCTTTTTCTGCAGGGAGCCCTGACTTTGGAATAGGCTTTTCTTTCCGTGGAACAGTAGTGCCAGGTCTGTGTGAAATGCTGTGCTCTTGGCCGTTCTTTGAGAGACTCCGTTCCCTTGTAACACTTACTTGTTCTTCCAAGCTTTTGGTGAACACTGGTTTTCCATAGGTCGTGGTTCCAAGTGGTCAAGTTAAAACCTGTGCCTGAATTGAGTGCAGGTACCGTTTTAGGCATCCTGTTATCATACAACACTAAATTAGTGCAGAATAAATAAGATTTAAAGAACTTCAGAAGCTGGGACCACTGCAATGCGCCAATTACTCAGGTTGCAATACGACTATAGAATCATTTAGCTTGGAAAGGACCTTTAAGATCGAGTCCAACCGTTAACATAGCCCTGCCAAGTCCACCATTACACCCTGTCCCTTAGTGCCATATCTACATGTCTTTTAAATACCTCCAGGGATGGTGATTCCATCTCTTTCCAAGGCAGCCAGTTCCAATGCTACCATTCTTTGGGCCCCAGTGTCTAGCCACAATGAAATGTACTTTCCAGCTTTTCGCTTTTTCTTGGGTTTAAATCATTCCTGTTGCATGCAGAAGGTGGGAAGGGGGAACAGAGCCTTTTTTGTGCTCTTCCATCACTCAACAGAGATAAAAAGAGTGATTGAAATCCCAGGCACGCTGAAGAATTTGGGGGAAGTATTTGTGGACCATGCACAGTAAACAACACTGAGTCAACTGTGCTCGCCTCAACGTGCAATGTTTTTCGTAGTATTTTTAAAATAACTGTGAAGTATAAATGTACATGTCTTTGTGAAAACCTGCCTGTTCTTTCTTGCTTTAGGGGTTGCTCACGTCACACTCCATCGTTCTACTTAAGACTACACCTTCTTGCTGCCTGTGCCATTCCCAGTTTGTTGAGTGCCCCAAGTAAATTGTTTCACACTTGCTGTTTTTTTGATCTCAGAAATATGTTTACACAGGGATGCTTCATCAGAGCTGGAGAATGCATGTTCCTGTTTCTGGGGGGATGCTTTTTGCCATACAGTGGCAGTATCACCTAAGGGGCAAGCCCACTGTACACAGTGAGAGGAAAAGGCAAGAGAGAAAAACAGTGTTGGAAGGAGAAATAGAATTTGTTCTCACTGTGTTAGCTGCCTGCCAGCCTTCCTTTCAGGAAAAGACCGTTTCCAGTATTATTCATGAAGTAACATGAAGGGAATGGGAATATTTGCTGTAGCATAAATAAATTTTTGCCCTGTGCTTTTGTGCAAATGAAGTGATGCTCCTTCAAAGTGATGCCCATACAGGTATCTGCTCTAGTGGGCAACTGAAGTGCGTTTGCTTCCAAGGGTGACTTCACTTTTGGATCCAACAAACTTTAAAGCCACTTACTCTTCAGATTGCACATGTTGACAGTCCTTGTTACAGGAGTGGACAGAGGCCTGAGGGATCATGTTCAGGTGCTGCAGCTACTCTAAGATTCTTCACCTTTTACACTCCAGTTTGCTGATTGAAATGTTTCTTCATATTATCCCCTTTATTTTGTAAAGACACTGAATTAGGGACTGCTCATTGTGTATCAACGCTGAATAGCACAAGTCCTGAGCATCAGAGATGGGAAGGGCAAGAGTTAAGATATGGCAATGAATTGAATGGGATGGTGTGTAAGGCATGCGCCTTTCTCAAAGCATGTTGACTTGGAGTTCTTTTTGGAGTGGGGAAAGAAAGAGGAAAGTCTTTGTGGTGTGAAAGAAAAGATTTTTCTCTGAATGTTAGTTTCATGTTTTAGGAATTGATATACTTCCTAATTATTTATGTTGGATACAAATAACATCTCCCTTGCCTTCCTAGGGCACTTAAGTACCCTTGCTGTTTCTTACCTACTAAAAGAAATTACCATTGCTTCATCACCTCCTCCTCTGCCACGCTCTTTCAGGTTTCTATGGGCACCATGAGGCACCGAAGAAATGGCAATTTTGAGAGTTCCAGGCTCCTCTATTCCAGCATGTCTCGCAGCACAGATGTGTCCTGCAGTGACGCTGTGAGTATCTGCTGCATTCTTGACAAGCTTGGGTGTTATCTTGGGAGTGGGCCACAGTGGTTATGAATTGCATCACATCAGGAGAGGGATGATGGATTTGCCAGTTTTCTTTTATGGAGAAGTCTTCCTAGCCCCTGACCCTTCCAGCAGTAGTGAAAGTCTAAGTATGCATTGTATTCCTTTTGATCCCTGTAACTTTTTATTGTACGTTATTAGTCATTTATGTTTTAACATGCTTTTTCACGTTTCAGTTAGACACAAATCCTCTGCCTCTAAAGAACAACCCCAACCTCTTCACACAACTTGAAGGCAAAGGCAGACAACATATAATTATGTTCAACATCTTTTTCAAACCTCAATGATTTGCTGATCACAGTGATTGCCTGGCAGATTTCTTGCTTCTGATGGGCTTGTAAGAGGCCTAATGACTCACTCTTAGGTCTTTAGCAAGTGGTTCCCCCTCCCTTTTAGTTTTTTGGTCTTGCATCATTGTGGCTTTTACTGGCTAATTATGTTCTCTTCTATTGTCTTTGTTTTGGACGTTATGCTTTTCTACTTGGAGTAACTTCCTCTAACTTCTGTTTAACTATGAGTGTTCTGTGCAAATGGTAAACTAAACTACAGCTGCATGTCTGCCCTTTTCATCCCAAGCTAAATCTTGCCTTGCAAATCTAAGCTATGCTTAAAACCAAACCAACCCTCCAACCCTTTATCAGCAATGGAGATTTTTGTTTGCATTTCCTAGCTCCTATAGGCAGATTAGGAATGAATTTGCGTTGCCTGAATTCGAAAGCTTCCCCTGCGCTTGTGGAGTTTTAGGGTTAATATGAGAGATAATGGTTAAACAAGGTGGAGAGACTTTGCATTCTATTAAGCTCACACAAAGCATGATTTTAAGTTCTATCCAGGTCTTCTACTGGGGTCTTTTTCTGTTGAATTAAAATAGCCCCTACCCAATAGGATGTTGATGTCTTTGGGTTTTTTTCTTGGGAAGAAACAGTGTTTACCATAGGCTTTTGAGCAGTGTTTACAGCACTTGACCACTATTTGAAAAATATTTTTAGTGCTGTAAGTTATTTGGAAATGCTGTGTAGTTTACAGCTACTTCTATTGTGCCACTGAATTCAAGTAAAACGATTTCTAGGTGGGTCTTTTGGATTAAAAACTGGAACTCAAATAGGCTCTCCAGCAACTCTTAGGGCATCAAATCTGTTTGGATGTTCAATTTTATTTGTTTTTTTGGAGGGGGAAGCCATACCTTTTGCCTCTTGAGTATATATTTTGCTTGATAGATATAAAAATACTAGTATGACATGGGGGTTTTTTTGGAATGCCTATTTGTGATTTTTAGTAGTCTTTTGTGTCCTGTTAGCTCCCATCAGTGCTTTCTAATTGCCTTCCACCATCCGCTTTGAGAAAGGAGACTTACAAATTTGCACCCATTTTCTTTGTGTTTAAACCAACTGTGTTGTTGCTGAGGTTTCTTCTGCTTTATGAGTTGTCAGAAATAAGCTTTATTTTAAAAATATTTTTAAGGATTTGGTCAACTTCATCCAAGAAAACTTTAAGAAGAGAGAGTGTGTCTTTTTCACAAAAGACACCAAGTCGATGTAAGTAAATATTTTTTCTCTTTTTCTACGGGTGTGGGGGGCTGGGAGCTTGAGAGTATTTCTGTTTGCAAAGCCGTGTGGTGGGGTTTAGGTGGGGAGGAAACTTTTTTGATTTTATAAGGAGCCTGAATCTGGCAGTGCAACCTCACCTCAGTCTCACTTGTACAACTCTTTGTTGTCACTTGTTTGGCTCGTTTGCTTATGCCTAGGGTATTTTGCAGTGGTGGTCAAAAGCTGGAAGTCTGATGGCTGGACAGACACTGGAGTGCTTCTCCTAGCTCTAGACCAGTGGTCTCCATGCTGGTTTGATTGCACACCCCATCAGAAAAATATTTTTAGCATACCCCTCAATGTATGTTTATTTATAAACTATATACATCTACTACTGTATAATATTATGTACATTGGAAAACATACACAAAAATAGCAATTTAAAAAGGGTGAGAGAAAGATGAAATAAATACTTTTTCTTTTTTAAAGTTCATGTCATATGCTCCCCTCTTTGGAGGCCACTGCTCTAGACTCGGTGGAGTTTGTGTAAAACTGGAACTGTATCAGTTTCAGTTAGTCCACAAGTAACTTGATGCAAAACTAGGGGCTGATTCTGTCAGCATGTCTTGCAGCAGCTCTGAAAGGGGATTTGATATCAAATCCCCTATCTGAAGCATAATTGTGGCAGTATAGACGTGCTTTTAGGAATGCAGTACCAGTACTGGCATTGGTGTGTAACAACGTAGGTATGCATCAGAAGCTTGAATAATTTAAATTTTTTCATTTTAAACCCAAATCACAAATTCCAGGCGCAAGCCTTTACAGCAGAGAAAGGCAGTCTTTTTTTTTTTTTTTTTTTTTTGCTCAGGCTGATGTTCTGTTAAGATAGGATATCGTACTTGCTCCGTTTTCAGGCACAAATACCTATGCAATGCAAGTTTGAGGACCATAACATTGCTTCTGGGTTTTGATAGTTGGTTGTTGTTTTGGTTTTGGGTTGTTGGGTTTTTTTTGCAATTTCAGGAGAACAGTGATAGAATTAAAGCAGCTGCAGAAGTCTTAATATAGAATTCTAAGGGCTCTCAGTAACCCCATTCTGCTCTGAAGCTGGGAGGAAGAATGCCTTGGAGAGAGGGGGAGGGAGGGAAGGAAATTAGTCTCATTTCAGAAAGTCTTACTTAGGGTCCTCTTCTGTCATCTAAAATGGGATGTCTGGCAAAGAACCAGCAAAAGATGGGAGAGCTGGTTCTTATCAGCTTCTCTTCCTACATAAGCCCACTGGGAAAGGATTGCAAGTTGATACTTGCTGGGGTTTTTTGTCTATCCGTTTTTAAGGTAAACCGCTTTTATTTGCAAGTTATAGTGGAGCGGAAGAAACCATGTAAGTTTTCTGTCCTTCAGAGAGGCACACTGGGACTCACCCTTACAGCAATCTTCACAGGAGGGCATTTCTCAGTCTCATGTTTGCAGGCTGCAAGCTAATCATAAAGGCCTCTGTAAGCACATAAATTCATGTTCTCATATTAATCCTTTTGGACTGATGCATCTGGTTTTTTTAATTCCCCACCCCCCATATATTGCCAGATTGCACAGTGCTGTTAACAGCATTGCTCCTCTTGCTTCTCCTCTTCATCTACATTTTTGTGCTGTTAGTAAAATTAGCACTGGGCGAGTGTTTACCTGATGTTTCTTGTTAACTTAGAGTGTAGGGGCCACACTTGTTCCTTCCTGTTGCTGTTGCTGACTGCAGTTGTCAGTCCTGTCTTTCATAAGCAACTACCCCTTCTCCATGCCCTCTGAGGAAGCAGGGATATAGGATATATGGAAGATTTCATGGATTGTGCTGCAGCTCTTCCTAGGAAAAGAGTTCTCCTAGCTTCCTAGCTTTCCCATCTAGTCCCACATAACAAAATTGCAGATTTTTCCACCCCTTGATGCAATTTCAGTGTTGGTGGAGAGGGCATTGTTAGTGACCGCACACCATGACATGCGATGAGGCGAGTGGGGTGGGGGTGGGAAATGTGCTGGGAACACAGGAAACTGCCTGCCAAATCTGCTCAGAGACCAGACATGCATCTTGATGTGACTATGCTTTGGACGCACTTGGACACCAGTCAGGCCCTGGGTTTGCATGGAAAACAATTACACTTAGTAACCTCTTCATATCTGGTTGAGAGCACAGAAAGCGAAAGAAACCATTTGTGCGCAGGTTAGCAGCCGATGAGGTCGCTGCCGGTGTTGTCTGATGACAAGCTCTCGTTAATTTTCTTCTTTTCTGTGCATAGTTGTAGGGTTTCAAATTAAGCTTCTGGCGAGCTAACTTGGTTTGTGATAGTGAAAGAGGTCACAAAGGTGAGGTCCATCCAGAGGTGTCGGCAGATCTCTCGGCACAGACTGGCTCCTGAGATGAACTCAGCTCGGTGCCTGGTGCTGCACAGAAGCAGATGATAGGGGCAGGAGGCGTGATTAAGTGCTGGTCTCAGCTGAAGGTTGGTTCCTCTTAGCTGTTAACTTGTCAGGCAGCAAATCCAAGTAGAGTCCCACGTACAGCTGGGTTTGTAGCTCCACCTGCCACTAGGCTTGTTGTCTTGGCACAGCCCTGCTCCCAGGCTTTGCCCTCGATATGACTGCTGCTGCAGGCACCCTGTGTTCTACCAGCTCCAGGTTTGTTGCAGAGTAACGCTTCTCGGGAATGTCCAGATTGAACAGAAGTTGTGGTGTCAGCTGTTTTTTCTGTCCCTTGTCAGTGCACATATCGGAGCTTACTTTTCTGTGCTCAGGATGGTAAGTGTGGGGTTTCATGTCTATTCGTTTTTCTTTCAGGGGTAACTTATGTAAATGTGGATACCCTGAAAATCAACACGTAGAGGGCACCCAGATTAATAGCAACGAAAAATGGAACTACAAGAAGCACACTAAGGAGCTTCCTACTGATGCCTTTGGGGACATTCAGTTTGAAAACATGGGAAAAAGAGGAAAGGTAAGTGATTGTATTAAGGGTATCCATCAGGCACCTGTTGGGTGCACCGTATTCAGAGTATTGAACCCAATGCCAGTGGAAGCCCCTGAAAAGCAGGGAAGGTGCAGCTAAAGTCTATTTTGTTCTAATGGAAATGGAAGGAGTTATGCTACAAAGGAGACAAGCTGGTTTCTCAAGCCCTGAAAATAGGAAACAAAGAATAGTTTCTTCTATTTTGTTTGTTTCATAGGCTGATGATGGGAGCAAATAGAGATTTCCAGGCATGGCAGAAGAATGAGTGAATTTTACTTTTCTTTTTTTCACGGAACTGGTTTTATTGCAATTGGCCTGTAATACCATTCTGAATGTTTCTCACTGGGACTCTGTGCAGTGACTGTATCCATGTGCAGTTGGAGCAGCAGTTTTGTGGTCCCCGTCTGGATGGAAATGTCATGGTGTTGAGCAACAACTTAGTACCCTTTCACTCATCTTTATCAGTGAACCCAACCTGAATTAAGTGCCTGAATGATCAAGGTCCTGATTAAGATGCTTTGTTCCTTACAGTCTGACTTTAAGGCCAAGACAAGGCTGTTTCTTGGAACGTTGCACCTTCCCCATGTGGACTAACTTACACTTTAGAAAGAAAATGGTGGGGGGTGCACACCAGTACAGCTCTCTGGACAGGAGCACATGTAACATGCTTTGCCTTTGAAGGTGCAGCAGGATCCATGAGGTGACAGCCATAGGGATTTTATATCTGTAGGGATGTAAGACCTTTCTTTGGAGGATCTGTACTCTTCAGTACCTGCTTGCTGCTCCATAAAATCATCACTCGTGCTTTGTCATGGCTTTAAGATTGCACAACATGTCTTCTAACGCCTGCCTACCGAGCCTGCTGACCCATATTGCCTTATGTGCAGATCGTTGCTGTCTGCGGCTGTACAGTCATATCTCAGGCCTTAGGCTGGACACTGAAGGATGTTGTGGGATGTTGGAATGGGGCTTGCATGTCCCACATCCTCATTAAAGTAATTTTGTTTGGAAGGGCGCTCTGGAGTTTTCTAGCCGAAACTCTTGCTCAAAGCATATCCACATAGACCAGGTTGCTCAGGCCCATAACCAGTTCTGATTATTTGCTAGGGTGGAGATCCTGCGATGATGGTAAATTCACAGTGGGGTTTTAAGGTATCAGTGGCACTTCAGAGGTTTGGTTTGGGTTCCTCCCCCCTTCCCCCCCCCCCCCCCCCCCCGCCCCATGTTTTTCCTTGGTGTGGGGACAGTGGAGGCGTGGAAAGAAGAAAACTGCTGATGTTGCTGTTTCTGATTTATTCTGATACTGTGTGACGAATCACATGTAGCTGAGCTCATCTGCCTTTTCTAAATGACCGATATTTACTGTTAATGCAGCTTGCTTGTGACAATCAAAATCAATGAGGAAAATCAGAGCATGCTATGTAAATTAATTGGGTTTGTTTTATGCAAAGTAGCAGAAACAAGAGGCATTTCAGTGGGAAGTAAGACTGACGGGTTTGAATCACGCTTGGATGGGTCCAAGTACTTCACCTATCTCTTGATGTGCATATTTTAGTTTTATACTGCAGTGTTGTAAGCTGCTGTATACCTTTACTGAAAGAAGAAATGGTTCATTCTTCGCAACATTTCTGAGTTCTCAAAGCTTGAATGTTCTTTCCTTAGTTGTGTCCCCCTTCCCGCCTTGGAAGCCAGTTTCTGTGTGCCCATAGTTGTTTCATGAAGACTCTTAAGGCCGCTGTGTGTGTTTGAGAGCTCACTTTGTTCAAATACTGCACGTAAGTCACCTAATCCATCCCACTAGCGTGCTGGCTGGAGTTAATCTTTGTTCTGCCTTCTCACTCCCTGTACTGCAAGGCACCTGCTAGTCTTAAACATTGCACAATATTTTTCTCTTGATCCCATGTGCAGTGGGGAGGACATAAAACCCAAGGCAACACCAGAATTGCTGTTATTAGCGAGGGATGGGAGGTTTTATGCCCTGCATTGCGCTTTTTAGGCCAGATGAGTCTTAAAAAATTCTGAGCAGGAATGTTACGTGTGAACAGACCAGTGAAATCTCTACGCTTCCGAAGTGCTGCTTGTGCACTCCTTTTCCTGCCGTGTTGCACAGGTCCTGTGACATCTGAGAACGTTGCGGTTAGCTGCGTTGTATGCTCTGGTAGCCATCAATCTGAGAAATGCTTCTCCGAATACCTTTCTGAGTTCAGCTTCCGAAACGCTTGGCATCGCCCGTGTTGCGAGGGTCGGATCGGGCATGGTCGGGCTGCAGCAGCCACTTGTACCAGCAGGTGGCACCGTTGCACCTCGGAGAAGGCGAGTGGTGGCCCCGAGGGGGGTCGCCCGCTCCGGTGGAGCCTTGCCAAGGGCTCCGCGTGGCAGCCGCCAGAGGTGTAGTTGCTGATGCATGGAATGGAACTTAGGTGTAACCGAGGTGTGTTTGCAATTATGCGCCGAGATGTACGAAAGAAGGACGTAAGCTGTACGGGCAGCTCAGCTTCAGCATCTATCTAAAGCAAGCACCTTATAAAAGATAAAAATGACTTCTTAGGTGAACACAGCAAGTCATTCAACTGGAAACCTTAATTTGTTGATGGAGCAAAGGCAGTCATACAGATACCAGGTACTTTGTGTATCAGTAGGGTTTAGGAGAATTGCCTTCTAACTACAGAGCTAACAAGATTTGCTGTGGGGATGGCTTACTGGCTCTGTGAAGCAGTTAATTTTTCTGGTAGGTGGCTCCACTACTATTGGGACAGTCTCCTGAAAAACACCCAAGGCTCCATGTGACTGATGCTGCTTAGAGCAGAAGCTGTGGGAGTCCCTTAGCTCTCCTGTGTACCTGCTGGAGCCTGCTAGACTTCCTCTGTGACGTGCTGTTCTGAGCCCAGATGTAATAACTGCTCCTGGGAACTTGTTCTGGAATAAACATGTGCTTTTGTTCAGGTTAAATGCTTCTCAAGAAATGGACATTTATTCCTCCAACCAATCCCTTGGGTTTGCTCTCCTGCAAATATCGGGCAATCTGCACAAAATCCCCTGTGATACAGGTCCATGTTACTCCTCTTCATACCCTGATATGGGTTGTATAGCCGTGATGGTCTTCCAAAAGTCCATCACAATAAACTACTAACAGTGATAAAATCGTAAAGGGCCTATTGAATAGCATAGCAAGAAAAAGTCAGAGGACCTTTCACATAAATGAAGACGTAGTAGGTCCATCTGAAGTCAGATTATCTTTTTAGTGTGCTTTTTGGCATTGTTATACAGTGTTCAGGCTTTACTACATATTTGCTGAAGTTCTTATATATTATACTTCAAATGTTTTATGGATATATGTTATGTAGGGACACCATCCAAATGGAGCCTGGAATTTGTAGTTCATTAAATTAAGGCTTTAGTAGTGTAATCAAAATACAACTGTAATTGTTACTAGTTCACCTTGAACAATGCTACCATTAATCCATAATCTAAGATATAAATAACATTGTTATTTATTGTTAATGTTGTTATACTGTAAACTTCCTTGGTGTTTGTTCATCCTTCCAATGGTCCTCTGAACCCCAAGGTCAGTCCTTTTGCCTTCTCTGAGCAGAAGGTGGATTGGGTGCCTAGTTGTAGAGGAAGGATAAAGATGCTTTAGAGAAAGAAACAGAATTCACAGTTACTTCACCCTTCTTCAACTGGTTGTTGGAATAAGACTGTACGTTAGAGAAGAAAATGTAATTTCTGGTCTGTTGCTAGCTATCACTATTTATCTCTTGCTGTATTTGTTCTCTTATTTTCTCTCAACCAAGTACATCCGTTTGTCATGCGACACAGACTCCGAAACACTGTATGATCTGATGACCCAGCACTGGCACCTGAAAACCCCTAACCTTGTCATCTCTGTCACCGGGGGCGCAAAGAATTTTGCGCTCAAGCCCCGGATGCGCAAGATATTCAGCAGACTGATCTACATTGCCCAGTCCAAAGGTAAAGACCTGCATATGTGTCTGTATTATTTTCTTGCTGCGTAACGCTGTTGGAGTGGCAGCAGCTCGAAGGGTCAGCAGGGAAGCAGAGCGTTTGGTTTGTTCCTGCTTGGCTGGTGCCCTTGGGGCAGATGTGACGTAACAGTTTGGAAGTGACAGGGTTGAGAGCTAGCCATCGGATGCCCATGATAACCTAAGGTCAGTTGTGTAGCATATCTTTTGTGTTTAATTGAAGAATAAATGCCTTTTCTGAGGTAAGATCTTAAGAGGGGATTGGGTGGTTGTATCTCAAAGGTAATGCATTAGGAGGGTGGGTATTCCGCTACGTTTCCCCAGGTTATTGAATGTTGTCCCCCAGGGGCCTGGATTTTCACAGGAGGCACACATTATGGACTGATGAAGTACATCGGGGAAGTGGTCAGAGACAACACCATCAGTCGGAGCTCAGAGGAGAATGTGGTGGCTATTGGCATAGCAGCATGGGGCATGATTTCCAACCGAGAAAGTCTGATTCGCAGTGGTGACAATGATGTAAGAAACAAGTATCGGCGGGGGGGAGAGAGGGGGAACTAAGAGGAGGCTCAGCTGTCAATTGTATGGATTATGTCCCTGACTGACCGCTGCTCTCGGCGATGACGGTATCTGTGGTAGGCTGATGTTATCAGCCATGTGATGACCGAGTTGAGTGGTCAGTCAAGCTCTGCTCAATGTCTGGCGATGCAGACCTCAGCAGGATGCTTTCCAGTGCAGTGCTTGTGTAGAAGCACATCTGTCTACTTAGCCTGACCTACTGTGTCCTGAACAATTCAACCTGGGGCTAGCTTTTCTTCAACATACATAGCAGTGAGACAGAACATCAGGTGCTTTTCCCAGAACCAGGAGGAAACTGAAGCGTTCTCACGTTCAGGATGGTCACACACATCTGGCCTGGTGGGAAGGATTTCACCTGGGCTTAGCATGTGTGTGGAGGTTCAGCTGCTCTAATTTCGTATCTGGCATTGCATTAGGGAATAACCTCTTTCATGGTTATTCTAGCTGCTGTGAAATCCTTGCACGCCCGCCCATGGTGGGCATTCCCATGAGCTGAGACATATTGTACCTGCTGCTACTGTTAAGGAGCTTGCTCATTGATGCTGTTGTTCTGCCTGCCAGATAACATGGGCATAGCTCCCCTTGTCTTTTGTCTACTAGACACAGTAGAACGTGTCTAAAAACCATCCTGCTAGATAAATAAAAGTTTGGTTTACTGAGGGTTCTGAGGAGGTTTGAGGGTTGAACTAGATGATCTCAAGATGTCCCTTCCAACCTACAAAAAATCTGGGGAGGTGTTGAAAGTGAGTTTGCCACAGATTTAATGTTTGTGGTAGCTGAAGGAAGCATGCGTTGCAGAACTGGATCTCTGAAAGGACTAAACTGTTGCAAATAACTTCCACTGTTCCATGGGCTGAGATGAAGTTGAGAGGATCATCACACACCAGGCCGCTCTGTAAAGAAGAAAAGTTTCTATGCAAATATTTATGCTGTGCTCTTGCCTGGGGTTTTTTTCGCTGTCTTCTGCTGCTGTTGGAACTGCCAGTGAGCAGTGCCTTGAGTCAGAAAATTCAGACTCCTAACTACTGAGGAATAGTTGGTGGCTAGGGGTTGAGCTTGTCACTGGCTTGTCCTTGAAGGCTGGTGCATGCTCTGCCCTTGGATCTCTGTTAAATGCTGTGCTTGTGCTTCCAGGGGTACTACCTGGCTCACTACATAATGGATGATCTCAAGAGAGACCCCCTGTATTGCCTGGATAATAATCACACCCATCTCTTACTTGTTGATAATGGCACCCATGGGCACCCAACGATAGAGGCAAAAGTACGAACTCAGTTAGAAAAGTACATTTCGGAGCGAGTTATCCCAGGTAGGTGTGGGCATCAGGTTGCAAACCTCCTCCTTCTTAGCCCTTGTGTCCTTTGGGGCTGACGCACAGTGACTTTTCTGGGAAGAAGAGTAGTGATAACATCCCTTGCATGCTGAACTGGAAGGGATGCAGTAACTGCATTGCATCTTCAGCACTTTCAGGGACAACCAGCCCCCTTCAGAGCAATACCCCTCCCCTCATCTTCCTGCTTCATGTCACAGTAGAGCTCTGTGGGACACGGCAAATGAACGATTTCAGCCATACAGCCCTTCCCTCCTTTCCTGCTGGGCTTGCTGTCCTTTCTGTCTACTTCCTACCTGGCACTGAATTCCAGGTAGCTGAAGCACAGCTACATGAGAGCTGAAATGAGGCTTTTCCCAAAATATTCAGTTGAGAGGGTGATTGTTCCATCTGCAGCATGCTCCTAAATAATTTATTTCAGCCCCTTCTTTCTCAAAATGGAAAAAAAAAAATCAAAAGCCTTGACAGGAAATTCTGAGTTGAAGAGTGTTTTGACTGAGGCTTTTTGGTGTTTTGGGGTGGTTTTTTTACTGTGTACCTCAACTGAAGCATAGTTGCTGTTAGTCATGATGAAGCACCCAGAATCGTTATGAAACTTGGTATGTCTTTTAAACACTAGCTCCTAAAATTATGGGCTTCTTAGCTTTCCTTTATAATCGAAAATGTGAAGTCAGATGTTCTGAATCTTGAACTTCTGATAAAAACCTTGCCCCTAGACTCAAAATGGTCAAATCAGTAGGTAAACACAATAAAATCGTGTTTTGGGGACTTTGGAGCTAGTTAAAATTATGATTGTTGGGAGGAAAAAAGCATGTGTTGGAGAAGACTGTCTGAGGCTAGCTACACAGAATGTTAGGCAAAACTGAGTTTTCATTAAAAATAGGAAGGGCTGTTAATAGATTTGGCAAAATCAACAGTAAACTAGTATCAGAGTGTTTGCATTAATTGCTTGGAAGTTCTTTCATTGTACTCTGGAAAAATAAGTTGTTTAAACTGCATTAATGGGTTGAATCTTTTTTTTTTTTTTTTTTCCTTTTGGCATGTTTCACAGAATCTAATTATGGTGGGAAGATTCCAATTGTGTGTTTTGCCCAAGGTGGAGGGAAAGAGACCTTGAAAGTAAGTTTATTTCTTTTACTGATTTCCAGTAGTGACAGTAGGGACATCGCTCTGATACTTCAGACAGGTTACTCCACAAGCAACTTGGTAGACAGTCTTCTTATCTACTGAAGCTTGCCCAGCATTTGCTATAGAAGGATCTTGCCTGCAATTCATTTAAGCTCGTGAAGTTTTTTTCAGTCAAAATCTTCTGTGCAAAGTTTCTACCTCAGGCTGACATCCTGGAAAACCCTTGGCTTGGAGAGTTCAGTTGTCTCAGTTCTTCCCTAACAAATCCAGAGCAGGAATGTTTGTTTCTTGTGTTTATTTGAGCAGCAATCAGAAGTCTGTCAGCCATGTAGCTCTTGATCCTTCTTATACAAATTTCCTAAACTGCGGTTTGGGAAAACTTGGCTTGACCATGCTCAGTGGAAATTAGTGCTTTCTTGTATACATACAGGGAATATTGACTATGCTGGAGATACTCCAGGCCAAAGCTTGCTCTTACTGACTTGTGATTGCTGCTCCTGAGAACTGTGGGCTGCACCTAGTTTAAACCTAGCCAGCTGAACAAGGCAGGAGGGTCCTGCTGACTCTGACCCTTCTAAGCCCAGAAGGGGAGGGAGCAGGCAGCATCCTCAAATAGATGACAGGTAGGAAGAGGACAAACAGAATGGAGAAGATAGAAAGAAGTTTCTTGAAACAAGATGTCTAAGTGACACTTAAGGAAGGGGTGAAAAAAGAGATGACTTCTAGATCTGTCTCGATGTTAAAAACCAGGATTGCTACTTCCCCCTCCATCCTGCAGGAGTGAAGAGGGTGTGACTGAGGGAGCAAAGGGACCTGGCACTGGGGAGTTCAAAGCAAGGGGATGTGCAGTCAGGCTGTGTGGGAAGGGAACAGTAACAGTGAGGATGAGATGGCTCTAACAGCAAGAAGAAGAGCTGATGCAGACTAAGCTGAAGGACCTTGAGAAAGAGCTGGGAAAAGTGTTGCTTGGATTTGGCAAAAGGGTAGGTACAATGAAGAGAGTATGTCAGTGTTTGAGACAGTGAAGTTGAAGCAGGGTAGTATATATAATGACTTATCTTGAAGAGATGATCTTGGTATCAGAGCTATGCTGTTAATATTGAGGCTAATCAAACTGTTTTGCTTTTCAGGATGACAAACAATGTGAATCCAAAGCAGAGTCTCTGTTACCACTTCATTTGTGACATTATTAAATTAGTCTGAACCACTCTGTGAAACTTCAGATCATTATCCCAGCCTCCCTATATGTTTCCTGGGTGTTTCAGTTCTATTTGCGTGATTAATTTTAGCTTTGCCCACAGGTAGATTACAGGTGAATACAGATGCAGAGTTGGGTGTGTTAATCAGAGCTCCTAAGCTGAAATGAAGCATCTATTCAGGTTTTGGAGCAAAGCTTTGCTGAAAATGACGTGTTGAACACGTCCATCTCCTTTTAGCTCCAAACTGCCAGTAAGAGAGGATTTGGCAGTCACCGAAGGAGCCGTTTCTATGTGCCATGCAGCACAGTTAGTTGGGCGGCCTTGTAGCTACATGTATGGAGAGGCCTCAAACCCACTGTTAAGAAATGATACGTAACACATACTTACTAGCTATTTTCCTGGTCTGCTAATCAACTCTAAAATTTGGCAGATGGTGATTTCTGTCCCTCAGTTTCTGTAGGGCTCTTCACAGCCCTCTATTGTTGAGTGAATGCTGTTTTTAGAGTTGTGCATTGGTGAGCTATCAGCAGGCAGTAATAAAAATGCTGCTCTGGACCACAGGTTTTTCTGTTTTTCTCACTTAAGGCAAACATAAAATCTCTAGGCTTTCTTACTAAATAGTAGGCTCTCACAACACAGTCATGTTTGAGGCGATCACCTCTCCTTCTCTGGCTCCCTAGTCTATCAACGTGGCCATCAAGAGTAAAATTCCCTGTGTTGTGGTGGAAGGCTCCGGCCGGATCGCTGATGTTATTGCTAGCTTGATGGAGGCAGAAGGCACTCTTGCTTCTACATGCGTCAAGGAGAGCTTGCTCAGGTATCTGCCTCGTACCATTTCCAGGCTTTCGGAGGAGGAGACGGAAAGCTGGATCAAGTGGGTAAGTGTGGGCTACTGCAGGGAGCTAGCAGGGCTGAAAGCAGGAGAAGGGTAGAAGGAACAGGAGTTTGGGAGCAGCTAGTGACTTCCAGATCAGGAGGTGATACCTATAGGTTGTCTGGGGCTCCTTAAATCCATGGGGATTTAAAAAAGAAAATTTCCAAAGTCCTGTAACTTACAGGAATTGGAACAAAAGGAGCGGGGATTGTCATCTTTTGGAAAGACAGCACGTGTCAAGGTACAGGAGAGCTAAGGCCAGATGTTTTGTAACTGTGTACTCCCCAGGTGCTTGAGATTCCTCTGGAGCACTGGCTGATGTGCTGGTTCATGTTGCGATTCCTTTGTGTGCTTTGTGAAGGTAGAGAAATTGGATGTTTGCTGAATCAGGCCTCATGACGCTCAATCCTGCTGAATTGCTCAGAGGCAAAGGGTTATTGCTGCTACCCCACAGACTCTCGGATTGTAGGAATTCCACTTCAAGATTCTCTCATTTCTTCAAAGGTTCTTGTCTTTCTTCCCACATCCCTTAAGATATTGGGCAGGACATATCTCCCTTACAGACTAGGGGTGGGATGTTTAGGACTTGGTCTTTTTTTTGTTCACCATAGTAACGTCCCTACACCATCTTCGTTGGGACTCTGTATAGACGTAATAATACCACGTACATGGGGTGCAGCTGAAAGTACAACACGGCATGCACCAGCAAATTTTTCTTTAGCTCCTTTTTGCCTCTTTGACCTCTGCCTCTGTAGAGCCTTCAGGATGGTAGTCACTGTTGCGATCCCATATAGAACTGTTTATTACAAGAGTTTTCTGGAGGCTGGGAAAACTGGAGAAGTAAGGAGAGTGTCTGCTGTCTTGGGTTGCTTGGGCTGGTCTGAGGAGACTGTTGTAACTCTGGTTATCTGACCTTCGGGTGGACTTGTTTCTAGATATACTTCTGCTCTGTTTAACAGGGATAGAACAAAATGGAGCTCCAGAAAAATCTTAGTGTCCTGTTATTTTTCAGAAGTCTTAGTTCCAAGAACACTTCAGCTCAGTGAACAATCCATTAACTCGAGCTAATTGACTCTCTCAATTAACTGCCCTATGCTTTATCCTGGGGTCTGATTCTGTGTTCCTCCCTTGGTTAATTATCTCCTACCCACGCTCACAGTGGGGAGCAGGGCGTGGGGAGCGATTGCATATTCAAACCTCAAAGTTTGTGATGGGGGATGGAAGATGTTTTGGTTTTTTAGTTTGGTTTTTGGTGGGTTTTTTGTTGGTTTTTTTGTGTTTTTTTTTTTTTTAAATGAATGTACTATTGCAAGTTTTTTTGCAGCCCCCAGAAAGGAATTCCGGTACTCAAAGTTATGTGTGTATTTTCTTTGGTACAAACTAAGCAAGCTTCTGCTACTGAATTTTTAAGTTTAAGCAGCTATTGTTTGTGGTAAATTCAAATCTCTTGGTCAGAGCTTGGCAGAGTGAGGTCATGGGACAACCTGTAAGTTCCTCGGGGCAACCTGCTCCACTTGGCTGTTTTGAGCAGCAGGCTTGGACTGGGTCCTCAGCGATGTCTTCCAGCCTCAATGCTTACAACAAAAAGTGCAGGAACGGGGCATGGCCTCTTGCAGAGAGAGTCCTGCAGAAACTGAGTCTGAATTTGCACTTTGAGGCTGGGGGCTGTGGTATCCAAACCTAAAGAGAAAGAGCTGCCCTCCGAGCAGACCGTGAGCCTCTGGTTTGCAGAAGGAGCTTTGCATGGGGTGTGGGGAGCTGCTGGAGGTGGTTTTCCCTGTTTGGTCACCTGGCCACACTCCTCACAGCTTCTGCTGAGCTGCCTTGGAGTGTACCTCTTCCTGCAGTCAGGGTTTGCTAAGATTATTTGTTCTCAATGTGCTGGAATGAAAGTAACTTTATAAGGTTTGGTTATGGGAGAAATGATCTCTGTTTTTGACAAAGCACTAGGAGGTAGAAACTGTTCTCTCATAAACTGCTAGACATTTGTTGAAACTTGTGCTGTCACGATCTTTTTTCTTTATGAGTAGTTTCTAATTACTGAGACTATATGTTTTTGGTTATGCATAGGGGAATCACAGTTATTTGTATTTTTGGAAGATAATTAATCTTATACTTCAACTTTAAATCTCATTATCTACCTCTATCTGGACTTGATTAAATTTTAACTGTATGTAGAAATAGGACTGATGAGAAGCAGCTTTGCTATGATGTGATGGGAAATTTCTTTTAAAGATACTCCGGGAGATCAACTACTAAACAGCCTAGGTTGCTTTGAAATGGAACTTTTCCTTTTTGTAGATCAAAGAAGTCCTTGAGAACCCTCATTTACTGACAGTTATCAAAATAGAAGAAGCTGGAGATGAAATTGTGAGCAATGCCATTTCGTTTGCTCTGTACAAAGGCAAGTAATTGCTTTTTTTTCTGTGTTGTTTTGGGGTTTCTGTGCATTTGGTTTTTTTAATAGATGGCAAAAGGTGGCTCTTTACTTTCTAGAACAGCTTTCCTTGGAGCAGTGCTATCTTTCTAAAGTTAGGCTTCTGCCACGGTGTGGACTTTGTCTTTGTCCAAAGTGATGTGGACAGGCTACAGCAGCATTATGGGATCTGTTAGTTTGGGTGAGATTGAAATCCAGTCCAGATAACTGGGAAGGCATTTAGCAGAGCTTTGGGGACACTAGTACAGCATCTCTGAAAGTAGCACACAACAGGGAGTCAGGAAGCCAAGCAAAGGATCTTTTCTGGTTATACTGCAGAAGTGGATTACTCAGCATGCTGCAATGTAAAATTAAGTATCTTTTGGTATATATGTGGGCTGAAGAGGTTTGACTGGCCTTCAGCAGGGAGAGAAGTATCCGGCTAATTAACAGTCAACGTGTAGGGCTGCTTGCTAACTTTCAAATCCCAATAACTTGCTGCCATGAGTAATTCAGGCCTGGGACCTCTACTACTCCAGCAGAGCAGAACTGGTTCTCGGTGGAGGTTGCTGGGCTGGCCTAATTTACCTGCCTGTGCATGGAGAAAACCTATGAATGTTACAGCTTTTCGTTACACTTCTTGTGTAGGCCTCATGGGGAGTCCTGCAGAATTCCTTTTGTTTAAAGGAGGCAGGACACTGAGGAGCCTGGAGGAAATGTTGTTCTAATTTTGGTTGTTGAGGTGCTCCTAGCTGCTTGTTCGTGGCCTATGTTGGGCCATAAATACGTCTTTATGCCCCCAGCATCCTCTAAGACCCAGTCGGGAAGATGTGCCTTTCCTCAGACTCATGCACTTGACAGGGGTCTTGTCAGGTAACGTGTGAAAAGCGGAGGCAAATAAGTATGCCAAGGAGCTCTTCTGTGTCCGGTCTTTTACCCAGAGCATTGTTCCTCCTCTGCAGCTTTCAGCACCAACGAACATGACAGGGATAACTGGAACGGGCAGCTGAAGCTGCTGCTGGAGTGGAACCAGTTGGACTTGGCCAGTGATGAGATCTTCACCAATGACCGAAACTGGGAGGTACAGACAACTTCTGAGTACAGTGACATGGGACCAGTGGGAAGAGAGACATTGGGACAGCGGCCACTATCTCAGCACCCCAGCTTCTGTGATAAGCAAGAGTGTCTATTCCTCTCTGCACTGACATCACTGATTGCAAAGGTTATCTGCCCATGCCAGAAATACTCTAGGCCATCCCACAAAGGCATACAGAAAAAACTGACCCTGATGAAAATGTGGCAGTTAGCCACATGTGTCAGGCCCTTAGGTAAGCTTTACGTGTCTCACGTGCTCCCTAATATTTGCTTTTCCATTTCTTCCTAGTCTGCTGACCTACAGGATGTCATGTTCACAGCCCTGGTGAAAGACAGGCCCAAATTTGTCCGACTTTTCCTGGAAAATGGCTTGAATCTGAGGAAGTTCCTTACCACAGAGGTCCTCAGAGAGCTCTACACAAACAACTTCAGCAGCCTGGTGTTCAAGAACCTGCAGATTGCAAAGAACTCCTATAATGATGCCCTCCTCACATTTGTGTGGAAGATGGTTGAAGACTTCCGAAGAGGTCTCAAAAGAGATGACAAAAATAACAAGGATGAGATGGAAATACATCTTTCGGTAAGTGGCGAACATCTTGATTCCACTGTTCATCCCCTGCAAGGAAAAACCAAAAATGATGTTTTGCTTCTGGTATAGCAGATTTGCTTTAATGGTCTCAGCCTTGGTTTACATTTAATATACTGCCCTGCTTTACAAATGCATGTAGGGGTCATTTAACTACAAGAAAAATGGGTGAGTTTGGGTGTGGTGTTAAAATATTTTCCATTAGAGCAATTACTGCTCTAGTTATGCTTGTAATTTATACCGGTATGGATTGAGTCTGGTAAGAGGTGCCAGCTGGGTGTGAGGAATTTGGGCTCTTATTTTTTGGTACAGACACTTGTACCTTAAACCTTGCTTGCTGCAAGGATGTTAGGCACCTTCTGGACTTTATTTCATTGCCAGGTAGAACTAGGCTTCTTAGTTATCGCAGCACAGTAGGTCCAAACATCAGATCCAGATCTGAGTTTCAGAACTGGACCTCAGGCATTGGATAGGAAACTTTTGAAATCAGTTGTTGACTTCAGAGATGCAATGCAGCACGTGACATTTGGGGGAAGCTTGGTTTGAAGATTCTGCTTAATTTTGAGAGTTTCCACCAAAGTTTGTGACGGTTAAAAGTTTTGTTGTACAGGAGTCATTTCGTGATGGCTTTGCTATCCCCAGGGGCTAATTGCTCTAATGCAAAGAAGATGGTGGTATAAAAATTCCTCTCTGTATAAGTTTATGTGAAATTCAGGGTCTTGCTTAAACACAAAAGACTTACTGGTGTAAAGTTAGTATTCCTTCCAGAGGATGTTAATCTGTGTTACTTAAACACAGAGTCAAGCTGTGAATGAGGCTATTTGAAGCTCATGGGTTAAAGCAGAAAGTGACTTTGACCCAAGTGTCCTTTAATGCCAGCTTCAGGAAAAACGGGGAAGCTGAGTCTTCCACATCAAAATGTAAGGCTTTAATGTGAATATAAAATATAACCTAACTCACGTTAGTGTGTAACAAGTGCTAGGCAGGCAGGAGAGAGGATCAGTGGGCTGGCTGTAAAAGAAAGAAAATACAAAAGCAGGAGAGTGGCAGGCTAGGATTTCTTCCAGTTGAAAACGGTTTGGTGAGCTTAGGTCTAAGGAGTTGTTGCTCTTTCGTTCAGGATGAGTGTCCTATCACAAGGCACCCGTTGCAAGCTCTGTTTATTTGGTCGGTTCTTCAGAACAAGAAAGAGTTGTCTAAAGTCATTTGGGAGCAAGTAAGTTGAATTATTTATTCCTCTTTACAAACAGTACAGTGGCATTCCTTGTCTTTGGTTTATAGGCCTTTGAAGGCGCTGGATCCATGTTCAGACACAAAACTGCAAGAGATAATTGCTAGATGAGTCTGTAAGTAGGTTTAATATTACCCATTTTGTGCTTGGGTGTGGATTTCATACTTTCCCAGGGTCATTGCTGAGTCAGCAGTCCAAGCTAGCAGGTACCTATAGTTGTGTGTTCTTATCTACATTCAAGCTTGGATGCGAGTTCCCACCCATTCCACAATATGGATGTGTTCTTATCCCAGGTATTTGATTGAAATAATTTATAATTTTGATTAAGAATTACATTTAATGATGATTGTATCAAATACATAATTCACAGGCTCTAAATATGAGGCTTATGCAAGTAAAGCTAATGGATGCCCCTGTTCACGTTGACCTGTGTGTCCAAAACAGTGCTGCTTCCCTGCACGTGTACATTTTGAGTAGAATAGACTAATGTAGTCTGGGCAGTTCTGGGTACACCCAACTGGTCCAGACTGGTGGACAGTGAAAACAGTAATGGAGCTTGTGAGACGCCAGACCCTCTTTTGTGAGTCTTCAGCCAGAGATGCAAAGCTAATATATGACTACTAAACACAACACCTTTCCAAACTAGTTGCAAAGTTGTTAATCAAACCGGTACGCTGATGGTTACAGTTTGTTTTGTGGAACTGGATCTTCATTTGCCAGTCTTGACTGGAAACTGAGCAGCTGCAAAAAAAGGGCGAATACATTTTAAAAAGTATATCACATTCCCTTTGCAGAGGGCTTTGCGTGACTTAACTCTCTCTCCATAGACCAGAGGTTGCACATTGGCAGCTCTTGGGGCCAGTAAACTCCTGAAAAGCATGGCAAAGGTGAAGAATGATATAAATGCTGCTGGTGAGTCTGAGGAGCTCGCTAATGAGTATGAGACAAGAGCAGTAGGTAAGCACCTTCTTTAAGTCCTTTAGAGATTTAACAGGAGGGGTCAGAGATCAGGAAATTGTTTCGTTTCTTGGACCATTACTTCTTTTAATGATCTCCAGGTCTGGTGTGTACCAGGGATTGCATAGTGATTTTTTTTTATTATTATTATTATTTTGTGCAAAGCAAAACTGATAAACCTGCTGGGTTTGTTCAGCAAAATGCAAGGCAAGATTATTCATTCAATTATCCTGGCTGCCCAGAAATCCAGCCTGAATTTTAAAGAGAAATGACATCTCAAAAGGAAGTAGAAAGAAAGCTTTATTTAGAAAACTAGATAACCAACTTTAAATGCTTCCCTTTAATGTCAAAATGTGTTTTTGCTGCTTGGAAATCTCTTCCACACCATCTGTTCCCAGTAGAAACTGTGTGTCCTGTCTGAACAGCTTGCCACCAAAAGTGAGTGTTGTGGGGGTTTTTTTGGGGGGTAGAGAATTTCTTTCATTGGGAAGCAAAGCTACCTGGCTCTAAAGGCAAGGCTGAAGAGGGGTGCCCAGAAATAGGAAGGGGACTATAGCACAAGAGATGCATTCTGCATGATGGGTGGTGATACTCAGATTGAGAAGAGCCACCTTTCAAATTTGCAGGATTACTTGAGGGGAGTCAGAATAAATTTTGGGTAAAAAGCTGGTTGAATTCTGAAGTTCTGAACTGCAAAAGCATAATACTTTCCTTATTTGAAGACGGCAAACGATGCTCTTGCTCATTGAGAATGTAGAATCTAGCTCAGTTGTTGGGTGTTTTTTTGGTATGACCTTCAGTTTCTCTATTTGCAAATATTGTCAGTGATTCAGAGCTGAGCTCTGCATCTCATGGGCTAGAGTGACCAATAGTTTCTTATTTAATGAGGGTAATGGGTGACAGGAGAGCAGGAGGATGGGGGTTTTTTTTTTGATGTTGGTTGGTTGTTTTGGTGGGGTTTTTTTTAGGACTTCCATTTTCTGGAGCAATAATTCTGGTATTTCCTCAGTGTCTAGTTATTCTGCAAATTATTCAGAGAAACATGCAAATGAGATGAAAGCCAGCACAGTTGGCAGATACCAGAGCAGGGATTAATTTGTCGAACCGACAATGTTATCTGTGGTGTACCCTGTGGTACAGCGCCTTGGTTTCTAAACCTGGAGGAAGACGCGACACAGTATTGTCTCTGGGGCTTTATTTACAGGTTGTGGTCTTGTTCTCTTGCCTAGTGCAGAAAACGGATCTGTAACTGCATTGCTGCCCAGCAATTTGCTGTCACCACAAGTCAGATTAGCTGACAGGTCAAGTGCAGTAGCCCTGCAGGTTGAATAGGACGCTACAGAAACGTTGCTGGAAAGGGATCCTGGAGGCTTCTAGTCCAGTCTTCTCATTGAGGTGGTGTTACCACCAGGAACAAATCAGTTCAGTCATGGCTTCATTTAGCCAAAACTTAAATCTCTACAGATGGATATTGTTTTATCGCTCCTGAAAGCAGACCATGTTTGTTCCTTCTTTGGAGTCAATGGAGACTAGATTGACCTGTGGAGCTTGAGCCTTATTTTTGTTTGTGTGTACATCAGCAAAGCTATTTCAGTAGCCACTCAGGAACGGTGCAAGGCCACACTGAAAGTATCTTGCTTGTTACCAGAAAGTATCTCCTATTTGGCAAGGTGAAAACTGCTTAAATAGGCTTTCTTAAAAGTATCTACATCCCTCAGGCTTGATTTTTTTATTTATTTATTTTTTTTTTTTTTTAGCAAGACACCGAGAGGTGAACGGGTCCCATAGAAGTCTGTCTATTAAGATCTCTCTGCATATTGCAGTGTATGCAGTAACACCAGCCAAAGGTATTGCTGTATGTCTGCATCCTCCCAGTTATGGTAACAGCCGTTTGTGAAATGACTGGGAAAATGCACTGTTGGAGAGAAGAGTTTCTAGTGAAGGCTGGTGTGTTTTATAAGAGGTTGGATCACTCTTCGGGGCAGTTGTGCTGTGTCACAGATATATCAACAGAACTGCTTTTGAGTGGGAGACATCCAAAGCTGGAAAGAGAAGTAATTTTTCACTCTATGTGCATTATTAATGGCAAAAATCTATAGAATAAGATGCTCATGGCTTTTCTAAAACAAGTATGTTTGCAATGCATTTCCCAGTGAAAAAGCATCAAATTCTGATATTGTTGTTCAGCCCTGCTGTTGATGTGGGCCTACTGAGGCGGCTGCCTGTAAGTCACTAGATCAGTGATAAATGAATGAAAAGAAGATGAAACAAGCAGGTATAGTGAGTCAGTAGGAGAAGTTCATATTTTTTTTAGTGCAGAACTCGATACTATCTGTGTGTGAGCTGATTTAGTATCACAGTTTTCCATCCAGACATGAATTCTGTATGAAAGCCTAATAGATGCAAATGGGATTGTAAAGCAATGCACATGTTGTTTTATCGTGCTGAAAATGTTCTTGTGTCTGAATGCTTTAATATTATAAATATATGCTTTGGAAGTCACTGAAGACAATTGCACCTGAGCTGGTGGGGGATTGAGTCTGAAGTTGGAGCTCAGTGTGGGGCTGCCTCTTTCCTCCAGAGCTGTTCACAGAGTGCTACAGCAATGACGAAGATCTAGCTGAGCAGCTGCTGACTTATTCCTGTGAAGCCTGGGGAGGGAGCAATTGCCTGGAACTAGCAGTGGAAGCTAAAGACCAGCAGTTCATTGCACAGCCAGGGGTGCAGGTAATGTCAGTGAAAAGGAGGTGCATAGATTATTGTAACTCTTGTCATCTGGATCACTTTAAAAAGTGAAAGTTCTTGCTATGAAACTGCTACATCCATGTAAACAGGCTGCGAAAGGCCGATGCTCAGGAATTGTCCTCAGGGAATTGAGAACCTCTGGGAGAGGTTTCCCAGCCCTGTGAATGCTGAGCCTTGCACGGTGACGGCATAGCCGTGTCCTGCAGCATGTTCACAGAACCAATGTCTGCAGTGCTGTGAAATGCATCCCAGAGAGCACTGACTGGGGCTGGTGGGGGACACGGGGTGTGTGGCTCCTCTCCTTGAAAAAGGAGGTAGCTGATTTGCCCACAAATGCTAAGCCAGGAAGGGTAGACTTGATTTAGAGCTGTAAACCATAATGAGCTGGATGAATAAGACTGCCTGAGGTGACTTCTGTGTATGCACAGTGTGGATGTACTGCCCAGCATAAAGTGCCTTATAAATCAGGTCAAGCCCTGCTCAGCCGCGTTTTGAACTCCTAGTCATGTAGACTGGAGGATGGCTGGATTAAGGAACCAGTACCCTGTTACTGATGCAGAAAGCTTTCTGTATTGTTGAAATGGGAATCCCAGTTATTTTGATTGAAATCTCAAAGTTTTGGGTTGGTATTTTTTTAGCAAAACAAATGTCCTGGAATAGCATTCCTACGTTATTTTGTTACTGTTAGAACAAACGAGGATATATTCTTCTTCCCTACAGAATTTCCTTTCCAAGCAGTGGTATGGAGAGATTTCAAGAGATACTAAGAACTGGAAAATTATACTGTGCCTGTTCTTTTTCCCTTTAATAGGGTGCGGTTTCATCTCATTCAGGTAATCAACTGGCTTTTATTAGCAGAAGCAAAGCAAGTCAATTAATTATAGAATCATAGGGCAATTCAGGCCAGAAGAGACCTCTGGAGACTATCTGATCCTACCTCCCTGCTCAAGGCAGGGCCAGCTAGAGCAGGTTGCCCAGGACTGTGCCCAGTTAGGGTTTTGAATATCTCCAAGGATGGAGACGCCACAGCCACCCTGGGAATCCTATTCCAGTGTTCAGTCACTGTCAAATAAAGGTATTCAGTGTCCGAATGAGCTTTTAACAGATCATGTCCTCACTCTGATCCGGAGTTAATATATGCCAGTTTACTTGCATGCCTGAAGTCAGTGGTTGCAGAACGGCATTACTTTTGCAGTGATGGCCTGGGCTAGACTTTGCATCTTTCAGATTTTCATTTTGATGAAGAGCACAAATGTTTCCAGGCATAAAAGCTATGCTTTGAGACCTTTTCCCTCTTTTAATTCCTCAGGAAAAAGCCTGTGGAGAAGAGTAAGAAACTCTTCTTGTATTATGTGTCTTTCTTCACCTCCCCCTTTGTGGTCTTCTCCTGGAATGTCATCTTCTACATCGCTTTCCTGTTGCTCTTCGCCTACGTGTTGCTTATGGATTTCCAGAAGGAGCCTACTGTCCTGGAGATGATCCTTTATGTGCTGGTCTTCGTTCTGCTTTGTGATGAAGTGAGACAAGTAGGCAGCGATGCAAACAAAGTGTTTAGTGCTAGATTTAAAAGGCTTGTGCTTCCCCCCACCCACCCCACCCCCCCGCCCCGCCTAGTAGCGTAAGGCAGTGCAGGCTGCTTCTAAGTTACAGGGGATCCACTTCTTGGGAGATGTGCTCAGGCAACTTAAGGCACAGTTAATTATTTTATTCCCTGCCATGTTGAAATGCTGCTTGTGCCTCAATAGCTGCAGTGCTCATGCACCAAGAGGAATGTGTATTATCTTTGAGGCTGTGTGGATAGGCTGATGCCAGTGGAGATATTTCTGAGGAATGCTTGGCTTGGGCTGTCAAAGCACCTGAGAATACACGAGATTTAACATATTTGTCTGGGTGCATACCTCTAGATTAAGTGATTCCTGCCTCTCTTCTCCCTATCTCCCCCCTCCCCCTTTATCTGACTGATGAGCAACATACCTTTATGTATTTCTGCTTATTTTTTAATCAGAAATACAGTTCTTGGTAGTTTCACGTAGTCCCGAGGACCAGCTTTGGCCTGCCTGCGCTGCTGGTACGGTGTGGGAACAGTGTGTGGGACTGCCTTTATAGCCAGCCACATAGCTGATATTCTTCTCACTTTTTATGTAAGGGGACTTATGAGATATAGCGGTTTTCAGGCAAGCTGGTCTCTCCCAGTCAGCGTTCAGAACAGGGGGAAGATACTGGGGGGAAATCGGAGAGAAATGAGTGTGTGATTTCAGCACAGTGCTGCTTTCTGATTATCCTGTAAGAAATTAGTCTCCACATGAGTGTTTGTGGGTGATCTGCTGGATCAGACCACCCTGCAATAACACTTCTTACATGAGCTCAAATGACATTGCTTAGTGTTGATGTTACTGTGCTTAACTTGCTGTGTGGTCTTTTTCCTTTTTAATAGTCAAGGTGGTACCCTGTTTAAGGCAACTTTACTTGTTAAAGGAAATTGGGGGAAAAGTAAAAGACACTTTTGCAATGAAACACTAATGGAGTGTTTGTTTCTGCTGATTTAGGTTCTGGTGTCTCTGGACCTGTCCTTGCACTTCCCGTGTATACCCAGCAAAAGTCCTGGGGAAAGCCTTAGGGATAGAAACCTTTTTTCCTACCATTGTCACTATTCCTCACTACTCTGAGCAGGTAGAACAGCTTCAGATCCCAGTAATGCCATTGACAGCTGGTGGCCAGACTGTACCAATTTGATTGTGGGAGTTGGAGATAGCTAAAACAGAGACTTTATTGAAGATTTAAAGTTAACTTAAGCCAGCGTCCTGGCTGCAAACCTGTTTTACTAAGGAGCAGTACACAGAGCAGTGTCCCAGTCCTCTAAGCTTCTCAGGATCTCCCTGGCTTCTTTGGTGGTAGATTCTATTTGCATTGGTCTAACTCTGCAGTCAAAATAAGATCTTTCTCTTTAATATTTTTTTTTTAAAAGACACACCTCAGGTTTTGTTTTCACATCCAAGGAGAAGTAAAAGTACGGCTGCCTGGGGTCTCACTGTTGCTGCTGCAGTCATGTCACTGGTTGTGCGGTGAAATCAGCCCTCTAGTTAGAGCACTGTGTCTGTGGGGGTGGCAGCTGCTAAATGTTGTTCCAAATTCAAAGCAGATTGTTTCACCCTTCAGGAGAACTACACCGTATCTGAACTGTAAGCCACTGGCTCAGCTCTCTTTTAGTTTTGATGGTCCTAGATATTTTTAACTAGCCAGAGCTGCTTTCTTATATCTTGTTTAGAGCTGTCATGGCAATAGTGAAATTGGAGATGCCTTTTTCCTGCTATCTTCTTAGCCACGTGGATGTAGCCTCCAGCCAGGTGAGTGGGTAGACTTCTGGGCTGTGCAGGAAAGCCCCGTTTCCTCAAATGGAGAAGGAACGTGGACAGAACCTCTGTGCATCTTCACTCTTAGCGTGGGAACTGCTTGATATTTGAAGGACTGAACTGCACTGAGGTCTTGGTTGTTCTCACTTGTTTACACACATCTGCCTCTGTTTTCTCTCTGTTTCTGCTTTAGACCAGAACTCGTTTCTTTTCATCCATGCACAATTGTGCCCTTAATAGAAGAGGCATCAGACTTAAACCTTCTGCATTTAATAGAGCTGTAGTGCAGCAATATGGTCATTGTTTTGTGAAGGGCATTTGGGCCGTATGTGTCTGGCCATTCACATAAAACACCACGTCACTGTCTTGTGTAGTAAGATGACTTACCTTTGGTTTAGGGAGTTACTAGACAGAGACAACCCCATGTCCTGGGTGTCAGACGTGCTGTCCCTACTCAGTGTTGAATCTTTGGTACCTTAAGGAGTAAGATAGGTGTGGGGGAAGGTGTCCCAAGATGCTGAAATAATTTCTGGTAATATCTCGAGGCTGACACCCTAGTAGGTGTCATAACTGTCCGTCTTTAGCAATGCATCCCATCACATGAAGAATATGCAACAACTGTGCAACTGGAATAGCAAGGTGGGGCTCTCCTTATAGCTTCTTCTGGGTTTAGAAGAAAATTCCCCTTGATCTGTTTCCTGTAAAAGTGCTGAGCAGAATTGTCTGCTTTGGATATGTCAGTTATAGAGAGATTCACTGATCAGTACTCTACTAAGCCTTGATTATTTCCATGAAAACTAAAAAGAATTATCATCAGGGACTCAAGTCTGTTTTTTCATGCCTGGCAGAGGTTTCTCCTGGTTAAGCTACTTGTCCTAATGAGTCACCTCTGAGTCGGATCCAGAAGTTGGCTCTTGCACGAACATTGGATCCAGGGTGCAGTAGTGCTGGTCAGCCTGGGAATAGGCAGAAATTCTCACTAGACTTGCAATTCAGAAATAGAGAGCCAGGTAATTAAAGGAATAAATTAAATATGCATCTTTGATCAAAAGCGCGTGCGTGTAGCCAGGGACAGATAACTGAATGAGGTCTGTGAAGAAAGAGAAGCCAGCATACTTAACTGCACCACGACGGCGACCCTCCCGCCTGCCCGCAGTGTTTGATCTGCTCGTAGTGGGTCACACCAAGATTCCTTTGACCCATTTGGCAGGTGTTCTGCTGGAGCGTTCCATGATCTACCCCGAGGTCCTCTGGCAGCTTGTGTATTACACGTGTGAGAACGAAGTACGTCAGTCTTGACTGCTGTCAGAACTGTTCCTTCCTCTCCCCACGCACAAGCACCCGTGTCCTTGGGTTATGCCCTTCGAGCACAGTAACTCACGCTGCGGTGCCGTGTTTGCCGCCCATGTGCTTAACTGGTCCCAGTGCAATAGTGTTAGCTTAGGGCATCTGGACTGCCAGAGAAAATGTGTTAAGGAGCTCCAAACACAGAAAGTCTTGATCCATAGAAGACCCTGTTAGAAGTTAACAGCAAAACTGTGTTGCCAGTAATTGAAAACTCTTTTGGGGGAAATTAAAAGCGATCTGGATTCTGGTGTACCTATTAGGTGCGACAAAAAATTAATAGGACAAGGGAACAATCCTTAGTATTGCAATGGGCGGTATGTTTACCCATGAGGGCATTCAGTGGGGAGAGATAAGGGGAAG
The DNA here is from genome assembly GCF_023634085.1 of Falco cherrug. NCBI lineage: Eukaryota > Metazoa > Chordata > Aves > Falconiformes > Falconidae > Falco > Falco cherrug. The sequence continues at coordinate 7,593,026 of NC_073704.1, read as the reverse complement.
ATGGGTGAGCTCCCCATGGCTGGCCAGTGCTGTGTGGTGATTACTTTCTGCTCTTTTTCCTTCCCAGTGGTACATGAACGGCAGTAAGTATTTCTCAGATCTGTGGAATGTTATGGATACACTAGCAATCTTCTACTTCATAGCAGGGATTGTGTTCAGGTGAGTAATACCTTCTCCTGTGGCTTGCTTTCCGGGTTTTGACAGCAACCTGTAATGAGATTGTAGGAAATGTGTTCATGAAACCCCCTCTTCTTTAAGAAGGCCCCAAATACTGGCAAGTCTTGACTCTAAATCTGTAAAAGCAAATAAAGAAATAAACTAACTAGGGAATATCCACATGCAATATTTTCTGTTTTGTGTTTATTGGAAGTTGAGTCTATCCCTGGAATCAAAGGCGTCTTTCCTAATTCAGAGTTTTCTGGGCCAGTAGGACAGCTCTTTTTAATGGTTAGAAAAAGACATTTGAAATAGCCTTAGGTTTCATGACAATGCCTTCAAGACTGGCTATACAGAGCATATCAGGCAAAGCTGCAGGGTAGGATAGTTAATATCTCAGAGGCAGAATTCTTTGGGATTTTCCTTGGCTCCCTTTTATTGACTATTTAGTATGGCAACGTGGACGCTGAGTTTTCGTGTGTTTTATTGAAGGGGACTGCCCTTTTACCTACAATAGTCTAACAGACTCATTAGCTCACGTAAGCTGTTTTACATGAATGGGTGATTTAACAAGCATGACAAAGAAACAACGGAAACTCATTTTACAGTGTAATTTTTCCGTCAGCTGTAGCTTAGTTCTGGTGGTCATTGCACTGTGATGTTTTTGGAGGGCTGTGCTAAAGGTACAAGATTTCTTTGCTGTTAATAGTTCTAGAGGGGGAGAGGGAGACAGTGATGATGCAGCTAAGATAGGAAGGGTGTAAACAAGGTGTGCGCTCCCCATTTCTGCCACCAGTCATCAGGTGGGAGTGGGTGGGAGAGGGCATGGGGCCCTGGCTAGCTATGCTGTTTTCCAGTTACTCACTTTTCCACTCCTCGTTTCAGTGTTTCATTGTACTTTTACCAGACTTCTGCATGCTTTACCCAGTGCTTGAATTCATTTTCTTTTACTGTCTCCATCAGGCTTCACTCATCTGATGAAAGCTCTTGGTATTCTGGGAGAGTCATTTTCTGTTTGGACTACATAGTGTTTACTCTGAGGCTGATCCATATTTTCACAGTTAGCAGGAATCTAGGACCCAAAATTATTATGCTGCAGAGGATGGTAAGGTTTGGCAGCTATTCAAGAGAGTGTAAATAAATGATGTGACACCTTTTTCTCCTCAAGAGTGAAAATCACCACTGTTCTGATGATGGCAGCAAGTTCTCACCTTCTCTTAAATCTGCTAAACAGGATTAATTAAGATTTAAATAGGGTCTTCTTAAGAGCAGGGCCTTTTTCTCTCCCTCTGCACAGGGAGAGAATAAAGATCAGGCTGAAGAACAGAAGAGGAAATTTCTTTCCTGGTAGCTTTTGTCTTCCATGTCTCAAATGTTTCAGTGGTGTATTCCATCACTCGTGTCGTTCATGTGAGCATTCACCAAAGATGACAATAAATGGCGTAGGAGGAGGATTTCTGTTTTCCATTGCATCCATCACACAAGTAACTGGAGAAGCGGGTGGCCAGGAGCCTCTCGGGGAGTGGCTGGGCTAATCCTGCCCTTTGTGCCTGGCGGGGGTGTTTGCTGGCAGGCTGGGGAAGGTCACAGGAAGAGAATGGGGTTCCATGTAGATTAATGTGTGTTACTGTAGGTGTGGGAATGAAGAGCGCTGGAGAGCGGGGGTATGTCCGCTCGTATTTGTATGTGTCACCTGGAGCCAATCTTGTATGTGGAGGTTAAAGACCAGCTGTGTGGTGACAATGGGAGTAACAGCGTGGTCTGCAGCTTACCGAGAAAGCCTTTATTTTGCCACGTACCACTGCTGCAAAGCTGAAGTCTAGAGATTACCTGGTCCTACAGTGCCTTACGATACACAAGCAACAACACAGGCTTGTCTCCTGTCCATCTTTCTCTTGTTTGGCCTTCAAAAAGGGTGAATTTTTTTTAGTAAGTCTAACCATGAAGGTGCTTGGGGCTAGTGGAAGGGCAGATCTTGGTGGAGGTGGGTCTGCAACAAAAGGGGAAGCTCCACTGGGATATTACCAGTCTTCAGTTATCTGTGTACTGTCAAGAGCTGGAAGTTCATGAAACTCAGCCAGAGTGTCTGGACTATAAATACTGGTTTGAAGCCATCCAGAGTGGCATTTTCAGAAGTGGTGGCTGCTTTCACCTGACACTTGGCTGCGGGGTCTGTAGCTATAGTTGTGCATAAATAGTCATTGTATGTGGACCTGGCTTTTGTGGGTGAGGCCTGTTTGATGCCAGGGGCATATCCTATATTCTGAAATGTGCCTTGGTTTTTATGGCTGTGTGCATGTTTTTGAAGGTGTCTGAGTGGGAATGGTAATTATTTGCACGTGTGTGTCGGTGATTAAATTTATGGAGCGGTGATCTGAAAACTTGCATTAAAATGGTACCCTGACATCAAAATGGGGAGAAAGAGCCACGTGTGGCTTGCAACAGGCATGCAATGAGACACTGATGCATTTGCTTGTGGTCCTTTCTCAGATGATAGATGTCTTCTTCTTCCTCTTCCTCTTTGCTGTGTGGATGGTGGCCTTTGGTGTAGCTAGACAAGGCATCCTGAGGAAGAATGAGCACCGCTGGGAGTGGATATTTCGATCTGTTATCTACGAGCCATACTTGGCTATGTTTGGCCAGTACCCCGATGATGTTGATGGTAGGTATCTTCTGGGGGAACCTCTCCCAGATGGGTGGAAGGTTCTGTCCTTTCAGTGGTTGTCCAGTCCTATGCTGACCCCTTTCCTCTCAGCAGCAAGGAGGCAAGGTTTCATGTCTGATGGGGAGGGAGGTGGCTACATGTATTGTCCTTAGTGGCAGCACCTGGGGCTGGACCCAACAGTAAGAGGACGAGAGGGCTCACTCTTTGCTCTCCACTCTCACTCTCTGAGGTACCACCTACAACTTTGACCGCTGCACCTTTTCTGGGAATGAGTCCAAGCCCTTGTGTGTGGAGCTGGATGCCAACAACCAGCCCCGCTTCCCAGAGTGGATCACCATTCCCCTTGTCTGCATTTACATGCTCTCGACTAACATCCTCCTTGTGAACCTGCTCGTGGCCATGTTTGGGTACGTAATAAAGGAGCGATCGCTTCCTTGGGATCTCTGTACCAGTATGCCTCTGAGAAAGGTAATGAAGTCCTGGAAAACAGCAGGAAGCTGGGTCTTGGACTCTGCCTGTGTCTTTGCAGAGGAATTGCTGGGAGTGGTCTGGAGCGGGTTCCCTGTTTGAAACAGAGCTCTCAAGTTAAGGGTATGGTGTGGGAAGATGAACAAAGGCAATGTTACTCAGCTTTTCTCACAACAGTCTGATCAAAATCCCCATGTCCTGGGGATGGTTTGCTGCCTGTCCTTTTACTGCTTCTCTACTTCATCCTTTGCACAGTGGACTTAGTACAAGTCCCTCTGGTTCCCAGTGGGGGTGACAGCTGGGCCAGTGCTTTACCAAGTATGAACTGGTCAGAACTGACCTGTTAGACTGAATAAACAAGGAGTTATTGCACTTGGTTTATTGACTCTATGGAGAACTTGTTTTATTGACTCTATGGTTTTATTAGCCATAACTGCTGTGTGATGATCTGTTATTGCTCTGGTGGACCTGCTATTTATTGTTTTGACCTACGTGACAGGCAATGGGCCACATCTCCTTGGGACACACAAAAGGACTTTGTCTTGAAAAATGCTATCGCCTCTGGATCAGACACCTGAAATGTGGTGCTAGTAATGGCTGACTGCATCATACAGCCAGCACTGCTTTGCCGAATAAAAATGGTGGTTGTTGCGCACATTGTCTAATACATATTGACTGCATTGGGACCAGCAAGAGGAGAAGAAAGTTTCCTCAGCTTCTTCCAGAAATCTTTGCTGTTTACACTTCAAGCTCTGACACGGAGTTGTTAGTAACGGCAAGTCCTTCATATCAGGCTGGGAGTGCATTGCTCTCCTGTCTCACTTCTGACTTGTGGATGCAGTTGGGTCGGTGCTGTGTCTCTGTTTTCCTTCCCAACCTGGCTTCTTTTCTGCTTTACACTCCCTTGCAGCATAACAAACATACATACAACCCCTGGGCATCATTCTTGAGGTCCACTATGTTTATTTTTGTGTGTTTTGATGATACCTTGGCAGTGACAGGCTTGGCAGGAATTTGCTTTGGCAACAGGAGTATTTACAGGAACTGCTAAGGACTCTTGGTTTGCCTCAGGAGGATCTCCCTTCTGAATGACGGTGCCAATATTTCCTGGCCTGAGATGAGCTGTATTAGTATAATGAGTTAAGAACGCCTCAGCTTTGGGATCTGCTCTCCCCTGTGCTCTGAACCTTTCCTCCCATGCTGAGCTGGACTCCAAAGACAGAAATGTGATTTTTGGCAAGGCAGCTAGGACTGGTGCGGTAGATATATGGATTGTATTGTTTTCCTAACCTCCACAGGACCTGGGGACAGCAGACAATGCTTGTACCCCCCAGAAGAGGTGAAAGCAATTCATACTGATGAAGGAAAGCATAGCAGTAAGCCAGCTCTACCATAGAAGCCTTTGGTATTTGTTAGAACACTTACTTCAACAGCACCTAATGATAAACGCTCTAGTGCATACAGTTATGCCAGTAAAAACCTAGGTTTTGCCAGTCCAGTTTATTTAGTGGAAGGACCAGCATGAGTTCTTTAACAACACTCTGAGTTTTTCATAGCTCATTTTAACAATAGACTGAACAGCTTAAGCAGGAGTGCTGGATTGTGCTGAAGTCGGGAAGCCCAGTGGGCAAATGGCAATCCCAGATGGTTTTTTCATGATGCAGTTGGAAATGTGTGAAATCTGCGATCGCTTCTCTTGTGCTTAGTGTGTACAAAGTATTTGTCAATCTTCAATGATGCTGATGGCTATCAGACACTAGTCCCATCAGTGTCTACGTTGTAATTACAATGATATGTTAAACAACAGACAACCCAGCTTTCTCTTTGCATCCAGAATCCATTAATTGAAAAGGGTGAATATCGTATTTAGATACTTCTGAAATTCAGGATTGTATTTATCTTCTGAAACAAAAGATAATTTCCACCAGGTGAAGGTTTTAGCTTGTCTCATATAAGGGTCCGTTAGGATCTCACCACAGACATTTTGGAAGCATCCATCTGCTGTTTATTGTCAGCAGTGAAAGGTCAGGCAGTCTGTGAGCTGTTTCCTCTTGTGATTGTTGCTTTGCTGGGTTTGTACAGTGCTTACTACAGTAGGTTTGATCCATGCCTGGAGCATTCTTAATGCCTCTACTAAAAATCTCAGGAGCTTTTCACTTTTTTAAAATGCTCTATTTCTAGGGTTCGTTGTTTTTTGTTTTTGGTTTTTTTTTTGCTTAGAAAGGAGTTAGCTGATGAATTAACGAGACACAGTATCTCGCGAAGAAGTATCTGGTTCTCATGTGTCTGGGCTGGAAGAAAATTGCCTGGAGCTAAGGTGGTGAAAATATGTGGAGTATTTTTTCCAGTGTATTTGTAACTTCAGGGTGTTTTTTTCTATTGTCTTAGTTCCTTCCATTTTCAAATTTCTCTCTCAAAAGGAGTACAAACTCAATAACCTCCTAATTGGTAAAAATTACCAGCTCCAGGATGACTTCATAAAAACATGCCCTGGAATAATAAAGAGAAACACTGTGTTATTTGGTTCTGATGGAGGTTTTGGTGAAAAACTAATGCTGTATGTATTTTCTTTCTCCACCTGTTAGTTACACTGTTGGATCTGTACAAGAGAACAATGACCAGGTGTGGAAGTTCCAGCGTTACTTCTTGGTCCAAGAATACTGCAGTCGTTTGACTATTCCCTTCCCTTTCGTCATCTTTGCTTACATATTCATGGTGATGAGGAAATGTTTCAAATGCTGCTGTAAGAAGGAAAGCAAAGAGCCATCTATTTGTTGTGAGTTGGATTATTCCTTACTACCTACACATCAGCTCTGTGGCAGGTGCATTGCAACCCTTCCCTGGCATACTGTGCTTAAAGCAGGAGCTCGTGTTTTGGTGGGAAATCTTCGAGGGTGATGTAGACCTTGCAGGAGGTGGCTGTTGTACTGGAAATGAGGAGCAGCTTATTCATGTTCTCTATCGAATGCAAATCCACTACATTGCTGGAAATCTTTTCAGTAAGACTCAGATCAAAGCCCCTGGCTGCTTCTCAGCCATAATCTTTCATCAGTACTCAAGGTGTGCTCTCTGGGATTTGGAGAATTACACTTCTAACTCCTTATGCTAAAACTTCAGCTGAGCATTGTTGTGATCCCCGGTCCCCAGTAGCGTTGGTTTTGGTCTGGTTAGAGAGCTTTTGTTTTGTACCGTGAGACCTGCTCTACTTCAGTACCATGCAGAATTATCCAGTGCTTTCTTGTCCAAGCCATTTCAAGGTAGAATTACCTCACGTACGTAAATCAATTAAAACATCAATGAAGTCTTCAAATTAATCCTGTCAGTTTAGGGCTACCTATGCTGCTTCCTAGCTTTTGAAAGGGTTGGGGTGGTTTTTTTTATTAAGCACTGAATAAATGTATTCAGAGCCTGCAGCAGCTGAAAGTTATCTTCATGGTCTGCATGGAAAATGTAAACCATCCCGTTTGTCGTTAACATCTGGTAGTGTATCCCTCCTGTGCTGTTACCCAGTGGCAGAGATCCCTGATCTTGCATGCTCTGAATGTTTAGGTAATTAGTACAAGAGGTGGACTTAGCCTCTGCTTGCCACTCTTCCTTCTGGAGTTGCATTTCTTTTTGTCCTTCTGTTACAATCTCCCAGCTAATACAGCTAGTAGCTGCTAGGGAAGCCTAGTACAGGAAAATTGTCTTTAAAGGCTCTTCTGCCTGTTAGTGACTGACAGAGAATAATAGGATGTCTCCTGGCCCTCTGGGTATGGGCAAACTGCCTCAAAAATTCAGAATCAGCTCAGTCAGTTTTCTAGCTGTTTCCCCTTTATTTACTCTGTCAGAGGGCACAGATATGAATTGTTTTAACAAGATTTCCCTCTCCCCTCCCAACAAATGGTGTGTTTTCTCTCTTTTTTTTTTTCCTAAATGCCATTCAGAAGCAGATGAGAGAGGATATGTTGAGTTAATTGACAGACTTACTCCCATCCATCAGCAACCTGACTGCTGCCCTGCAGCACAAGCTGGATTTGTCGTTAGTTTAGGAGAAAGATGCCTGCTTTGGGGTATGAGATTCCTTAGCACTGACTAAATTGTTTTGCCTGCCCCATTCAAAAAACAAAACCTGTTTGGTTTCCTTGCTGGGGATGTTGCTCAACAGCATATATTTCTGCCCAAGTGATGCACAGTTAATGTTGCAGTTCTAAAAGCAAATGGAAGAATTCATTAGAGCCAGAATATGATAGTGGCTGAGCTGGTGACAGGAACCGAGAACTGCACGGAGAAAGCACACTAATGTATTGACTGCTGCAAAATCCTGGCTTTTCCCTCTTAGGGAAATGGTTGGGACTTGGGTGCTTAAATGCTTGTTGGTATCTGGGAGAATAACAGGCTGTGTGAGGGCAGAGGAGCACCGGATGGAAGAAATGGAACTTCAGTCATTTGCCAGCTGTGGGCTGCTCTTGGCACCATTAACTTTTGTTTATTAACACCAGTTTGGTTTGTGCTGTCCTGTTGGAACAGGATAAAATGCAGAAGTAGCATCCTGGAGGACTTTGATGCCTCAAAGTGATTTGCTTTGTGTCACTTTAATTTACACCATCAACAGGAGATGTTTTTTAGAGAAGTCAATGCTTCATAATTTAGAAATGCTCTAGTTCAATGATAAGTCATAACATGGTCCTTAAAATGTTACTCTTAATGATCCAATATGGGATAGTGTAGAAACAAATGGAAGGCTCAAACCCAGGTAGGAGCTTTCTGGTATGTTCTATGCCTGTTGATGTGGCTGCCATTCCACAAAGCACTTGTGTTAACCGAAACTCAAAAAAAATCCAGAAAGACTTTTGGAGCTTCTTAAGGTTTTTGTTCATATTTTCTTTTTTTTAACTAACTCTGGATGCCAGGAGCATGCAGTAGAATGTGTTAATGTCATGTTTGTCAGAGCTGTGTCACAGTTGGGAAGTGGGGCTGCAAATGCTCTGGATGCAGAGAAAGGGAATCATTAGCCACTTAATGCAAGCACTAACCCAGGCTCTTTACATTTTAGCATCGGAAAGACAAATTAACTGAATCTAGTGCTGTTGTTTTTCTTCACATACGTTTCCCAGGCTCAAAAAATGAGGACAATGAAATTCTGGCATGGGAAGCTGTCATGAAGGAAAATTACCTTGTCAAAATCAATACCAAAGCAAATGATTCATCAGAAGAGTACGTCTGCCCTTCTTTGTCTTCGCTCTCTTGACTTTTCTGTTGAATATTTTTAGTGGAAGCAAGTTTTCAGCCGCTCTAAATGTTTACATACTAACGAGTAGATAAATAAGTCCAGCATAAATATGCCTGTTTATTTTTAAGTAAAATGATAGGGTTTTTTTGTCTGCTGCTGCAGACTGTCTGCAGAATTAGTTGATTAGGTTGGTAAAATGCTAATGGAAACATTGCAAAGGTTATAATGGTATATTATGCACACAGTAGCTGGGCAGATGTATTAAACACTTGTTCCAAATGCTGTCACAGTAATTTTCAAATGATTTCACCTTTCTGTACTGGAGTCTTTCTATTTTTCCATCAGAGGAGAAAATGTTGTCTTCCTATAGTGTTTTGAGATCTCATCGAAGAAAGCAGTGCTGTAACTGACTACTTTTGTAACATTAGAAATTTAGATTGGATATTAGGAAAAACTTCTTCACCAGAAGGTTTGTCAAGCATTGGAACAGGCTGCCCAGGGAGGTGGTGGAGTCCCCATCCCTGGAGTTATTTAGAAGATTTGTATATGTGACACTTAAGGACATGGTTTAGCAGTGGGTTTGGCGGTGCTGGGTTAATGGTTGGAGTCAGCGATCTTAAAGATCTTTTCCAACCTAAATGATTCTATGATTATGCAGTTAGCAGAGAATATTTAGTGTTAGACCTGGAATATCAAGCATTCCCACAGCATCAGTTTATAAGGAGGTCTGTACTTAAGAGCCATGAGTAGGAAAGGTCTCTGGGGAGGGGAAGATGCTATTTGAAGCGATGGGGTTTTGAACTTTGGTGACTTGCACTACTCTTCTTCGGGTACCAACTCACGACACTTTATCTTTGGGATCTGTCTCTGTTCTTGGAGTAATAGCATGAGAGGAAGGAGAAATATAAAGAAAGCTAGAAACCAGAACAGTGACCTGTTGTGTATGATGGCTTAATTTTGTAGCTAGCTTCCAGCAGGTTGAATATTTCACTAAATCAAATGTAAGGGAAGAGCTGATGAGAATGGGGAGGAAAGACCAGACTCCTTTATGCCCCTCTGCCCCTGCTTTGGAGATTGCTGTTCACGAGTAAGTGTTTACATTAAGACTGCCCGGAGGCAGTAAGCATTGGATAAGAAGCCAAACACACAAAAAATAGCTTTTATACTGGAAGCAGAAGTGTCTTGACAAGGAAAATGGAATAGCACAGCACTAACAGTAATTCATATGTTAATATACCTGTAATAAAAACAATGCTAAACCTCCTGCAGCCCTGCCTTCTTGGGAGGATGAAACACTGGCGTTCCCAAGTAGGGGTGTCTGCAGACAGTCTGTTTTGTAACTGGCCTCTGACTACTCGGGGAAGCGGTCAGTCTTCTGACAGCTTCAGACTCCGACTGCCTTAGCACCACTTTTTGGCCAAAGATGAGAACTTGATATCTTAGCTTCAGATAGACTTCTGCAAAGCAGTTCCGCACAGTTTTGCAAAGAGGGGAGGAGGGTTAGTCAAGGCTTCTCTAATACCTGGACTCAGCCCTTTCTTCTGTGTCCTCTTTCTGTTTTCAGGATGGTGCATCGATTCAGACAACTGGATGCAAAGGTACTTGTGTTTGACTGCTCTGCGGGGTGTGCTTCTATCTGGTGAAGTGGGTAGTGGTCCAGAAGGAAAATTAACATCACCAAGAGTCACGTGAAGTCTTTGTTACTGTTGACAGGACCCATTTTAATTGGGCTTTTTAAATATGCTCCTTTGCACCTTTGATTCCATATGTGGCTTCGTATTGTGCTGGAAAATGAAGAAGAAAGATACTTGTGTAGCACCGCAGTAGTGTTTTCTCAGTATTCTTTATTGGACGGAATAGAGTAAAAACTTCTATCTCACAAAACTGCAGTATTCTGCTGTGTAACAAGCCTGTGATACACCAATAGGAAGAAAGGACATTGCATACTTACGAGTATACCCCTCTCTACACGTGTTCTGTCAAGTTTAGCTTCTAGTGCTAAAGGCATGAGGTAATTAATCCTTCGTCGTCGTTGCTGTTGTTGTTTAGCCTCTGCTTATAAAATGAAGTGGCAGGTCAGTTATATTGTGGCAAGCCTGGTGGTGCTTCGGATAGCACAGGCAACACCTGCTAGGTAAACAAAGGATGCTCTATATATATTGTAGGGTAGGAAGACCTTTAATTACAATTAAATTGACCAATTTTCATCTGATTCACAGAAGCATCCTGTGTTGAAGCAATCTAAAGCTAGCAATTTACTTTTAGTAAATTGAAGCACTTTTTTTAAAAAAAGAAAGCACATAGTTATCAGAACTGTCATACTAACACATTTTTTAGGACTGTGATACTGAAAAGACCTTCACAATGGGTATTTTTTGAGGGTGGTTTGAATTGCGTATTTTGCCTGTGAAGTGGGGAGTGCTTTGGTGTGAACAGACTTTTTAGAAGTCCAAGGGTGAAAAGGCCCACGTATACTTCAAAATATTTATTTTGATTGCTGCCAAATAATTTGGACTGCAAAATAATAGCGTGCTTTCAAGACTGAAATGGAAATGATGAGCGACCAAGTGTGTGTCTAGCGATGCTCCTCCTGAAACTGAAAGGGAGATAACCTTAATTCTTGACTGAAAAGTAGTACCTAAATTGTGCCTCTTAGTCTGCGAGGGAATACCTTACTGCAAGCTGGTTTGTCTGTTCATGCCTTCAGCTTTAGTGACAGAAATGTACTAAGGCCAGTGCTTAGGAGCAGTGTCCTTGAGTGAGCAGCTCCAGAGGTATCTTGTTGGCTTTCACTTGAGATGATGCCTTAAAAACAAGTCCGAGGATATAACTGAGCCCTAGGCACAAGCCTTGATCACGGGGTAAACTTTTCTTTAACCTTGATGTGGATGTCCTGAGGAATACTGGACTCCAGTTATGGCCCAGGGAGGGTCTGAGGGCAGCTCCGTGTGTCAGAATGAATGCTCCGCAAAACTCCACTGATCTGCACTCTCCGCTTTAAAGATGGAGTATGGTTGGAAGCTTGTATCTGTCGTGATGCCTGCTTGTTAACTAGGCGAAATACGTGTGCAGTAGGGCTCACTGCATTAATTGCACTGATGAAAACTGTAATTGGGAGTGTCCTTTCAAGCACTGTTGCATTTGGTATAACATTTGGAGAGGCAATTACTCGTTACTTATATTACTTATTAGCATTGCTTTCCTGTGAAAACAATATTAATGCTGCTTCATTTGCCACCGCAGTGTGACTACTGAATACAAAAAGCTGTCGGTTATTGCTTTCAGAGTAGTGGCTGGTGTCCACAGGCTAGCCAGGGAGGCAGGGGTTCAGGTAAGGGGGTTTATGCCTGTTGTTGCTGATGTTGTACAGTATTTTCTAGGGTATTTCAAGGTATTTACTACTGCATGCTTGTTTTGTTCTTTTCTTTTTCATTATCCCAAGCTGTGATCGTCTATCGGAATGAGTGTTAGATTGACTTGATGTAAACAAAACTTCTGTTATTTTTGTCTTAATTTTTAAGCTGTCTGATTTGAAAGGCCTTCTGAAAGAGATTTCCAGCAAAATCAAATGAATGCGGCTGAAGTCCAAGAACAGCTACCTGAGCAGGGTAAGTCCTCTTGAAATTCACTCTCTGACCTCAGGAAGTTATCAGCATTTGTGGTGTTAAATTGATATGTCTCTGGAAGAAGTGTTAGTATCAATTATTAATTCCTGTATTGATATTGTCTAATATTGGAAAAGAAGTAAGACCTATATTCTCTTCCTCGGTTTTTGTGGGTTTTTTTGTTGTGTTTGGTGGTTGTTTTTTTTCTGAAAAATACAATTTTCCATCTGGTGTTTCTAACCATTTTTGGCACGTTTTAAAATATCTTGTTTTGCTCTCTTGCCTTAGAAAAACTGAATAGCCCAAGATTATTTCAGTTGTATTTGTGCTGGAATCCCTGTGGAAAATTGGGAGCTGCTGTGCTGGATGCTTTACTTGGTTCATTTTAACTCAAGGAATATAAAAGCCAAGTAGAAAAGACAGCGTTGTGGGTAGGAATAAGGTTTATTTTCCCACTGTCAAAGTGGGGTGATATGGTGGATTGCTTTAGCCTTCCTGTGTCCTATACAATAAACTGTAGAGTGAAGGGTTGACCCAAAGTCTGCAGAGCTGCAGTTCAGTGTCTAGTCATGAACCTTGTGTCCTTTTCCATCAAGTTCTGCAGAAGAACTGAAAGCCAGACAGAATATTGATGGATGCGGAGAATGCTGTCGTCTTTAAAGACACCAGGTTAAGTAGCGTAGCTGTTGACAAGGATAATCCGGAACAATCTGATCAGCCTGAACATCAGAGGCTGGCTCCTCTCTCTGTAGGACAACTTGTACCTGTGCCAAACATTCCTGGATCACTTGTCTCACCATTTTTCAGGGATAACTTCATATTTGCTTGACCTGAAGTTGTTTAGTTTATGAATAATTTGCTACCACCTAATAAAATCTACAAGGATCACCAGTTACTGGGCTTTTTCTTGGATGCAGTAAATGCCAAGTTACCTGCAGAATAGGCTGTAGAATATTGGAACTATGGAGGTCATTTAGTCCAACGCCGCTCAAAACGGCACCGGCTCAGTTCAAAGGTTGCTATGGTTTGACTGAAAAAGAAGTTGGAATTCACTAAGAACAAATGCAGATCTTATAGTCACCTGGGAATTACTGGCTACACAGGCATGAAATGAGGGGAAATCTGCTGAGATGGTGGTTCTACAGAAAAGTGTTTGAAATGGGATGGAATATTAAATAGCTAGTGTTTTGTTGTGATGCGTGAAGTAATCCTGCTGCTCACAGTGCAACAAATCCTCTGTTGGGTACAGAATCCAGTGTTAGCACTAAGCTTCAAGGAAGGTGATGGAGTGGCTGGAGAGTGTTCAGAACAGTGACAAGAGGAACTGGAAGTCTTAATGTAGTCTGTAGAAAGGGGTGAATGAATTACAGTTAGCCTGGAAGAGAAGATACCTGTTTATGATGGAGTTTGTGGAAATGACCTCTCATTATAGATAATAAGTGCCTTGCGATGATGGAGGGCCTTTCCAGTTCATGCCAGGCAAACTCTCTACATGGTATCCCAGGTGTGATAGAACTGTTTCGCATGCGAGCTGTCCTGACTCTGAAGCTGAGCCTCAGCAGTCCACAGTACTAACATCACCGTGTGAACAGAGGGGTTAGTGTCTCACAGGTAGCAAACATGTTTATTATGCCATCTCATCTGAAAGGGAGTACTTGCATCCGTGCTGACTGTCTTCAGTAGGAGATGCTGGATTAGCCATTCCAGGTACACTTTGCATGCAGGTGCTTTCAGTTCCTGACAACTAATAATCTCTGCTCCTCCACTAAGACACCCTGTTCTGGATGGGTGCTGCAAAGAGCTCCTTGATCCCAAGTGTTGTACAAGACATCCAGTTTTCCAAGCCAATGTCATGAGGATAAAAGCAAAATATTGAGGCAGACTAGGAAGTCTACTCTAAAATTTCTTCTTCTGCTCACACAGGTACTGATTCATCAAGAGGAATTTCTCTGAACTGACAGTAACCACCAGGCAAACGGTAACTGATCCACCAGTGTCAATGTTTCAGCAGGACTCACTAGGATTTTTTCCGGTTTTATTTTTTTTTGATGAAACGGCCCTTTCTGCTTGTTGCAAAATGGTGGTAAAACATGTAGATGACTGTATCTCCTGGCTGGCCTCCCATGTTACCCAAGCTTTCCCTTTTCCTCATCTCCCCAATGTTCAATGGCAGCAATTAGTTCTTGTCAGCTGCTGTTAAAAAGCACTCCTAATTCCAAGAGTGCTGCTGCTACTGCCAAAATCACTTCGCTTTTCAGTTTCACTCAAAGGGGCTGGTTCGTGGGTTTCCTTTAGCCACTAATTGCTTGTCTTAATGAATCAATCTCCTTTCCCTTTCCTTCATGTAGTAGCCAGGCCTAGCTTGTTACTTGCATGGTCTGTCCGTCAGCCCTGCTGTGGTCTGTAATGCTGGCATGACAGAACGTATTTCAGCCCCATCCTTCGGTGGGAAGACAGCCTTTGGTTCAACCCTGCACCCACATCTCAGACTTCACGTGAACCGTGTGGAATCCTTTCCCACTCCACCTAGAACTGCAGAAGCTCAGCTATTACAACCCCACATGGGAGAGACTTAATTAATCTAAAAAGTGTTTCTGAAGGCCTTGTGTGCAATCCTTGCTGGTTTCTTAAGTGACAATTTGTGTATTGGGAGCATTGTAATTCATTTAACTTTTTCAAATGTCTGTGGATGTTTGCATCTTGAAACGAAGCAGTGATTGATGGCCGGTTTTAAATATTGCGATGCTTTCTATGCTGAGGTTGCCCTTTCTGCTTTCTGTCTAAAATAGCAGCTGAGTGTTGTGGCATTTTGTGTGGTATAACTGGGTACGCTACCAGCTGAAGGGAAGCCACTTGAAATGGCATTTATTTACATTGCAAAGCGTTGTATCCATCTTCATCCCCGGCATCTAGGAATGGTCTGCCAAGATGTTTGATTTTGAAGGCTTAGGTCTTTTCCTTTTGCCTGGCAATGGCTATCATACTCCATATGCTTTACTATGACTTGCAGCTGGTCTGAGGGCTGTCAGGCAGAATATATATATATATGGGTGCTGAGATGGGTGCCACGTGAGGCATCCAGATGAGTAGTTAGTGGGTGGAAGGGGAATTCTGGCTGAAGTGGAACATTTCCCAGGTGAGTCACCTTGACCGGTGCAAAGACAGACATCTCTTGCCTGGCTAGAAACCAAAGCCTGCCCGCAGGCCTGCCTCTGTGCACACAAGCATGCTCCGTTCGTGTCTGCTGTCCGAGATGGTAAAGGCAAGACTTTCTTGTGTGTTTTGGTGTTTGCTTCAGTACAGGGATATGGAGCCCTGTTGTACGTGGGGGAAGTTTTCACTTCAGGGTGCAGCTGACTGAGGTGCAGTTTACTGACTGGGGAGGCCAGCACATGCGTGCATTTTTCATTAGAGCTGCTGCTTTGCTTGTCTTTGCAGTTGAAAATGGAATAGTTTTAGAGGGAAAACTGTAATGAGGGGTTATCAGAAAGGTTACGGCTCTTTTCTTCCTGCTTCATGTGACCTAACTTTACTGTAAGCTGTGCATTACACGACCCTGGGAGATATAGCACTACCAATAGCAGCGTTACTTGTTTACATGTGGAAATATGTGTGCTTTCCTGTAAAAACGTTTATGAAGGACTCTGGCTTTCATTGACTTCCATGGCAGTGAGCTTGCAATGTAAATTGAGATAAGTTTCCTTTCTAGAAATCTTTTCCTATGTCATTTGTATGTCTTGAATGTGAACGTTGTACTCCTTAGTTTATTCCTTTTATAGATAAAACCTGCAGTGAACTTGCCAGTAGTTCTAGTGATCTGTTCTCCTGTAAAATGGTGAATGTAACTTTGACCCATGTTATGAAGACTCAAGACCCCGGAGTCTGCCCCTGCCCACCGCTGTAGCCCGTCGCTGCTGCCAGCCTGTACCCCACACATGCTCCTTTCCCTTGGGCACGTGGCCCCACGGTGTCTTCTCCTTCCCCACACCCAGGGGTGCCAACAGAGCCCCAGCCCAGCTGGGCTTTGGCAGCCGGGTGGCACCACAGATCCCTGGGGAGCACCCAGCCCTCTGCTCCCTCCAAACCCTGACACCAGCCGGCTGCTGGCTGGGCATCTCGGGTGTCCTGGCAGAGGAGGCCAGTCCTGGTGCAGGGCCAAGGGGGACAGTCTGCACCAGCCCTTCCCTCCGTCCCCTCACGCTCTCCCCAGCTGAAGCAGCATGGCAGCAGAGTGGATGAGTAGTGTGCCAGCCCCTGCTGCACCTGCAGAGCCTACAGGAGTCCCTGAGAGAGGCGGCCATTGGGTTCCTCGGTGAGCCACCTGGGGTCCCTCCCTGCCCTGCTTTATCTGGGCCCCAGCTGCTGCACTGGCAATAAGGTACGTCCCAGTGGCTGTGGGAGCCCAGACCACCCAACGTGGGGCCAGGTTGCCCACAGGACTCCCTGCCACCCTTTCTGGATCATCTGTCGAGGGTGAGGGCAGCAGGGTGTCAGCGGAGGCTGGTGGGGAGGAAGGAAAACCCCTGGGCAGGGGAGCTGCAATCCCTGTCCTGGCTGGGGAGGGCTCTGCTCCCTGCATGGATGGAGAGGTGGTGTGGGCAGGGCAAAGAGATTTCAGGGGAATGTGGGGTATTCGTGGCCAGCACCTTCCGGCTGATCCTGTTGGACTCTGCTGCTGGCCATGGGAAGAGCTGGGTGGGGTGGCCCTGGCAGAAGGGGTTCCTGGGGTCCCTGCAGATCTGGGTGCTGACCTTGGCTCTGTTCTTCTGTGTCCCAGCCTTTCAAGGGAAAAAGGATGACACCAGCTGCTCCATCTCCAGCCCTGTTCATCCTAGGAGCTGCAGAGAAGGAAGCCTTCATCCAGTTTCTGACTAGCAGTGCTTCAAGAACCGCTCCAGAGGACACAGAGGAGGAGAAGACCTTCTCTTCCACATCCCAGCTTTCTGTGCTACTGGAGCTGTGTGCAGAGCTGATCCTGGGCACAGCTGAGTGTGTGGAAGGCTGGGTGCCTCCTGGTCTCTCCCTGCCCATGGGACATCTCCAGCCTTCAGGCCCTGCCTGGCCCCTTCATCTGTTCCTAGCTCATTCCTTTGCTTGGTCTTCCATGAATAAGCAGTCCAGCTTCTTCACCTTATCTGCGTCTTTTCTTTGTGGAAGCAAAATGGTGCAAAACTTGGGCCCTGAAGCACGCGTGCCTTTCTGCCCCCTGTGCTGTGCGCAGAGATGGAAAGGAGGAAGGTCAGTTCATGGTTGGAAAAGTCCTTCAGTAGAGTCAGTTGCACTTTGGAAGGTTCTGCCACCTTCAAAAGTGCAAGAGGATCTTTCTCCATCTGACCTGGGTCTCAACGCTGCAGAGGAGAAAGCTGGCAATGGATTCTAGGAGAAAGGCCTTCTCCACACAGGGTTGGTGTGCTAAGCAAGGGAATGCTGGTCTTGCAAGTCCTAGAGCTTTATTCCTGCTATTGCCTGTATATTTCCTAGGTATTTATTGCTGAGCATAACTGCTGTTTCATCTCTTGTCCACCCTTCCACCAGCCAGTTGAGGCCACCATCCCAAAACAGCAGCTGGAGCTGCAGTGAGCATTCATTGCACGGGAGCCCAGCTGGGATGACGGCTCCTGCCTTGCTGCTGCAGGGAGCAGCAGAGGGCAGGGCAGTCTCACCTTGGGTGACCAAGGACAAATCTCGGCAGACAGGGCCTCCCCTGAGCAGCAGTCATCCCAGCTTCCCAGGGCAGCACCACAGATGTGAAACCTCCCCCAGTGCAACTTTTACCCATTGCCCCTTGTCTTCTCTGTGTGGGTCCTTCTGAAGCGAGGGTCTGTGCCTTCTTCACAGCTACTTTTTAAGTACCAAGTACTTCATTCCACAGCAGACAGGAATCAGCTACTGGTCAGGATAGCCTGGGGTGAGTGGAGGTGGCTACCCAGGCAGAGCTTTGTTTTGGGGATGCTGCCGCCCAGGTGGAGGGCTGTGCCTGCACACCGCCTCCTGGGTGGGTGAAGGAGGGTGGAAGCTCCACCTCTGCTAGGGGTGCTGTGGTGGGGTCACTCGGGCAGCGAGTAGAGGATCTGCAGGAGAAAATCAGCAGGCTACGCTGTGTTAGAGAGGGTGAACGAGAAACAGAGTGTTATTCAAAACTTTGCAAGAAGAAGTACTAGGATCCTTTGGCACCGACCTCCAAGGACCACTGGACAAAAAGCTTCAAGAGCAGAAGACAGTGCCTTGGAGAAGGAGGTGCCATGGTCTCTGGTGACCTGTGGGACCAGGATATTGCTTCTTTCCCCTTCCTCATACATAGCAACCAGTAGCATGTGAAGCCTTGTTAGCAGACAAAACCGATGAGCAAGATTCACAGGGAGAAACTGCCCTGGTAGCATGTACAAAAAGCTGCAAAAGGAAGCATCAAGCGCTACTAGTGGGTGACTGGCTTGAGAGGCACTGAGGTGCCCATCTGCCAGCCTGATAGACAGTCAAGGGAAGTTTGCTGCTTGCCAGGAGCTGAGATCTGGGATGTCACAGAGAGACTGCTGCAAGCAGTGAAAAGCACAGACTCTGCTGCAGTGTGGGCTTATCCTTCATCTGAAAGGGCTCAGTCCTGAAGGCAAAATTTCCTGCCCCTGCCTGGACATTCAAAAGCTTCTCATCTTAATCTCCATCCAGGTTTAGGTTTCTCTTATAGCCAGATCTCTGTTTCTTTACCAAAAGGGTTGTCAAGCATGTGAACAGGCTGCCTAGGCAAGTAGTAAAGTCACCGTCCCTGGACATATTTAAAAGTTGTGTAGATGTGGTGCTTAGGGACATGGTTTAGTGGTGGACATTACTGCAAAACAGCTGCTGCTTCTTCCTCCACCAATATTTGGGGCTTGCTGACACCAGATCTGAGCCAGGTTGTGCTCCATTGTCCAAAGCCTGTTCAAAGCAGAGCAAGCAAGCAAAATGCACAGCAGAGTCCTGGATGTTGCTTAGAAGAGCATCCAGTGGGAATAGGGATCTGGACTCTCACTGAGAACTGGCTGGCTTTGCTTTCACGACTGGAGGCAGGAGCCAAGAGATGTGACAAAGATATCAGCCAGCTTGTGTCTGCAGAGGGCCTGGGGCTTTAAGTGTGAACCTACACCTGGAAACACACTTGGAGAAGTAAGAGCTAGAATGTCTGTTTTGAAAGGACCGTGAGTAATTCAGTCTTGCCAGAGTTCCTTATGTGTCTGGGTTTGTTCCCCAAGAAAGCTACTGATCTGGGTAAAACCCTTTGGAGGAAAGGGGGTTGCTTCCCAAGGAGAGTCCTTCTCCAAAAGTTCCCAGTGAGTTAG
This sequence comes from Falco cherrug, assembly GCF_023634085.1. NCBI lineage: Eukaryota > Metazoa > Chordata > Aves > Falconiformes > Falconidae > Falco > Falco cherrug. Next base: position 7,573,607 of record NC_073704.1, on the reverse strand, counting down.
GTACAAATGTCTCTTTCTGGGTGTCTCTGAGGTCCTTGCACTCCTGGCCCATTGCAGTTCAGAGAGCAGCAGGGGAAGGGAAGGGAGAAGGCTGTTCACAGCTGCTGCTGTGACGAGCAGGTTTGGGTTCTCCCTGCTGCTGCAGAGACCAACTCCAAACATGGTCCAACCCAAGCACCTGCCAGCAAGGTTCAGCTCAGGTCTGAGCAGGAGCATCTCTGTCCAACTGAGAGCCCCAGAGCAAGAGGGACACCCAACCTGTGTCACAACAAGAGAAATCCTGCCAAGTGAAATGACTGCTTTGTTGCCAGTGAATTATTTAACATTAAATACACTGTCACGGTGGCTGCCTAGCTCCTGGGACATGGTCAGTTCGGTACAGCAGTGAGAGCTGTGATTTAAAAGGCCTTTACCCAGACACTTCTTATCTCATTAGGCTTTTTTTAATCCATGGCAATATGCATTTACCTGGCTTTTGCTGCTGTGCCCCAAGAGGTGATGGATCTATCCTGCTTTTTTACTTTAGATGCCAGTCTAAGCTGGGGGATACACGAATTTGGTGTCATGATGTTCTGACGCCTCATCTCTCTATGCCCGTGCTGCTGCCTCTATGCAGAACGAGATGGTTGCAGACAGATGGAGTGTTAGTCATAGCCTCTTCTTTGGTGGAAGCTGCTGTGTCCCAGGGCCAGCACAGAGCTGAGATGCATGGGCCATGAACCTGGGAGAGTCTTCTGTATGGCACCAGCTGATGTGGATGTGTCCCTGGCCTCAGGAAATGGTTGGAAGGTTTGGCTCCCAAAGCTTCCTGCTCACTGGCCCTTTCTGTGCATCTTGAGGAGAGCAAGGTAGGAGTTTTGGGCAGCTGTTACTGCTGGGCATTAGCAGACCTTAAAATTGGCACATGTTCTTGAATGAGCACAGCTTAGACATCCCACAAGGAGCTGAATGCTGCTTGCTCTTCCCTGCTGACATGTGAGGGTTGGTTTGGTTTCAGGATGACACTAGGCTGTTGTGGGTGTGCCAGGAGTACCACGTTGGCTTTTAGACAGCCAGTCCTGTCACCCTGGGTCCCAGCAAAACCCCTATGTGGATGCTGGTCAAGACTGGGTTGTCCTGGAAGCTGAGGCGGCTAATTTTAAGCTAGTGTGGGTACCTACATATCAAGCATGATGGTGTTCCTTCAGATATCATTCAGGATATACCTGTCCTGCCAGGTCTCCCTTAGCCTGACCGACGCCTTCCACACTTTGTGGTACAAGTTGCTTTCCTATGGAAATGTCCTACATCTGTCCCCAGGGGTGGGGACCCTGGCATGGGATGGAGAACCGCAGGGACGGGAGGAGGCACCGTGCCCCACTGCTGATATTTGGGGCTCCTGGAGGAGAGGGCGATGCCTTGGCCGATGCCCCTTGGCCAGGAGGGGCAGGTGTGCTGTGGGACCCTGCCATAGGAATCTCGGTACAAAAGCAGTGCCGGGTGTTATAAATAAACCAGTCTGTATTTCCTCACAGAGGAGGTGGCTTACATGTTTTTGCCCCTGGCTGTCTCCTGCCTTTCCATTATTAATTTGATTTTAAACATTGATATGATACTGTCTCAAGGCAACTTTGTGTCAAGTTATTTCCCTGCATCCCCGGTACAAGTGGGTAGTAGCTCTTCCTTTATGCCATTCCTATAATTTTTTTTTTTTGTGTAGGATGTTAATGTATTTCCAATAACAACATTGTAAAGCTGTCAACTAAGAAACATGTACGTCTAATAATCTCCCTGTTAATTTATGATATGAATTTTCTGCTATCAGGAAATCTTTCTTGTGAATAGGAATATTAATGAGATCATCGTATAACATGGTGGTGAGGTTTTTTTTAAGAAGTATTTATTTTACTTGAAAGATGTAGATTTGCTCTTCATGATAAATAGCTGAAAAACATTGTGCTTTATCTGCAGCGTGGGCTTGGTCTGGGAGACACTAAAATGTCATACAGTTAAAAATACTGGCTTAGGCAAGGATATATGAGTAAGCGAAGGTTGAAAGTGTTCTGCTTGCCTAGGCTGGTGGCTGGTATGCAGGTATTGTGAAAAAGGATTTATGTAATTTCTAAAATTAATCACGGGCTGTAATTAAACCTTGATTATAATAAATTTGCTTTCTGTGAAGTCTTGGATTCATAAATACAGGATGGCTTCAGCAGGAGCAAAAATGCGGAATGAGGTTGTAACCACGTGGCTGCACTGACTGCAGCAGAACTGCTAGAGGTGGGGAGTTTCTTGGTTTCTCCAGCATGGAGCATTTTGGCTGGAGTGCACCCAGCTTCTAAAAGAAAGGGCTAATTTTTAATTCATAATTTATTCACAGACTTCATCTTTTCTGCTCATAAAATAGTGAGTAAATAGATGTTATTTCTAAGAGGGTTTGTTTGGACATTAGAAACATATTTTTTGTTGTTGTTTTGTGACTGGTATCGGTGTAGAGCTTGATCTATGAAGTATTCAGGGTATTTGTGCAGTGTTTGGTGCTTGGCTTGCAGAGGTGTGCTGGGAGGATGCTGGTGCTTACGCCAGAGTGTAACTGCAAAACTTCATCTCTGTAAATGCTTGCTGATGAGCTTAGATCGGGAACACTCGATAGCTGTCTCCCACAAGTGTCATTTTTAGAGAAATTTGAACACACAAAGTGTTCCCACCTTGCTGGAGCTGTGCAATATATAATTCTATACATAGAATTTGTTGCTTTGGATAACTTTTGCTCTAAGACCTGTGACAGCGTATTTCCCTTAAGTCCTTGCCTCTTGCAGTTTGGGAATCTCTACTTAAAAACAAGAAAAACCCAAAAGCTTGCTGCTAGCCCTGAAAATGATCACTGAGGCATAAACTTGAACTATAACATCCACAAATCTGAAGACAACAGTCTTTGTACCCATTCTATGATTTTCTACAATCTTTTGGCTTTCTAGGGTCTGATGCCCAAATGCTAGGGCAAATACCTACATGCAAATTGGATGCAAGAAGTCACCGGTGACAGTGGTGACTTTGATGCTGTTCCAGGCACTGAATCCTCCAGAGGCAGAGGAACTCCAGCACTACTAGACTGTTGAATTATTGAGTAATTCATGCTGCAGGAGATGCTTCAGGAGCATTGTCATTGTTGTTCGAGTTGGCTTTTCTGTAGAACTACAGAACAGTTTGGCCTGGAAGGGGCCTTGATCAACTAGTTCCACACCCCGCCACGGGCAGGGCCACCTTCCACCAGCCCAGGTTGCTCCAAGCCCCATCCAGCCTGGCCTTGAACACTGCCAGGGATGGGGCAGCCACAGCTGCTCTGGGCAGCCTGGGCCAGACCCTCACAGTAAATAATTCCTTCCTAATATCTGTATGTAGACCTACCCTCCCTCAGTTTAAAGCCATTGCCCCTTGCCCTATCCCCACACGTCCTTGTAAAAAGCCCCCTCCAGCTTCCTCGCCGCCCCTTCAGGCCCTGGCAGGCTGCCGTAAGGTCTCCCCGGAGCCGTCTCATCCCCAGGCTGAGCAACCCCAGCTCCCAGCCTGCCCTCACAGGAGAGCGGCTCCAGCCCTCTGATGGTCGTCGTGGCCTCCTCTGGACCCGCTCCAGCAGGTCCATGGACCTTCTTATGCTGGGGGCCCCAGGGCTGAACGCAGCGCTGCTGGGGGGGTCTCACCAGAGCGGAGCAGAGGGGCAGAATCCCCTCCCTCCACCTGCCGGCCACGCTGCTTTTGGTGCAGCCCAGGGTTCGGCTGGCTTTCTGGGCTGTGAGGGCGTGTTGCTGGCCCAGGCTGAGCTTCTCATCCACCAACACCCCAAAATGTTTCTCCAAAGGGCTGCTCTCATGTTAATGTGTATTTTTGTGCTTTCTGCCAGCACCATGGGATTGCATCTTGCTAGTGTGAATGCCCTTAGGATATTTGTGTGCTTAGTATGTCAGGAAAAGTAATTGTGTGTTTTTTTCTTGAAGCTGGCCATTGCAATTGGGTTTGTCTGCTAAATGCAGCCACTCAGGGAACAGGGGCAGTATCACACAGCTGGTGATGGATCACGATGCATGTGACTGTGGCAGATTGACCCCAGCTGGCAGCTAAGCAACTGCAGTGGGATGAGGTAGAGAATGGGAAGGGCAAAAGCAAGGAAAAGAAAAAAACCTTCTAGATTAAGATAAAGACAGTTTAATAAGTGAAGGATAAAAAAAAAAAAAAAAAAACAACAAAAAAAAACCCCAAAAAACAAAGGAAACGTAGTGATGCAAAAGCATCACTCATCACTAGCCTGGTCAGTCCTTGAGCAATGGCTGCTTTGCAAAAACTGCCCTCAGCTTTATTGCTAAGCATGACATCACATGGCATGGAACATCCCTTTGGTCAGTTTGGGTTAGCTGTCCTGCTTGTGTCCCTTCCCTTATTCTCTTCCATCCCCAGCCCACTTGCTGGCAGGCAGCATAAGAAGCAGAGAAGTCGGTGATGCTGTGCCAGCACTGCTCCGCCACAGCTGGAACACCCAGGTGTTACCAACACCCTGTGGGTCACTAATCTGAACCACAGCCCTACGTGGGCTACTATTAGGAATATTAACTCCATCCCAGCCAAGCCTAGCAAGTTATGATTTGGAACAGCAAGCTGCATGTTTAAACAAACTTGACCAAATAATTATATACTTAGGAAGAGGCTGCAAGTGATGAAACTGAGAGTTCACTTGGAAATGGTTGCTCAGTTTGGCTGGAAACAGAGTTGAAGGGGGCGGTGAATGATGCTTGAAGATGCTGATAGATGCTCGCAGATAAACTTTTGTGAGTTTATTGTGAAATCAAACCAAGGATCTGAATGGTTTCCTCTGAGCCTGAATGGAGGCAGAAGCGTTGCAGTAACTCTGAACAAGGGGGGTCAGTTAGCTTTTGTCGACTGGGTGCAAAAGCTGTGTGGCATGATAGGGAACCCAGATTCAACTCCTGCTCCTGTGGTACAGCTGCAGGAGGTGGGGTTGTAAGCTTTGTGTGCATGCACGGACAAGGAGGGGTGATGGAGACAGCAGAACTACGGGAAGTTAAGATAGTGCTGCAGAGTCTCTGCCTCAGAAGAGAGGTGACTGAGCCAAGTGCCTCCTGACTAGATCAGCCAGGGTCTGCTCTGGGTCCCCAGGTGGGCCACAGGGTACAGGGGTTTGTCAGGAGTGCTGCCTGTTGCTGTGACCCTGCTGCCTGGGCTCCCAGAGAGCCTGGTCCATGCCCCCTGCCCAGGACATCGAGCTGTGTCGGGTTTGGATGGCTCTTGCTTGAGTGATAGTGACTGAATTAGGGCAGACTGATGGCATAGAGGGCTGTGGCAGTTGCCCCGTGGCTGTCCTGCTCAGGCCTTTTCTGCCTTGGTCCTGGAGCTGAGCTGCTCTATAAATCTATAATGAGAGAGGCATAAGAAGTCTGGCAGCTATTCTTGGTACTATTTCCCCCCTCTGTGCGGGTGCAGGTTGTCACTAGTGGTTGACTGGACTCCAGAACATCTTGCCTTGCTTTCCTTTGCTGTACTTGCTGAGCAGCTGAAGCTCCTCCTGTAGCTGTAACTGGGACACACTGTTCCCCTTGTGGGAGAGAGGACCAGCACCCGCTGGGGTCTATCAAAAAGGAGGGTGCGAGATGTGGGAAGCAGCTGGCCAGCACCGTTGTCTGTCTGTAGCACACAGTGCTCTGTGCCTTGTCGCTTGTGCACAGGATTAGTGCTCTGTGCTCCGGCTGCCGACGGGCTAGCGGCCAGGCCACTTGCTCCCCACTGTGTAATGGGTGGACAGGAGGAAGGAGGCTACAGCACAGGTAGGAGATGGCAGCTGGGACCGGAGGGTACCGATGCCAACAGGGAATCCCTTCGTGAACAAGACTTCCTAGAGCTGAGGTATGCTCCTGGTAAAGAGAATGTAACGTAAAAGTGAAAAGTGAATTTTAGACTGCTTGGGATTTACCTTTGTAAGGAGAATGTGACCAGTCTCCTGAGGAGTCTGGGTTTGGGGTGTGTCTGAGAGAGCTGTGCTTTAATTCTGTCGGCTGTAAAATGTGAGCTTAGGTAGCCTGGCTTGAACAATAAGATTGGGCTGATAATATCTCTTCTGAGAGCAATGTGCTTGTACTCAGTTGATTCACCTGCATGGCCCTCAGTGATTCGCAGGGAAAAGTGTCAGCAAATGTGCCAGACAAGTCCCTTTTAGGCTGTTTCATTTAAGCAGTTGTGAAATGTCCAAGCACAGCCCTTGAATGAATTCATAAAACTAATTGTTCCAAGTAATCGAGTCTTACTTAAAAACACCATGTAGCTGTATCTTAAAATTTTTAACAGTGGATGCTGGTGTCCGTGCCGTGCCTGTTCTGGCAGGGCAGGATCTGTGGTGTTCTTGGTGCTGGGGGAAAGGGCTGATATGGACACGGGGCTTGGTGGTGGGATCCAGAATAGGTCAGATAAAGCAGAAGGAGCTACCAAGCTGTTCCTGAGTTTCCTGACCACTCCTAACTGTGCTTGTGCTTACCGGTTGCCTGGAGTTATGTTCATGCATGAGGAGGAGTGTTGGGTACCTGATTTTTATCTCTAAGGGCTTCCCCTCAAGAGGTGCGTTTGCAGAGGGCTTCTGTCATGTGGTCTGCTTTCACCACGAGACAGGCATGCTGTGGTGCTCTGTCCTTGTCCATTTTTTCTCCAATCATTCTTCTACTATTTGCATTTATTTGTTCTCTGTAGTCTCAGGTAAACAACTTCTGCAGTCAGTGCCTCTGAGCTCAGTTGTATGATCACCACTGAGCTCTTTCTAGGTCTGTCTCTTAACGAACATAAGGGCTGTCTGCATCCCTGGTTTTGCTGGTGGGTTTTGGGGGGATATTTTTTTTTGAGGGGGTTAGGGGGTTTTTTTGTTTGTTTTCTGTTTTAATGTTGGGGGGGGGTTGTTGTTGTTTGGTTGTTTTTTTGTTGTTGTTGTTTGATTTTATTTTTTTTTTTTTACCATAACTGTGGCTATGCACCATCTGTTGAACCGGGACCAGAAGTGATTTCTTGGGGTTTTCTTTGTTTCATTACTGCACAGCTGCAGCTCGCCTTGGTGTATCCCGTGTGGTCTTCCACTTGCTGCATCCATCACTGCAATACCAAGAGGTTTTCACAGCTGCAGAAAGTATTTCTTTTTCTGGTGGGTATGTTGGGCCTGTGGGGTACCCCACATGTTCTGTGTAGGCAGAAGCTCTGGTGCCACAGACTATAGGAGCATCAGTCAGATTTTGGACTCCAGCTGTGCTCACATCAGTGTAAACGCTGGGCCTTTGCAGAGTTCCTTTTCCTTCCTCATTGTAGGTGGCAGCCTCCAACAGCACAGCCAGGGTTTGGTCTGCAGCTGTAGTGAAGCTCCTGCAGCATGGATCATCTGTGTGGGAAACTGTGGGCATACAACAGTTGTGGATGAAGGCTTTAAATGGCCAGGATGCAGCAGCAGCAGCGCTGGGACAGCTGTGGCCAAGGGATGCTTTGCAATGGCAGCATTGAATTATGTCATAGAATTATTTGTCTTAAGCTTGCTCTGTGCTGAGATGCCCCAGAAGGAGCTGCTTATCACAGTCATGCGTTTATATGTGGCTTTATTAGCAAAGGAGAGCGCCTCTGGCTCTGTCAGTGCCTGTTCTACTGCCTATGGACTGTCTAACGTTGGGACCAGGAACTTGCACGATCCCAGGGCCTCCAGTGGCAATAAAGATGCTGAGCTTGTGACTGAGCAGTTGGTGTTCTGGCTATGTAAGGCTACACTGGAGACTTAAACCTTCAATGCTGTGATGTTTGCATAGCAGCTGAGAACTTGAGTAGAATCATACTTTTGCTCCCAACTTGGGAAAGAATTGGACTAACGCATCTTTAAATTTCGCCCCACGGGTGTCGAGCTCACTTGAAAATACCAGCTGGTTAAAGCTGAAGTTTGGGGTCTCACAGAACTTGGAACAGGAGTTTCCAATGTGACATGGTATGTGCATTCAGCCTTTATAAGACCATTTATTCTGAGCTTACCCCTGTACAGCCCAACCTAAGGCACCAGACTGGCCCCTTTCAGCAGCTGAAGTCTTTGTGGTTTCATGTATGCCCTGAGACTATTGAATCCCTTGTTAAATGCCTGGCTGCTGCTGTGTAGGACGTGAGACAAAACAGTGCCTGGAATAGCCTGTTTAGGTAATTCTTGGGTTTGCTGTTCCTGACTAAAGTAATTATCTAAAATATATGCTGATTTAAAGCTTGAGCTTGCCACCAGTGATTTTATTTTTAATCTAATGTCTAAAACCTTGCATCGCTGCTCTTCAACCAAACGTGAAAATGACAGCTTTGGTATTCGAGAATCCTTGAAATTTGGACTTCTGATTTTTCTGGTCATGGATCTTAACGCGTGGGAAATTGCAAAAATATTCTGATTTTTTTTTTTTACTGAGACAAGGATTGCAACTTGAAGAAATAACTAGTTTTTAAACTAATTTATGCTAAGATTTCATGACTCTTTCTTCTGGACACACACCTTCTCATGACTTGCAGCCAGAAACAACAGTGTTTGTGTTGAATTACACCAATGCTGAGGGCTAAGGTTGAAACAACGTGGAAATGTAATGCTGGTAATGTGGCTGAATACCAGAAAGGCTGAGCCTACTTCAGCAGGGCAAGCCGCTTCCAATAAATGGCAGCATGAAGCTCACAAGGGACAGGGTATGACACTGGTGACTGTACTTTGCAGTTGGTGGCTTGAGAAGTAGGAGGTGAATGTTTTGCCTGGTTTCACCCAGGATTTCCAGTTTTACCAGGACTTTGTCTGACTGGTGATTACAAGTAACTTTCTCTAAGAATGCAAAAGGATATAACAGCAGAACTATCTGAGAACATGCCCGAGGGATGAGATAGGGAGAAAACCTTGAAAATTATCTGTATGGTCAGCAAAACTTAAAAAATAGATTTAAAAACAGATAAAGCTCTTCTGCTTTTCAGGTGGCGATCTTTGGGTCTGGAGGTAATGTTTGCCTTGCATCAGCTACAAAGTTGTGCCAGTGACACCGTAAAAGCTATTACTGCTGACCTGGCAGGCACAGGCAATATAAATATTTAAAGTTTCAAAGGCTCAAAGTAATAAAGTGAGACCCCCTGAGATTCTGTGCAGCTTGTGATGTTTCAGAACAGTCATCTAATGTGTGTTATTGAGGTTTTGTTTGCCTTTATGAGGGCTTTCTGTTGCTTCACTCTCAAAGTCCACTTCCAGCAACAGCAGGAGAAACTGTGTGGGTTTCGGCTGCGTTCCCTGGACCGGCGTGTACGGTGCAGCTCCAAAGTGCAGTGCAAAAGGGGATAGGCACTGCCCCTCTGTGTGCTTTCTGAAATGTTTCCTTTAATCTTTTTAAAATTACTGCTAAGACATCAGGTCTTGACATAGAGCTTTTCAGTCTTGACATAGAACGACTCGGTGAGTTGTCCCAGAGTTCTCCCAGAGCAACGGTGAACTTGCAGAGTATGAAACTTCCCATGGTATAAACTCCAGACGTATGAAATGCCACTGGTTTCATCCTTAATGCTGCAGGTGTGGGAAGCTGAGGTGTCACTATATTCGCTTGTCTTTACGTTACTCTCCTCTTGACCACCAAATCTTCAGGTCCTTAACAGTGGAAAGCTCTATGCGGGGTTAAGAAATGCAGCCAGCATGGCAGAGGGTATCCTCTCATGAGCGTGCGAAAGCAATTGGAATAATAAAGACTTATTCTCGTTCCCAGGTGGTCAAGGGCTGGAGAACATTCAGCAGCCGGTGGGCAGTGTCTGCAAGATCGTCTGCTAGTTTCTCAAGGGACATGCAGACAAGATCTGAAGGGAATCAAAACCGAGTCTCTGTTGATGTCAATGAACTATGGATCAGGTGTCAAAGCATCCGTTAGTCTAAGCAAAATCTAGAAACCTTTCTCCTACCTGTCTCCACCGATGTCAATACAACAGTCTTCTGCATGTGTGATGAAGTTACCCATGGAAAAGAACTTTCAGGGGGCTTTTTGGTTTTGCTAATGCCATGCTGCTAGAGCTAGGGAAAAAAGAAAAAAAAAAAAAACCAAACCAACATGCTGCTTTGAATTTAGTCGGGTTTTCTTTTATCAGAAGGAACATCATTAACTTTCATTTGTCATCTGAATGTCCAGGAAACAAGGCATCAGGAATAGCTCCTCAGTGCCTAGGTTGCTGTTTAGACTGTTCTCAGCATACAGGCTTGTGATGATGCTGGATGATTTACATTTTAAATGAAAACACATCTTGTAGTTATCAAAATTTCACTAACAAAGACAAATTATTGTTCTCCCAGTTGTCTGGGAACAGAGCTGACTTGATTGTTGGGAGTGAAAGTGGTCTGAAAATAGTCATCTAACAGAAGGTCTCAAATTTCCTCTTTTCTTAAATAGCGCGTGTCTGTTTGCTGTGTGGGTTAAGTTGGGTACAGCCCACTCCCTCTGACCCAAGGTGCTTGGCATCTGAAACCTGCTGGTAGTGAAGTCAAAGATTAGTCCTTAAACTGTGAAGAGTCTTTTTTCATCTCGCCCCCTCTCAAGTTTCAAGAGGTTTTGTGTCCCCGAGGGTTTAACTATAAAATTTGTCCTTTCCAAAAAGATGACTATGTATGTGCCATATACTTTTTTTTGTCTAGGCTGCAAGCATTCTCAAAATGTCTTCTCAAACTTCCGCAGTCTGATTAATCTGGGGAAAAAACATGTTATCCTGATCAGAGACATTGTGAGCTCTGTTGCTGCTGCTGCAATGAGAAGACTTCATCAAGCTGCAGATGAAATCTGTGGCTTCTTCCCAGTGGTGCCTGGGTCATCTTCGCGTGAAAGCCTTTATAATTCCTGGGGATGCGGAAGGCAGAAGGCAATGTGTCAGAAACACTTGTGGTCTCATTTTTCACACCTCCTTCATTTTGTTCTGCCTGGGTTTTGCTTTGAGGCAAAGGCTTCACCTTTTGTCCTTTCTCCGTGTGCCCCAGCAGCGCTCACCACAATGGCGCCTAGTGCCTGGGAATTTGCGGCAGGGTCCTTATCAGCAGGTGCCACCAGCTGGTCTTGAGAGGAAGGCAAGGATGCTTTGCTCTTTCAAGAGTATGTTGTCTGTCTGTGAGGCCATGCTCGTTGTTTCCTCAGCACAGATGAAACAGATTTCTCTTGAATATGCCAAGAACTGAAGTGTCTTGGGTTCAGGAATTTGACCTCAAAGGCCTTATGCAAAGCGTTGAATTTCAGGAGGAATTCCAGTTGCTCTTCACAAATTTTAGTGGTGTTTCCTAACCTGGTGCTTCAGTTACAGTCTCTGGTGCAAAGAGGGTGTGGTGAAAACCTCGGAACTCCTCAGAAACCCAGAATTTGGGGCGCTTCGAGTCTGAAAATATAAAATTGGTTCCCCTGCTTAAATCTACTGAAAGCAGAGTTTTCCCAAGAATGGGGTTTTTTTTTCAGCCCTCTGCCCAAAGGAAAACACCCCATCCTTCTTTTGGTGTTTGCACCTGGTCCATTAGCCCTAGGCAGGTCATACTCATGGAGGTGCATCACCTGCGAGTGGGGACAACACTGCACCCTGCTCAGACTTGCCTTTCCTCCTGCCAGCATGTGCCCGAGCCTGTTTTCTCCACAGACTCTCCCTTCTCCCCATTCCCATCCTGCCCACTCCCAGTCTCTACCTCTTCTGCAGCTCCAGTCTCTGTTTGGGTTGAGCACCCTCAATCCAAATGCACCTTGGACATGGACAGCGGATGAAACAGATTTTGCTGTAGCATGAATCTACGAAAGTGTGTAATGTATCTGTGGGGAGGCTGGAGGAATATTTACAAAGTTCATTAAAGACTTAATGAGCCAGGATTGGGAGAGGTGGAATCGCAAACATCTCTGCTCTCTGGACACCACAAAGCAAAGCCAGAGCTCTGCAGAGAACCTTTCATTTCACTTAACAATTTTATTTTCAAGCCCTACTCAGCATTGCCACAGTCCTGCTGGCAGCATTTCCTAGTAGCTACTCTAAGTGGAAAATCTTTAAATCTTGCGGTTGGTTCAATAGTTAAAATTACTGTCGGACTGGCTACAACGCTGTGGCTCTGCAGTTAGGAAGCAGTTTTACATATTCGAATTCTGGTGGAATATTAACTGGTCCCAGCACACAACAGGCAGATGGTTCCTTTTCTAGGGATGAAGTTGAAAGCTAAATGTTATCCAAACTACCAAAGCAGCCGGTGAAGCGTGTTGGAAAACAACAGGACCTTGGGGCTCCGAATGCCAAGTTCTTTCCATCCAAGTGGCTTGAGCCGTCTCATTTCTGGTGTTTCATTACCACAGCAGCAGCACGATTGATTGCAGAGAAATTACTTAAGAATCACGTCAAACAATGCGTTGGAAGGTTTCCTCCTTGATCTGAGGCAGCCCGGTCTTAGCTCTGGTTGCAGGAAAGTTGGGCATAGCGCAACAGACTCTGTTCTTGAGAATCTCGGCTTAAATCCTCCATGTTGCAGTGCTCTGTCATGGCTGTGGCTGCAGAATAACGTTACTGGCTTTCCCATCGCACAGGCAGCAGTTAGGGAGGACTGGGAAGCAGGCAGGGCAGACCCTGCTACCGATGAGCGTGTCCAAGAGCCAGGAGAGAGTGTCTTCAGCTGCGGTGACCAAGGAAAATGGACGCACGGAGGAGGCTCTGGCTTTTGCCTGGGCAAAGTTTCAATGGGTGTTTTTGATTGTGTTCCCAATGCTGAAATCCAAGTTGGCTGGTTAAAAATGCCCACCCCCTTTTTTTTTTTTTTTTGAATAGGCACCCACATCCACCTCTCTCAAAGCAGTGTTCGGGTGGGGTGGCATGCACGTGGTGCGGCATGGGACAGTGACGTGGCCCCGGTGAGGTTCCTGTTTGGCACAGTGTCTGCTTGTCCCTCCCCGGCATGGCTTGTTCCTAGCACAGTCTCTGTGCTCTTGTGCAGCCCTACCAGCTGGCGCACAAACTTTTTGGCTCAACAGGTTTCTTTTCTAGGATCTTGCAGCAACAACGGGGAATGAATCCAGTGACTGTCAAGGCCCACACCTGGGCAGTGACTTCTGGCGTGTCTTAGAAATGCATCGCCTTTGTGGGTCTTTGCCCTAAAATACTTGCAGTGTGAGTGACACCCAACTCCTTCTGTCACCCAAGGAGTCAAATTCCCCCAGGGTGCAACCTGGTGATCGCCTGCCATCCTGCAGCCTGACAACTTACAAATGGAAGCAACTTTACGCTGTTTAACCCTGAGCCCTGGTACATTGCATGCCTCCCATGTCTTTCCTCGAGTGCTTGTTATTTGGGAAGTTCTTAAAATGACCCTGTGCCACACAATTCAAGTGAAACTGTGATTTGAAGGTTAGCAGAGGAATGTCACAGAGGGGATCTTCAAAATGGGCATGGTTAGACATATCTCTGCCTTGCACACAGTCAGCAATGGGTGAATTTGTTTGAAGGCAGCAGTTTCCCTCCCAGCTCCCACGGACAGCCTTTAGGCACTTAAGCACCCAGCTGCATCCCTGAACCTGACTAGAAGTGTTTCAGTGGCTCAGTTGTGGGGTACTGGAGGTACAGTGATGAGACACATGGCCTGTAACTGCAAAGCAAGGCTTGCAAGAGCTGAGTGCTACGTGTTGGAGAGGGTACAGCAAACGCCTGGCCCCGGTGCGGTCTGGCTCCAGGTAGCCGAGAGCTGAGGTGTCATACCCGTTCCTTTAATTCCTTATGTATCCAGTAATGTATTCAGGCCATAATTTTCCAAAAATCCCATTAATTTCTGTGCTGAATCTGAAGCCTGAGCATCAGGGGGATCTGACGGGGAAGCCAAATGTCCATAGCCACTCGTTTCTTTGGTGAGGTGGGCTGAGGCTCGGTAACGGTCAGAACAATGCGGCAGCTCTTCTGGCATGTAGAGCAGAGCCCCCAGGAGCTTGCAAGGCAGCCAGACCGGTGTCCCGAGGGTCTGCCTCGCGTCCGGGAGATTTCTGCGGGATGCTTTGGCCTGCACGGTGGTAGTGTCTGATGGCTCTGCGTGGGTGGATTCCCATTCCACGCTGGGAAGTTGTCCCCTCCTTGGGGAATGCCAGCTTGGAAGTGATTCTAGTTGCTGCCAGGACACAGAGGTGCTGGGTCTGGAGCTAAGGGAAGAGTTGACTTGCCACAGGGAAATCTAATGGCTAAAAGCGAACAAAATAACTAGATTCTGCCTTTGGCTATGGAGATATCGGGACTTCAGTGCTTCCTTCTAGTTGCAGTCCTGGGAAACAGGCACTGCAGCCCATCTCTTATCAGAGAACTACTGCTAAATGGAGGAAATCTGGCAGCAAATATTTACTCTCAGATCAATTCTGTTTAAAGTGCAATGGCTTTAGCAGAGCTTGGACACGGGAAGGTCAGGTGTAGGATCAAGGCTGCATTTATATAAAGACAAGAGGAATGGAACAGGCACTGGAAATCCTTGCTTAGAAAGGGGAAAGACCAGAGGATTTTGAAAGGCGCTATGAGGATCTTAATTTTTGTCTTCACACTGAGTGTTTTCTTGTGTTCGGGTAAGTTGCTCGGAACGGAGCTGTATCCTCTTTCTTACGGTGCTTTAGGGAGGAAAAGTATGAGACCACAGTGAACCTCTAACGGAACTGTGCCTCTGCCTCAGGGTTTCCAGTGTACGACTATGAGCTCCCCATCACAGAAGAGGCTCTCAATGCTTCCATTGCAAGGATCAATTCCCAGTCATGGGGGACAAACCTCTATGGTGTGGTCAGGAGCCATGTCACAAGAGTAAGTGCACAGACGATGGAGAACCTTTACCTAAAATGTGTTTTGCTGTGATCAAAAAGTCTTTTTCACCCAACCCTGGAAACCCAGATTTAGTTGGAGTTTTCTGATGCTGCTTGGAAGAGGGTGGGTGTGGGGTATTATCTGAAGTTATGGCTTTAGGAACCAAAATATTCTCTGTATGTTGGTTTGTAATTAAAAATACCTCCAGTTTTCAAATTTTCTACCCCTAGAATAGAAATCTTTGAGAGACACCTTGTAAGATTTTGTTCAAAACTGGTGGGTTTAAGTGTCTCCAGCTAACTGCTTTGCTTTGGGCATAAAGTAACCTGCTTCATCTGAAGGTCTCAGTCGAATGTCTGCACTGCTAATTAAGTGCCACCCCAAACGTGTTCAGGACTCTTTCTCCAATCTGTATTTGTCATATGTCTCTAAACACCAACTCTGGTTTGAGTCTGTTAGAGTGTAAATGCAGGCAGGAAACACATACCTGTTTTAATTTGCCTTGCTAAGAATTATATTGGATACCCAGAGTTAAGGAGTTAAAGCTTCCTAATTCAGAGTTAGCACGTCCGTGTTTCTGAACATCCTTAGCACTACTCTCTTTCTGCAAATGGCATGTATCAAGTCTTCTGCAAGAATGAATGACAAGATGACTTTTGGATTAATCTATTTTGGAAGGGGAAAAAAAAGTACTTGAAAGCAGTAGGAATTTGTTTGATTGCTGGGTTTGATTGTATTTTTGCGTGTGTGTGTGTCTCCCATCTTGAGCTAAAGCATTGATTAGACTGTGAGAAGGAGAAAAGAAAATCCTAACGTGTCAAGAAAACCCACCAAACTCTCTAAAGCTTGTAGTGTTGCATGCACACTGCCCATTGAGGTGCCTGAGCTGATAAGGAGTGACTCTATATACTGAATTAATTCAGTTGTTTGAAGTTGTATAATTTGCTTTCCAAGTCATGTATTTGCAATAGACTTCCCAGCACTCCAGATATCCAAAGCAATGCTGCTAGCACCCTGGGTCCTGCAGAAGAGGGGGGTAGCCTGCAGGGGTAATGCTGTATCTACCTCTGACAGCTATAGCCCCCTCGCAGACCCCGAGCAGTGGGAGCATCCTGCAACGGCTACGGGGTTCCAAGTGAAACCCCTGTGGAAAGCTGTTCCTTTGCTGTTACCAAATCTGCCGAAAAGCCTAACTCCGGAGCACAGTAAAGCACCTTTCTCACACAGCCATCTGCTCTAAATCGGGCACTGACACAATGCCCTTACATCGTCTTCTGCTTGACAAAGAAGCAAGCTTGCCGTGTAGCGGGCATGGAATAATGACAGGCGCTAATTATACGTTGCATTGACCTTCCTTTTACCAGGTTGACATGTTGGACAGTGATACTTACAGACTAGAGCTGCGGTTCAGCATTCGTGAAACTGTGTGCACCAAAGCTTCAGGGAGAGACCCCTTCACGTGCGACTTCAAAATGGGACCTTTCGTGGTAAGTGCTTCTGGTGTGAATGTGACCCCCGGCTCCCTGCAAGGTGTTCTCAGGACATGCTGGAACGCTACTGGTGCTGGAGAATGACTGGCTTTCTGAAAAAAAACCCAAACCCGTACAGCCTGCGGCATGGAGCGGGTGTTGGGTGGGAAGGGTCAGTGCTGGGCAACTCTCCTGCCTGGCCAGTGGGAAATTGAGCTGCGAGCTGAAAAAAGATAGTGTGTCTTGGAGCAGCGTGTGGTGGAAGCACTTGTGTCTTTTGGGACAGGTATGGCTTCTTTTCAAAGATAAGAGAGTAGAAAACCTGATGTTTGACCTGCCTTTGTCTATCGTGCATCCAGACCCCGCATAAAGGCTTGCCTCCCTCTGTAGTGCAGATTCCCATGCTGTGCTGACAGCGCTGATTTTTTTTCAGATTTTTCAACTCTCTTTTCAGCCTGGAATAAACAGGCTGTTGATATAGCTCTTGCTCTGCTCTGATTCTTAGATGACCGGCTTTGGTGTAAATACATTATCTTCTAATCTGGGTTTCTCTGTGCATGGTTATTTTTGCCAAAACTTGGTTCCCTTTGCAAGCTTCTGAGTGGTCGTGTCCTAACAGCTTGCACATAACTACCAAAGCATGTGGAGTAGCTCTTCAGTCCCTGTGTGCCGTGATGCCATACTGTGTGTCAGACTTCCACAGAGATTATCCCTGCTTGCTTGCGCTGCTCCAGACTGAACTCTTCTCACCTCTTTTTCCTCTGTGAATGGCTGCCAAACTTTTCTGCCCTTCCTGGGCACCATCTTCATGGTAGAGGAGGGATTCTGGGAAGGCACCGAACAGATGGCACAAAGGCTTTCCTCATAGCTTAGGAGTCATGCTGCTACCTTAGGAGGTAGTTTGTCCCATGTCTTCATGGTAAATATCTCATTGAGTATCGCTACTCTGAGCTAAGCAGCTTGTGTGTGCATGTAGATGGGACGACATGGAATTGATGGTTGTTGCTAGGTTTTCTTTAAAGATGTGAGGGTTGGCTTCTGCGAATTTATCACTGGATCCTAAACAGATGCCATCCCTCTTCTTTTCTTCTTGGGGCAACACGGTATGAAAGATAGCGTGAGGATCTCTTTTCCAGACTCAGGTGCAGGTTTTGCCAGAGATTCTGTCAGGCTGGTAGAGACAATTTCTTTAAAGGCAGCTTAACTTCTAGAGCTGGAGCTGCTGTCAGCATAGCCCTGCACAACTCTTCTGGTGGTGTTTGGCAGTGCCAGCACCATGAAAAAGATTTGGAGATGTTCTTCTATCTCGAGAAGGCTCAAGGCTTCATACAGCTAACATGCAATTGCAGAGCAATAATGTGTGTAGTCGTATGCTGCCAGAATATATTCATCTGGCTGCAGCCTGCTCCGATAATTTGTTGGGTGTATAATCTTGCTTGAGCTTCTTCCATTTGGAATTGTTTTTTAAAATCCCTGTACAGGTTCCAGCCCCCGGTGAGACTGCCATGAGAGGGTTTGTACTGTAGCTTTGCTCTAGGAGATTTGCTCTATTCTGATCTGTTACAGCCAGCCGCTTCCTGCAGAAGTGTTGTGGAAGTCTCCGGCGAGCTGATCTCGAATGTTATGGTGCAGTGCCATCGTGGCACATCCAGCTCCGAGTCAATGAGCAGCGAGGAGGTAAGGAAGGAGGAAAATGATTTATTTTTTTCTGCCTGGGGGAGTGAAAATTCTGCTCTTCCACTTTTAAGAGGCAGTCAGGTGTATATGTGTGAACAACTCCTGTTGCGGTTGGAGGTTTTGATCAGGAGACTGACTGTGGTTTGAAATCCAGCTCCTCCTGTAATGCTTCACTTTCCATCAGCTGAGAGGCTTGACCTTGCGTGATGGATGCCTGGGGAGAGTGTGCATCTCTGCGGCAGGCTGGCACAGCCCCCAGCTCCAGCACTCTTTCTTCATTAACACGTGGAGTATGTGCCTGGAGAACAGCGAGTGGCACGTCTTGGGCAGAAACAAATAGCCATGGCTCTGGCTCTGTTACCAAACCCAGCTCTCAGCTGAGCATGTCATCATGGTATAGCTGAAGAACATTTGCTCTGCTGAGATTTGTGTTCCCTTATTGAGCTCTTGGGTTTTAAGGTGTGACCAAATGCTGACCGAACCTGGGAATTCCTGCTAGCTGCTGTGGACACATCATGCCGGTGTCCACATTTTGCATGAACTGACGATTGAACTTGGGCTGCACTTACACATCTACAGTGGGCGTTGTGCTTGGGGATTTTGCAGGGAACAGAGACAACTTCACAAGCAAGGTGCCAGAGGACAGCTTTTATTTTTGGAAAGCACAAGCCACTACATGAATAACTTGAAGCAAATAGGATTCTGTGTCACCTTCTCTTGGTTTGAATTGCCAAATCAGCTTGCAATTTGTTGTTGTTGTTGAGAATCTATTTAGAGCTGGCTAGTGACTGCACCACAGGAA
This sequence comes from Falco cherrug, assembly GCF_023634085.1. Lineage (NCBI taxonomy): Eukaryota > Metazoa > Chordata > Aves > Falconiformes > Falconidae > Falco > Falco cherrug. The sequence continues at coordinate 7,554,851 of NC_073704.1, read as the reverse complement.
GCCTTGATTTGCAGAGCAGAAAGACTGCATGTGAAGTACTGAACCACGGAACAGTTTTGACTGTTCGGTCTGTCTTCTGGGGGTTAAGCATAACTCTTGTTTAATAGGGCACTCGGTATAAACACTCGCTTTCACAAGAAGACATCTTCCTGCAAGTCTTCTTTAACCATCACTTAAAATTCAGTACTGCTGCCAGTATTCCTGCTGGGGAATCTATTTCCTGCAATGTTAATAAGGAATAAATGCCAAAGGGAATTATTGCATGGGAAGAGGGAAGTATTTCTTTCTGCCAAGGGCTGCATCAAGTGCACCGTAGCTCTTGCTCTAGAGCTGTAACTCAGTTCAAGGGATCTCAGCCTGGCTGACACAGTGTGGTGGATGGTGTTGGTGTAGCTCCCGTAGCGCTGGTAGGATTTGGATAGGAGAAGGAATTGTGGTTGGCTGAGTCTGGGATCATAGTACTTGGATAGAGACCAACAAAAGAAGAGGATAGAGAGCTTTAAAAAGAGTAATTTGTGATAAATGTAAATGAGTCAGAGGTTCCCTGTGTGACTGCAACAGACTGACTGCTCTCCAGGATCTGGCTGTATCTGTGCTAGAGAAAGGCCAGGTAAGGTGTGAGGTATGGAAGACTTTGACCTGAGAGCCTACCTGCAGCTGCAGGCTGCCTTAGCAGCATCACTGCTTTGCAATAGTATCAGCAGTAACCTTGTTTTCAGAGAAATTAAAAATGAAGTTTGGCATCAATCACACAGTACCTGAGGAAATGAAGGAGAGGTGGGCTTCTTGACAGATGAGCTTTTTAAAGAAACGTCTTTAATTTACAGATGATGCGTATGCCGATAATGAACCCCAACAGGCGAGGCAGCAGTCACAGAGAAGGTAAGCCATTTCTGCCATGCTGGGCTGTCCTGGCACATTTGCCCTTTGGATCATCTGTTTGGGCATCTGTCTGAGGGAGAAAAAAAATATAGAAGACCAGCAGTTTTCTCAGGTCATGGCCAGCTGCTTTTTCCTTTGTAGAAGCATGTCTCATTAAGGAAGCGATGAGGCCATTAGGCTGCAAATTAGGGCAATGCTGAGGTTTGCATACTCTGTGTAGGCATTTTCTGGATTGCCAGATTTGTGGTCTCATAACCAGTGCTCACGTGCTTCTTTGAGGTTGTCTTGATCTTGTGCAGAATGCTGAATGAACACACGTTCGAAAGCATATCATGTGTGTCTGCATGTGTTTTTTTTAAAAGATGTATTTGCTCTTAAAGCCTTCCCTTCAAGGAGAAGAGGTGGCAGCTATGGAGATTGGCGTCAACCCAGCTATTTCAGCTATGACAAGACTGAATAATATGGTTTGGGTGAGTACACTTTGAAGCGTAGCTTTTATGCACCCTAGGTCTGCAGGTTTTGCGGCAGGGTGGGAAAGCAACTGCTCAGGATAGAGGACCTCTTTGGGAACATGGCTCTTGGCTGCGAACATGTTAAAAACCTTTTTACTCTAGGCATTTGTAGGTCTTGCTTATGGGGAAATTCAGGGACACAAACAGCACTATCAGCACCACTGACAAATGTTGATGGGGTGGCAACCTCTTGTGCGTACAGAAGGGCTCGCAGAACAAGGCTCTGACCGGTTGTCAAGGCAGCAGAAGACAGTTTTGATTTTTCTTCTTGTTGCTTCACGCCGAGAAAGACATCCCAACTACAGAGCTCACGGCTTTCACTCACGCTTGAGTATTCCATCCCATATACTCACGTGAGCACCACTGTCCTGGTGTGCAGATAGTATGAATGGTGTGCAAGAAAATCAGTCTGTCGGCCTGAGTTTGGCATGGGACAGCTCTGCCTCCATCTCTCTCGGCTGGCAGAGATACGTTTCTATCTAATGTTTCATGAACATTTGGACATTACCCAAACTGGTTGCCCTTTGCAGGGGTTTATCACTTGCTGTGGGATCTCAAACATGCCCTGGCTGTGTATTGGCAAAGACACAGGTGAGCTGTTGGGTGCCTCAGTCCTTCAGCAAGCCACCCACCACCTTTGTGCTCGTGCTCTTTTCCCACCTGTGGCTTCTTGTGTCTATTTATACTTCAAACTCTTGGAGGAACGGGCACGTCTTTGTGCCGACTCTAACGCAACCGAGCCCCGAGGCTGCACAGTTCTGCAGACAAGAAATGAAAGTGGTAGTGAGGTATCTTGGAGAACCAAGATGCAGTCTACCCAGGGCAAGGGTTTGTTGTAGAGAAGCTGAAGGAGATGTTTGGAGCCCAATTAGTGGGGATGATAATGAGATGCACTCCTGATTCATTGGAGCTGGCAAGGCCTATCCTACACGCACCACCTTTGCTGACCTGCTTCTGAGGCTCGAGGTGGGAGCAGCTTTGGTTGCTGCTGCTATTTTTCCTGCTGTCTTGTGGAGCTGATCTAAAGGGAAGTGGTTTTGAAAGCGTTTCAGCAACACAGAAGGGAGATCACTCTTTGGCATGCTAAACAGTTTTAAAGTAGTTGGGAAAGGAAGAGGAAATCACTTAGCGCGATGTCTTTGTGATTTAAAAGGTTTCGCAGGCTGGCTGGGGGATGTATCATTAGCAGGTCTCTGTGCCTGCAGAGAGTGCCAGAACCGAGCTCCATGTGCGCGGAGCTCAATTCAGGCCTGCTGCATTGGAAACAAGACGGTTTTAGATGTAATTTAGCACTGATGACTCACCAAAACCTAACACATGTTACCCATAAGCATATCCGTGGTAACCTATATATGCTGAAGGAGACATACCCCCTACTCTCCTAGAAACTAGATATGAAAGGAAAACTCGGTCATTCTGCTGGGTCAGGACTTTGTAAAAATTATTTCATTAAATCCATATGCTGTTTTAGTTTATCCACGAGCTAGAAAAGGTATTAGACTGTTTCGATAGCTGCCTTTCTTCTTACAGGAATTTCTAACATTTCTAAATATCTTGGAACTTCCTTGGGCAGATTGCAACGGCATTCTCGTGTGCACTGCGTCCCACTGGGTACCTTTCAGCCGAGGAGGTGGTGTGGCAAGGCTGAGCCTTACTGAAGAGGGGCATAAGGTTGACTTTCTGTTCCAGAGAGGAGAGGGGCAAATTTTGTAAATGCCTGACCATTTCTGGCTTCTGCAAACCAAACTCAGTCCAGCTGGGTGGATGGATTGAATTTTCTTCAACTGATCCTCCAGAAAAGTTGTGGGGAAGGAGCTCTATGTGCTCAAAATGCGGAGACATCCTCTTCTTTGCATTTGGAAAATACAAATTGGCTCTTGAGAGGAGCCATCCCCATTAAACAGTAGTAGCAAATGGTTTGTGTTCCTGTATCTAATGCCTAATGAATCTCTAAACCAGAAGCAAGCTGCAGAATCTTGTTGAAAGAGAACATGAAACAAATGGGGAGAAATTTAAGGTTCTTGAAATCATGTGCAGTTCGAGCCTTAATATTTTCTGTTTGCTCTCGAAGATCGATTATAAGTGATTTACAGAGCTGTGTTTCATACCAGTGTCCTAGGTTTTGGACATCTCAGAGGCAGATATATCAGGAGATTAAGGGAGAATTTCACACCCCCTCAAAACTCCTTGTTTCTCTTGTTTTTATCGATTTGACTTATTATTAGCTGCCAAGTCTGGAGAGAAGTCTTACATCTCAATTTCACTTGTATCCAGAATTAAAGGGTTTCATCCATGGGTTTAATTTGGAGCCACACACATCCAAATTATTTCATGTGTTTAAGGCCAGGGAAAGTTATTCATTGTGCTTTTTTCCTGTGTTTTGGCACCTGTGTGATTGTGGCTGGCATTATTACAAGCCATACTGTGATGGCAGTGTTTGGGGGGGCATGGGAAATCTGTGCTGTGTTTTGAGATGGCAGTAGCTCAGCTGGCTTAGTTTAGCTGAGAATATGTTGGGGAAGGCTGAGGAAACAGCCATTTAATAACAGAAGACTTTCATCTCTTACTCAAAGAACCTGTTGTTGACAAGTAAAGCTAGACAAGTTCAGGTAAGAAACGAAGTGTGATTCTTTTCTTTATGCAACAGTATGGGCAACTGACTGCTGCAAAAATTACTAAGGCAAGTGGCAGGCAGAGTTTTTCATGATGGATTTTATGTTTTTTAAACTAAATCTTCTTATCTTTTTGGCTACAGGAATTATTTCAGGGGAATCCTACAGGAATTATTTCAGGGGAATCCTATGCCTGACTCTATGCAAGAAGCTAGGCTAAATGATCTCACTGGTACTGTGTGGCTCTATTTATTAGAATGTGATAAATATTCAAAAGGAAAAAATCAGTACAATTGTTTTATAAAGAATTTTTCCAAGTCTGCTGTCTTTAGACCCACCAGTCTGCTGGTGCCTGCAGGAGTTAGCAAACTGCATATGAAAGAACCACATCAATGATTAATGAGCTTACTTCAGCGACAAGCCCTAATCAGATTTTCTGGATTTATTTCCTAGTGCATCTCCGGAACTGGGGAGATTGTAAAACTCACATGTCATGCTGCGGACCAGTCTTTCCAAAAAATAGCACAGGCATGTGAGTGAGTGACAGCAGGAGAGCCAGCTGCTGCTGTACAATAGCTGATCACCAGTTAACAGCCTTAACCTGCAACAAGAGTTAAGGTCATTAGTTAGCTTGGCCTGCCAGGTGTGTGCAGAGCTTTTTGGAGCTGTGTCTGCTGCCACAGTGCCAGCAAAGGGCATGTTAGCCGTGCAGTCGATCCCCTGTTGAAACTCTCTTGGGGAGAAGAGCATCTTTTCCTGCTCTGAAAGGATGCTGCTCGGCACACACACAACAGGGAAGACTTTTTGAGCGTGCACGGGTATAAGGAATTACGGATTCCATGAAGCTGGAATCTGCTTAATGGTGTTTGTGGCTCTGGATTGCAAAGAGAAGCCTAAAAAATGGCTTAAACTAACCTATCACCTTGAACCCCAGAAAGCAAAAGAAAAGGGCCCCAACACTCTGCTCTTCCAAAATCAACCGCCTAAGGCAGTTTGTATTTTTGTGCAGGGTGGAGCCCAGCCTATAACTTATGTCTGGAGTCTCACCAGCAATGCCTCATTTCCTACAACAGGAAAATGAAGAAGAAAGCTCTTGCCTTTGCTTGCAATATAGCTGGAGATTGTGAATGCTGATTTTCTCCTACTGTCGTTAATCACACAAGGAAAGTGTTTTTTAACAGACAATCAAATTCCTTCTGCATCAAGCCAAAGGGCTGTGATTTCCTCCTCGAGTTTTCGACGTTTTACTTAAAATTACTCTCCAACTGAGTTCTCACCTGGCATAGCTCACTGCTGTGGGAATGTGGTGATGGCAGTTGTTACAAGCTGATTAGCAGCTTTGCGGAAGAGAAGTGAATAGTCTGGCATCCTTGAATATTAGGGATTATTTTTTTTATTTTCAGTGGAAGAATAATTGCCAACACTGGGCCTCTTCTCATACCCAAGAAATTCAGGATGCAACCTTCAGAGTGAAATGGATGCTTGTTTGTCTGTCTTCTATAGAAATAATAATGGAGCAGGGTGCATAAGAAAGAAAGAAGGAAAGAAGAAGTTTATACCCAGTGTCCTCATTAAGAAGCTGTTTGATTTTAGTTCCAGTTTTGTATTCTCATGGCTTCATATATTCTGTCTTTGGTTTTTCCTCTCCGATCACCCACCCCACTTTCTGCAGTTCTCAGGACGCAGCTTATTGCTAGCCGGGGAAAAAAGTGAAGCATCAGAGGGAAGCAAAATCCCTGCAGAATGGGATCTGTTGCATGGTGCATGAGCTCCGCATCGGATCAGCTTTGAGAGTGAGAACTAGAGCAATTTATCACTTAGGCAACATGGAAGAAATGACAGGCTACCATTATATTCCTTCTGCCTTGGAGTCTGTCTACGACAGTCCTTGGTGTCACCTAGCATCTGTGATACGCTCTAGCAGGGAAGAAAACGTACTTTCATCTGTTCAGAGGTGAAGGACTGGAATTGAAACAGACCTAGGCGGGATCTTTCCTCATGCTCAGGCCAGGTCATGGTGTGGGGATGAAGAAGAGGAGTTACAGCAGGGAGGAGAATCGTTGTGACAATCTCTTGTTGCTATTCTGAACAGCAGTGATTTTTGTCTTGCCTTTTGTCCACCTCTTCTGGATCTATTTTGAAAGATTAGACCCACTGTTGCACTGAGGACATCGTTCCTGCTTCTGGAGGATGCAGATTCCTTAGACTTCCTTGGATGATTCCTTAGACTTTACTATGTCTTTAAAGCCTGATGGCAAGCCCCTTAATCTAATTCCTGGAGAAAACCAAGAGGACTTCACTGGAGAAACAGAAAGGGCTATCGGCTGTCTTCCAGCCTTCTGCTCAATGTTGTGTTTGCAAGCACTAGAAATGACTTGTCGGAGTCACGCAGGTTGGGAAAGACCCCTGGAAGTCCAGTCCTGGCTCAGAGCAGGGCCAGGTTCATCAGGCTGTGTAGCTGAGCTTTAAATATCCCAGGATATAGATCCCTCACCCTCTCTGGGCTCTGGGTTCAGTGTCAGTCCAGTGTTCGCTCACTCCTGGGGGAAGATTTTCCTTAAACTGAGCTGGAATTTCCCTTGTTCCCATTTCTTCTCTTGACACTTGGTCCCCAGTGATGAGCATAGCAGCCAGGCCTGGTTCTTTGGCCTGCATCCCCCATCTCCAGGGCTGGGCAGGACCCAGGCGCTCCTGGATAAGCTGCTCTCAGAGGATTGCTCTATCTATCACTACCAAGTGTGTGGACACTCCTTTCTGGCACAAATCTATCCCTAAAATTTTACCAACAGAATTGTCTTACATAAAAATTTCGGGTTGCCATGGTGACAAACTTGCTGAAGATACAGTGTGGGCTACAGACTGCTGTAGCAGTCACATGTTCCCTTAGAAAAACACATCTCAGATTTCTTCTGCATATTGTAGCTCTTAATTCAGATATGTTTTTCAGAAGACCATACATCAGCCTATAGCCTCAACCATTTCTGCTTTTGAGACTTTACAGTATGTGTTGATTTGTACCCCGTGTTACTTATTTCACTGTTGTTAATTTTTCTAGCAGTCTGGTTCTTCCCCCCGCCCCCCCCCCCCCCCCCCGTTTTTTTTACACTAATTAGCAATTGACATGACATTTGTGCACATGCAAAGTGTTTTGCATATGCAGGTTTCTTTTTACAGATTCCTCATGGTGTGAGTCTGATGCTAATCAAATTAATAAGCAACTCGGTGAAGTGGAATACATTTTTTCCAAGGCCATGGATGTTTGCTTAGTTCTGTGAAGTATGAGACAAATTCTGGGCTATGACATTTCTCCCCCTCCCTTTTTTTAAAGTAGATTGGAGAAGGAGAAGAATCAAGATTCAAAGATTCAGCATGGGAAGAAAGAACCTGATGCTGCCATTTCCTCGCCTTTTTCATGAAAAACTATTCTGTAATGAAGGGACAAGTCCTTCCCTGAACCCTTTCTGCTGTAATGTCAAATGGCCATCGGATGAACTCCTGAGGCACTCAATGCCTGTGCTCTGCAGACAATATCTGCCTTCTGAGCTCAATGGGAGGACTGTCAGACACCTAACCTGTGTCCAGTATGTGTTGTACCAGATCATGATGATGCTATTAAAGGATCCTTATTCCATCTGTTTGTTCTGTGTTACTCTCCGTGTGCTTGTGATTCTCTGTAACGCTTATCACTAATTATTAATTCATTCAAACCAACAAAGGTACTTAATTCCTTTTTCTCTGGGGTGCTGTGGATAAGGTGTCTCGCTACAAATCCAAAGGCTTGTGTTTTAGCCCACGTCAGCTTTAATGGGTACTTGACCACTAATGTGGGGAGCCAAGGGAAGTTAATGACAGTGATTGTCAGGTGCTAATGGTCTTTGCAACAAGGGCAGCTTAGAAGAGACCTTTGATGTGTCCCTCTCCTGGGAACACAGGTCTTATCAGCCTTGTCCCTTTCTCTCCACTCCAGGCAACAGAGCCCACCCTGCAGCCCTTTGGGAAGGGAAAGGCTGCTGTGCAGTTTGGGGGTGTTCATGTTTGCTTCTTAAGGCTTTACCACCGAGTCTGCTCTTTGGTTATGGTGTCAGCTGGTTTTAGGGCTGTGCTTCTATGCCTGCCTAGTTCACCTAGAGCAGGTGTGACCCCACTGGACCTAGGCAAGTCACCTGCAAGTAGACAACAGAAGCTGTTCCTATAGAAGCTGTCACTGAAAAGCTCTTTTGTAGGTAGCTGGGATAACAGCTGGGTTGGTCGTGCAGGCGCCTGGATCAGCAGGATTATAAGGACTGAGCAGCCCGGTGGTGCGGGGAGTCTCTCCCGACCAAGCTGCGGACCCCACTTCAAACCGTGCACTGGAGACTCTTGTTGCAGCCAACCTGCCTGGGCGATTTGATTCCCTGCCTCCTACTCGATGCCAAAATCCCAACAAAACAGTTCTCCTCTCACCAAGCGCTCCATGAAGCATGGCTTTCCACCGCTCCTGGCTACCGTGGAAAGAAACCAGGTGAGGAGTTTGCAGTTCTGGGACTGAATGTGGTTTTCTCCCTGTCTTTCTCTATGTCTTTCCTTCCCTGTTTCCCTGGTCCGGCAGGGAAGAGGCCTCTGCAGGAGATGTCTGTTGCCTGAGCACTGGAGATCAAGCCAGGTGTTTTGTAACATGCTCCTGATGGCTTTGTGCCAAACTAGATCAAAATAATGGGTGAATTTCCTGATCCAGAAACAGTCCGATTAGTCGGGTATTTTGTGGAATACAATAGTGTTGTTTAGTGCTGAAAAAAATCTTGAAAACATGTGGACATAACAAAGATGTCTTCTTTAGGAAAAAGGATCAGCTGGGTTTTAAGATCTGCTTCCATCCCTGTTCAATCCCAACAGTGCCCTGGCTTGGTTTGCAGCTTTGCCCTGGTACTGAGCTGGCTTGTGCAGTAAGTGGCAGTCACAGGAGCTGCAGAATTGATCCTTGGCTTTTTATCAGTTGCACAACTGGTCACTTCTTTGCAAATGAACAGGTTTTTGTTTCTAAAGCAACTCTCCCATGCAGTTTGACTCAGTTAATTTTCCCTACTGATTGCAGCAAGGTAACATGATCTGTAGGGATTTCTATGTCAAAAGCATGAGACATGCAGTCAGAGCCCTTGGTGATTATCTGTAGCAGCAGGAGGGAGTAGAAGGAGGTGGAAGGTGCTGATCAGGTCTACAGCCAGCAGGGGAACCTTCCTCTAGGTGGTTTTGCTTTGCCTGCATCAACAGGACTAGAAACATCACTCCTGCCTTCGTTGTGAATGCGCAGCTCCAGAGTCCTTGCATCACCTGTTTCTCTGCTGCATCAGAGTAATTTTTGCTGAGCATCTTCTTCCTAATAGGGGTGACTTCACACCTTTGTGCTGATTTTATGTAGAATGATGATTCTTCATTTAAAAACTGGTGGAAAAAAACAGCTTAGCTGCTTTCCAAAACTCTAAGCTCAAGTGATTGTGGCCTTTGTCTTCTCGTGTAGACATGTATGTCTTCTGGTCCAGGGCAAAGGTGTGGTGAGCAGAAGAACTTCCTGGGCTGTTCTAGGACACTGTCTCCTGGAAGGGATGAGGTGGACTGACACATGAGCCAGCTTCAGTTGTGCTTGTAGTCTTCCCTGTTTCACTCTTGCTTTTCCCAGTTCCGAACAGGCCGTTCTCTCAGCCTAAAAGCAGTTGGATTTTTCTGATAGAGAGCAGTGGCAGGCCTTGCATCAGTGGGATAGGAGGGGAGCATCTGCTACAAAACCCTTATATAGTAGTTCTGTACGTCAGGGACAAGAGACAGAAGAGACTGAGGAGTTTGATTTCAAGACCTGGTGTAGAAAACTTGTCTTTGAAGTAAGGACGGGCTACCTGGTGCTGGACTGATGAACAGAGCCTGTCCCTTGCTCTTTCAGGTGCAGTGTGTTTGGGGAAATAACCATCTGTACACAAACAAGAGTGGAGCACCACTTTCCTTCAGGAAGCTACTTTCAGCATCATTAATTTACCTTATCTGCCCTCTGTGGACAGATGTTCACTGGCAGGGTTCTGGTCCTGCAGTGGTTTCCATCACTCATGGGATACGCTGCCAGGCTGGCAATGTGTGGACGTGCAGGTTATTATACATTCACCGTCACTGCCTGAGCTAAAAAATCTTACTGCTGTTACAGAATGAAAACTGAGGTTGCCTGTGACCTCCAGCTGTGACCCTCATATAAAAAAAGGTCTCCTGATCTCTTAGCATTGCTAAGACAGGTGTCCCACAAGCAAAAACTTCTCAGAAGGTGGAAGTTTGCAGTCATGTCTCTTGGGACCGAGGGCAGGAGCTTGTCTGCAGGCACTATCGTAGCACATGCACGGGCTGTAACATCTCCCTTTGACAGATGTAATGAAAGCAGCAAAAGGCCAGCTCTCTCCTGAATACCTGGGACACCTATATGCTGATCACATCCGCACTTCTCTACAAAAAAGCAGAGAAAACACTTTTCCCCCCACCCCCAGCAAAAATAGATTACAGGTACTTTAAGCTCCTTGCTGTGTGTAACACCTAGATGCTGATGTGGCATCTGCTGTGCAGATGTTTATCTGCCACTAGAGAGTTGTATTTTCTTTGTCTGCATTACTCAAGTCTTTCGTGGTCTCAGATCGCTGACTTGAGCGCTTGTTGCTCCAGCATACCGATGATAGTTGCTACGGATGTTCCCTTCCAACTCCCATGTCTGAGAGTTTGGTCTGAAATACCACAACTGCGTCCAAGAGCAAATGTCTCCTCGCTGCGCCTGAAGCCTGAAACCCTGCCGGGGTCCTGGTTCTGTTCGTGTTCAGCCACGTCCTCACGCTTGTGCACTCCCAGCCTCCAAGTACACTGACAGGCTCCCTGGGGGGGAGCAAGCTGAAATGGAGAACTTTATCATCGAGCCCTTTTTGTGCGCTTCCACCAAGAAATATTTTGACTCCGCCGTTTGCATGCGATGTTATCCATGGTCACCCTTCCCAAGCTATTACAGTGCCTCTGCCAAGTGAGAACCGGGGTGTTACACTGGGGTTCGTGAGCTGACGTGCCACCTGGCTTCTGCGTTGTACAATGGACATCAGCATTCTGCGTGTAGGGTAGAAAGGAGGAATGCTGCAAACAGCAAGATGCAGAGCACCGCTTAGGGATGCCACTTGCAGTGAGGGAATGTGCAGAGCAGAAATTCTCCTCTTGTACATTTTGAGGTTGTTTGGAAACTCCGGGGTAGCAAAAAAGGGAGCAAAGTCTGAAGGGACAAACCCATGAGGTGTTAGACGGGGGCTTGTTGCCTGCAGGGACTTTGTGGTGGTTTGTTTGAGCCTTGCCTCACCAGAAGGTAAAAACGTGCTTACCCTTTCAATGCAGAGCATCTGCAGCAGTTGCAGGGCGAGGGAAGAAGTGAGGACTTGTGTTGATTTGGACATGTGCAATAATTTGGGCAATGAGTAGGAGGAACCACAGCTGCCTGCGGCGGCCGGAGCAGCATCAGGAGAGCTGCCCTGCATACAGCGAGCGTGTCCTACGCAGACCTCCAGCACCTCCGTTTGTCCCTGTGGAAGGAGGGAAACTGCTGACTTCTTACTTTCTGTGAAAAGGCAGTAAAATCTGCATTCAGGGCAGAACCAATCCTTTTATATGCATTTTCTTTCTTTTTTTTTTTTTTTTTTTTTGTACACCCCAACATTTTTTATGCTGACAGTGCCTGAGCAGGAATTCCCATGGTGCGATAGGGATGAAGGGTAACACCATGGTGCGATGCTGCAGAAAAACTGGGCCCAGTTCCCTTCTTGCCCTTCAGTCAACACTTGGGGAAACACAGTGGTATTTGGGCCACAACATTTCATTTCCCAGACCCTCTCTTTTGGCATCATGCCATAGATGCTCAGTGATAACTGCTGCCTATAGCGCTTGACACTGATATGGTTTGTGCCACCACGGGATGCGTATCGGTGTGTTGGTAGCCCCACAGCAATGTGGTCTAGCTGGGAATGGGTAGAATTACCAGCAGCTAACAGGGATTCAGTACTGCATGAAACTAGTCTAAAAAAATTTCTCAAAGGGCAGAGATCATCTCGAGTGAAAGCTGGATGGAGCCTAGCCCATGTTAGAAAGAAGGTTATTGCTCATCCTGAAGGAATGTGGAGATTTCCTGGCATAAACTCTACTGTCAGCAACCTAATCTCAGGTGGGTGACAAACCAGACTGACCCCTGGATGATCTCTCTGAAATGAAGGATAGGTCTTAATTGCCAAACCCGTGTCCTGATTCATAGTGAGATGCTGGGATCAGGACCTGAGCATTTTCCAGTCTTGACTCTACCACAGAACACGCAGTTGTCGGTACATCGCAGTTGTCGGTACGTCTGGAAGTTCAACCCAGAGGCTTGGGAGGGTTTTAAGGAGACACAGCTGTGCTAAGGGCAGGGAACATCCTTCGTGGCAGAATCAGTCAGCAGCCTGATGCTGATGTTCCTGCCAGCTCGGTGCTGGGGAGCGGTGCTGGGCACTTCTGCACCTGCTTCCCACCGGTCGTGGTGCCCACTAGGTGTCAGAATTGAATAAACGCAAGGTTGGCACAGGGGAGACAGATTCCAGTTTTCAAATTATTCTGATTTTTTTTTTTTTTTTCCTTTCTGATTCCTGACCTTTGGGGCAGAAGGATCTTGTTTAAGTGGTGAAGAGAGCAGGGGATGGGTGGGAGTTTAAGTTCTGCTCCAGGTGCAAAGATGGTTTTGCTTTTTACTCCTAGGGACAGTAAAGTTTTCTCTCTCCTGCATGAAGAACTTATCCTTTTTGACAAAATAGCTTTAATAAAATTTCCCTACCAATCCTCACCTTGGACTACAGGCCGTAAGGTGCCTTTGGAAAGAGGAAAGCTAGAGAAACGCTGTGAGAGGGTTTAATTTTATAGTTAGTTTTCTACCTGTTCCCCTCACCCTTGCTTCTAGCTCTGTCCTCTTATTCAAGAGCTTAGCTCACTCGCTGCAGCTGGTTAATGTTAGCAATGGCATCATAGTGGCTCTAAAGATTAGGTACACTAATTAACCCTTGCATAACCAGGAAGAAATTTGTTGCTGTCCGACACTTCACAGCTGGCGCTGTGTTTTATCCTTTCAGATCTTCTGGTGGCTTTAAAAATCCTCACTTTTTTCCCCTTTCCCCAGGACAAATTGTTGCCTCAGTGTCACGGTGCAGTGGGGACTCGCTGCAGGAGACACGAGCACCAGTGGACCACTGGAACCTCAGACCGGTTTTCCTGAATGAGTGTCCGTGCACATTGCTGCTGGGATTTGGTGGTTCAGCGCTCAGAGCTGCCACGCGATGTCCCTAGAAGGTCTTCCAGTTGATCCTGGCCGAGGAGATATGCTCTCATAGTTTTCTTCCTGCAGCATCAGTGGGGAAAGCTCATCCTACTTTATGATGTCCTCACGTGCCTGCTGGCTGATGGTCTCGGTCAAAGGTGGCCCAAAACATTGCTCAGGGAGGAAACACTATGCTGAGTGACTTGTTGAATGTGCTTGTCCTGGTCTTAGCTGGTTCTTCTTTCCCCACAGCGTGATGTTCCTTTCCCACCTACTTTGGCTTTTCTTCACCCTGTCTTTGTGTCACTTTCTTGGTGAAACAAGACCTTGCCACCAGTGATCTCTGCAGCGCTTGAGTCCCCTCCTGACTTTGTTACTGCTTCCTGACTGAGCTGTAAGCCTCAATCTTTAGGAGCAGCAGCCACATGAAACACTTTTCCTAGCATGAGGAAGAAGCAGAATGGAAGTCAGTCCTCTACTGAAAGGCAGTGATGCTAACAGCAGCAGGAGAACACTTCTGTATCTTTTTTTCTCAGTTTGTTGCTCTGACCCTGTTGGACTCTTCAAGAGCTACAGTGCTTGGGGTCCTGTCAGGTTCATTGATCATGTGGTACTTCAGCATGTGCCCCTCCCCATCTGCCAAAAACTGTTTGTTTTCCAGACTGATGCTGAAGCCAGATCTGTGCGTACCCACCTTGATCGTCAGCACATGTAGCCTTTGTTCCAAAGATCAGCAGCGGATTCCTCCCACAGCTTCAATCCAGGTAAATCAGCTGGCCAGCAGTGCATTTGGCAACCCCCCGTGTGGTGAAGGCTTCTGAGAAGGTGCTGGTGATGTGTCTGAGGGCATCGCCGGTTTGCTGTGAAGAGCAGGGAGTCTGTGCGAGGAAACCAGTGTTAGACCAGTGCTAGAAAGGGAAGCTTAAAACATGGGCCTTAAGTTTTCCAAGCAAGTCAGGCTCCTGGAATTGGTCGAGATGTTCGTTGCAGACTAAGTCAAGGGGAGGTTAAGCTGGAAGAAATAGAGCCCAAGAAGGAAACTGGGGTTTCTTGTTGGCCTCCAGAGACCAAACTGGTTTAGAGCCTTAGCTATCTGTGAGACTTGGAATTGAAGAAGGAGACCACCAGCAAAACCGCAGAGCCTGGCAGGATCCCAGGGATTACAGGCCATGATTAATAAGAACTTAAAAAGAATCTTATGTGCTTTTGGAGACTGAACCTTTTTCTGAGCAGTGGGGAGGTGCTGCTGGCTGAGCCTCCTGATCTGGAATGAATAATGGAGAAAAATAACAGCCTCCCAAATTGAAGGTTGTTGATTTAAATGAAGAAACAAACAAACAAAAGCCCTTAATCTCATCAAAAAGAGGTGCTATGCAGAAGAATGAGGCCCAGAAACATTAAAACCTGGCAATTAAAGCAGTAAGCTTCACGTCCACACCAAACATTTAAATTGAAATTATCTTGAAAGTCCACCTGGCGTATAGTAATGTAGTGAAGTCTTGCCAGTGCTGTTCTGCAAAGGAAAGCTCAGAAGCGTTTGGGATGGATCGGGAAAGCAGAGGCTTGATTTAGACTTCCCAAAAGCCTTCGGACAAAAGAGAGTATTAGAGCAGTGAACTAGGCGAGATAGAAGGTGAGCAAGTGTCACAGCTCAAAAACTGGTGTGGACAAAATTACAAAGCGAGGGATGGCACTGGACCAATACAGCTGCTGCAGGCAAGCCCTGAGGCTGCGATGGCAGTTCTGTCCATCCCTTTACAAACATCATGCTTCTGGAGAGGAGCTCATGGTACCTGTGGGTTACTGGGATAGAATCACAGAGTCATTTAGGTTGGAAAAGATGTTTAAGATTATTGAGCCCAACAGTTAACATAATGATGGGGCAGCAAAGGCTCAATAATCTTTTTTATGCATGTTTTAAAGGTCTTTAATTTTCTTGCATATTTGAATACTGAAGGCAGTCTTGTTCAGAGACGGGGGGAAATCTCCCTCAAGCAGGTTTCCCAGGTATGTTGTGAGATCTAGATGGGGGAAAAAACATGGATAAACCCTGGGGACGGTCTTTGATGCAGGGGCTACTAAGGAAAATTTGTATACTTTTCCTGCTTAGTTTAATGGCCTTGCAGAGTATTTTGAGGGGAAGAAGCACTGACTGCAGGAAATGCTGGAACTGATTGCAAGGATTTTTGACTTGTGTGGTTTTCTAAGCTGGCTAAGAATTGTTTTACTAATTGCAAACTTTTTATCATCTTGGAAGGAACTGAAATAAACTTTTGTTTGGAATAAAAATTTGGAATTATTTTCAGCTTCTTGAGCTCCTGAATGTTTTAAAGAGTTCACAGGTCCTAACAGTGAGTTTTCTGGAACAGGCAGTATCAAAAGATAACCCAGGCCCCACAGTGTCTTTCCTAGCAGAAAGAAAATGACTCAGATAGATGAGTCAATGCAATAAGCATTGAGAGAGACTGTCACAAGAACAGGAGCAGTGTTTGAAGCCTGCCTCTTTCAGAGGGTTGGAGCAGCACATCTGTGCATCTGCAATGTGTTCAGTGAAGCAGAACACAGCCCTTTGTCCAAAAAGCTTACGTGCCACAGCCTGCAAATACACCTACTGAAGTGGGGGTGTCTGGGGAAAGACCACCAGGGACTGGTTGGGTGTTGTTGCTGTTGGCCTGTGGTTTAAAGACTGTCAAAGATTTAGTTCTTTCGCTGAAAAGGAGTGGAACAAAAGCCTGAAGCTAAAATATTAGGCCTTGGTTTTCTGCCCCAATTGCATGAATGAATCTTCTTTAAAATGATTATTGATTATTTCATAATGAAATTACTGTTTTGTTGCTATCTGCCACTGCATAACAGGCTATGTTCTGGCACTTCTGAATTTCTTGTCCCACTATGGTGGAAAGAACTCTGCAAAAAGTCAGCAATAATCAAGTTTCTCTAAACGTCCTATTTTTAGGAGTTTTATTTATTGAAAATGTTGCATGGTCCCGCTGTGAACAAAACGCACAGATACTCAGTGTGGTGCTCATGCCTGTCATCAACTGGCATTAGCTGTCTTGGCTCTGCTAGAGAAGAGCAACGTGGAGGAGGGGGCTGGCGTTCCACAGGGACGTGCTGGTAGGCTGGGGTCTGCCACGGTTCGAAGGCGATGCTGCTGGCGATGCAGGAGACTCCATCTGTTTTGTATTTGTACCCGTGCTCGGATGATACTGCAGGGCTCCGGGCTTGGCCTTGCAGGGGCTTCAAAAGCCAACGTGCCCAAGAGCCTGGCGGGTGGGAGTGCTGTGTGATCTCTGCAACGTGCAGCTCTGAGCAGCCAGGGAAACGCAAGACTCGGGTCTGAGTTTTAAACCTGTCTCTTTGTCTAGGGTACTTAAAGCTAGGGCAGTTAATTTAAGGAAAAGACATCTGTGAGACCTGGTGTTAGTGCTTTTCCTTCCAACCCTGAGCGCTCTCAGATCTCCCAGCCTTTATACAGCCCTGGTACATGCAGTGGTTGGATGGAGGTGGGCTTGTTTCATCTAGAGGCTGTTGGGCCAATTTGGCAAAAGACAGGGTTTCTTGTCCTTGTGCCTCCTCGTTCCTTCTGGAGAGAAAGAGAAACAGAAGAGAGCTGTGTTTGCATGGAAGAGCTGCTTCTCAGTTCCTAGCTAAAAGGAGGCATGAAATCGTTCTTTGCCAGTATGTGTGATTTGCTGAGAGTGGGAAATTTACTCTTTAGCAGCCCGTAACGTATGGCAGAGTTCAGTAAAGGCTAAGCTGAACATCTTGTAAGCGCTTTCTCTCGTCCTTCTCCAAATGTCTTATCTCTTACCTGCTGCCCCTGTGGGTGCAGAGTATGGTGTGACTGCTGTGCTGCTGGTGTCCTCAAAATGCACCTCCCCAGCCCCCAATGTGTTAAAAAATATTGCAAGTGCTCGTTACAGAGATGGTAAACGATGTTCTGAATGGCTGTGCCTAGCATGGGCCAATACTCTTTGCCAGTTTCCCTTGCACTAATCCCAACTAATGTAACCACAGGACATGCTGCTGCACAAAGATACAGTGAAGAAATGCTTTGCAACTATTAGGGACCCGTAGATACTTGCTAGCATGGAGTGCTGCCCGGTTTGAAGTTACTTGCTCTTTTGAGTCCACTTTTAGAGTAGAATTAAACAAGTCAGCCACCATCTGGTTCCAAGACACTGAGTTTAGCAAAAACAATAGTAAGAGTCTGGCTCCCCTCTTTTCTTCCCCCTCATCCCGCACTTCACGGATCAGGGACAGCCAGTTCAAATGTGCAAGTAAAATGTGAGCTGAAAACATGAAAGGCAGGGAGACAAGGCAGCTCTGAAACTAGGTTAGAGATGAAACGAGCCTGAAATTTGGCAGCTGTAGGCAAGGCTGGGTGGCCCTAGGGAAATGGCTCACGATGATTGATGAAATAAATGATTAATGAAATGGTGTGATTAGCCTATCACGGGACTGCATTCCTGTTTGGATCCCAAAGACAGAAACCGAGAGGAGCTATGTGGGTGTGAATGATGGAGAGGAAAGAGTGCAAGAGCGGCATCTCCCAGAAGGCAAGCATATCCCTCAAGTCAGCCTCACACTGGTGTTATTACATCCCACGGGGTCTGAAATTTGCCCCTCGCTACCGCCCTGCTCAGAGGCTTGACTCGTCAGTCGGTATTGGGATTTACCATCTGCACCGCCATCCTTTCTCTGGTTAGGCAGCTCAAGGAGAAGGCATTTCATTTCACACACTGGGATTTGCTCTTGCCTTTGCTGCCATCCACTGAACACCTGGGCAGAGCAGCTTTTTGGGTGTATCGGGAATATTGGGTCTCCTGGGCTTCCAATGGCTTTCGGTATGGCAGCAGTAGCAACCTTGGGGGATCAGATATTCTGCTTTTTCCTGGCAGATAGTTATTTCAGGAAAGCAGAATGTTGGTGTGAGTTGTTCAAACAACAGCTAATCTGTCATGCTGATAGTTGTGTCAGCGCAGTCTAAATAAGAGATCGATCTATGTTTACACCCCCCACCAACTTCTTGGAGAGGGAAGATTTCAGAACTTGGAGAGAGGCTTGTGGGAACTCGTTGCATCTGCCGTTAGATTAATGGATTCAGACTTTGGAATGACATAACTATGCCCTCAAGGGTTGTTTTTTTTTTATCAGTTAAAAACACAAATACATCACTGTTGCTCCAGTCCAAATGTTTACAGTGTAAAATACTGCCAATCAAACTCTTGTTCATTAGGAGTTTGCTTTTGGGGCCCATCAGATGACTTCTTTATTTCCAGACTGCGGACACACGTGCTGGCTTTCTGTGGCTAGTGCGTCCTAACAAATGGCTACCTCCTACTGCACAAGCTTATAGCAAAAGCTGCACTAGGAAGATGCTGTTTCTCCCAGAAATTGCAGCACCTTTTGCTTAGTTAATGCCGACTGGCTGGGATGGCTGGCTAAATATGTATGTGCATGTACGTGCATACACACATATGTATATATAGATATAACGTGGCTGCCTTTAATCCCTGGAAGATTTTCTTCTCCCTCTTTGCTCTGCAGTTCTTCAGCTGTTGTTGATCAGGAGGACACTGTGGTGCAGGAGCCGTACAGTGCAGAAATGACAGATTTCTCCGCCTTTCCCTTTCTGACATGGGTGACTTCTCTGAGCAACACCAGCCTGGGCTCTGCTCCTGCTTTTGCTGCCAAACAGAGAGGCAGCTAGCTTAGCAGTCCTGAATTGCCTCCAAGAGCTGCACAGGGGAAAACAGCTCTGTGTGAAGGTTGCTTATTTCCCCAAGGGCAATAAACTAACATGGAACGGATTGTCAAAGGACTAAAAGTTGGATTTTTTTAAAGCTGTTCTGAATTTAGTCCTGGGTAGCTGTGCTGTAGAAGTGGGGTATTCTCAGTCTTCCGTAACGGTGTGGCTGGAGAGCTCGTAGTGCTGGTTACTTGCTGGGCTGGGTGTGAGCTCTGGTCTGACTTGGAGAA
Source organism: Falco cherrug (assembly GCF_023634085.1). Classification (NCBI taxonomy): domain Eukaryota; kingdom Metazoa; phylum Chordata; class Aves; order Falconiformes; family Falconidae; genus Falco; species Falco cherrug. Next base: position 7,535,550 of record NC_073704.1, on the reverse strand, counting down.
AGGTTAAGAAAAAAGCATTTCTGCGTGTCTGTCCTCTGCTGTTTCTTTTCTTCTTAACAGCAAGACCGTGTTTTGGGGAGTGCGTGCTCTTTCGAAAGCTCGGATGGGACTCAGGCTGCGTGACATCACCATTTAAATGCTGATTTCAGGTACTTGTTAATTTGGTGAGCACAAAGTCACGAGCCAGTGAGTCTGGCTGACCTTCTGCAAGGCATTGACATCAGCAGGTCCGGACCTCTTATGAAACCGTGGAGGTGTTACACAAGAGCCGTTCCCTTCTCCCGCTCCTGCAGACAGCCAGGCTGTTTGGGTGGCTCCTTTACAAATCTTCGTGGAACTTTTGTGAATAATTACCCATAATAGTTTGCCCCTGAGGAAATTTGCTGTGTCTCCTGCCATGTGCTTGGGCTACGTTATGGTTAAACGCCAGTGGGGCACTGTGGCTATGCCTCTTTCTGGCTGAACGCAGAGAGGCATGCATCCAAATGTCAAGTTTTTTCCCATGTACACAATCTTAATCTTTTTTAAATAAAAGGATGAAAACAAAGAGACAGAAATGAGATCTCGGTACGATCATTCCATGTAATCTGTGCTATCTTTGATGCTGCAGAGGAGCTGTGTGACTTCGTTTGGTCCTCAGGAAAGCCAAAGCTTGCAGCCTTTCCTTTACTGCAAAGGTGTCCCTTGCTGAAATAACCACATAATCACCTCCAACTGCAATCTCCAGGGCATGGAAAGCTACCAAGCATCATGTTATCAAGGCCAGCCATCTAATGCTGGATTGCTGCTGAGTAGGCTGGAAAGTCCTTGAGACCAAAGATCTCTAAGATGTGTCGTCATGAGACAGAGAAAAAAAAAAAGGGCTCTACAGAAGCCAAGTGCACTGGTCTTTTCTTGGATGGTACTGGTGGAGATTTTGTGACACAAGGGCACCATCTTTCTTGTTGTCCTGCAGGACTGATTTCCTGTAAGGTCTTGGTAGCTGAGAAGCCTTAGGAGAGAGGTCGTAGCCCAGTTTCTCAGACTACTCTGCAACCATTCCCTGGCTTCTGCAAGGGCACATCTTTGCAGGCTCGCTGGATGCTGGGAATGCAGAGGGTAAGGCTCAGCTGCTCTTCGTGCTCTTTTCCTTGCCCATCCTTCTTTTGTTCTGCTGGATATGACTTGCATATCTCAGGGCACTGGGAAACCTGGCAGTTGCTGAATTTGGCTTCAGAAGCCAGACTGTACTTGTGATTTGAGGTTTCTTTGAGTAAGGTGAAGGATGCAAAAAAAAACAAACTTTTTTTTTTTTTTTGAGATAGGATATAAGAAGAAAATGGCGCAGAACAAAATAAAACGGCATGCTGAAAGAGATTGACAGGGTGGTTTCATCAGCTGCTTGCTCTCACAATAACCATATACTTTTTTTTATCCAAAAAATAGAAAACCTTTTCCAAGTGAAATGTAACTTCAGTGCAGCATGCTGCACCTTGTCTTCTCTTAATTTAAGTGAAAGGCAGTTATAACTGCTCCCCTGAAAGTGGCAGTGAACCAGCCAGTTCTGCTGCCGGCAGATTCCCAGGTAAAAGTCATTGCGCCAGTGTCAGAAGAGCACCTCGAGACCTGGAAAATCAGCTGTCATTGCTGTCACCTTAACATGAAATAATATGCAGGGGGTGGCAAGAGGGTAGGAAAGACAAAAACTGAACTCCATGCCCAAAGCAGGTGTACCTCAGTTTTCTGATCAAGAGGTCCCTTTCTCTCCACACGTAGTGGGTTAACCTTGGCCAGCTGCCAGCCGGCCTCCTGCATGCTTTCTCACTGCTCCTCCTCAGCCGGACAGGGCGAGAAAACAAGATGGAAAAGCTCACAGGTCAAGAAAAAGACAGGGAGAGCATTTGCCAGTTATTGTCATGGGCAAAACAGACTTGCCTTGGGGGAAATTAATTTCATTTAATACCAATTAAAATAGATTTGGATAGTGAGAAACAGACAAAAATTAAAACAGCATCTTCTCCCCACACCCTTCTTCCCGAGCTCAACTTCACTCCTTCATTCCCAACGATGGCCTCTGTCTCGCCAAGGGACTGGGAATGCTGCGGTCAGCCCACCACATCACCCCTCCGCCACTCCTTCCTCCTCACCCTTCTCCCCTGCTCCCGCATCGGACCTTCCCACAGGGTGCTGTCCTTCAGGATCGACTTGCCTCTGTGCGGGCTCTCCGTGGGCTTCAGTTCCCTCAGGCAATAACCAGCTGCTCTGCCACGGGGTCCTCCATGTGCTGCAGCGTGGACATCTGCTCCACCGTGGTCCCCTCCGTGGGCTGCAGGGAAACGCCCGCTGCCCTGGGTTCTCTCCATGGGCTGCACCTCTTCCCCCTCCCTATTCTCTGGCCCTGGTGTTCACACGCTTTTTTTCCTCACTCCTCACTGCTCTCTGACATTTGTTGCCTATTTTTCAGTAGGTTATCCCAGAGGAACCACCAGCTTTCCCGATGGGCTCAGCGGTGAGTAAAGTGCCTTGCCACTTACACCCAATACACCGTATCTGCAACAATCGCGCCAATGCAACATTTCCCATTAAACCTGCATCAGTGGTGGCCTCTCAGCCTGACTGAGATCGTTTTGCACATCAGCCTCTGTTGCTGTGTTGATCCAGGCATCGTGATTTTACAATTGCACTTTCTGCACCCAACATCTCCTCGGTACTGGGCAGAGGCAATAGAGCAGCTCCAGCAGTGGAGAACGTGATCTGAGGCACCAGAAACCTGGACTGTGGATAAATGAGTTTATCCTTAGGGCTTTACTTTCTGAGTCCAACATGGTAAATAATGTTGACCTTCCTTCTCTTGTGAAATATTTGGGGGTCAATTGATAACTGTCCTGTTTGAGGTTGTAATGAGATTGCCATGCTGAGTTATTTCAAATTCCTTGTTCATTCTGGACGTGCATTATAGCGTTTAATAAATCCTTTACAACACTGAGAGTTAAAGACTGCTTAGTAGGTTGTCACTTCAAGTTTATGTTATTTTAACGTTTCGCATATAACCGCATTCAGGATTTTGGCACTTAGCCCAAAGCCACCTCAGAAATTCTAGTTTCTTGGCTCATCCAGCAACTGCAAGCAGGGTTGGGGGTAGATTGCAAGGGCTGATTTTCCTGTGGGGTGGGCAGGAATGTTCTCCATGCTGGTAAAAATAGGCTGCTTCTAGTTCAGCCAGGCTAGCGTATCTGAAGCAAACTCAAGACTGTGGTCCTCCCACTTCTCTTCTTTCCTGGCAGCTACTACAGCAATAACAGCTGCTTATGGGCCTTCGCTGTACGAGCTGCTGCTTCAGTCCAGGCAGCTGAGATCTTGTTCCAGAACAGAAAAATCTGGCCCCAGTTCATCCTCTGTGTTAAATGCCCCCACGTCACATCATGCCGGGTTGAATTGGATGGCTCGTTGAACAAAGCCTCCAAGCACCCGGAACTTGTCACTACTTCAGCTGGGTACCTGGAGCAAAGAACCTTTTTACCCTCCTCCTGGTTTTGTTTTCCCTGATGAGCCATCAGCCACGTTTTCTCAGGAAAAAGCGTTTTAAGAACACAGTTTGCAATGTGCTGTACGTAGACTAGCTTTTTGTTCGGAAGGAATTTTTTTGGATATGCCAGGCAGAACTGGCTGAGGTTCCTTTTCCAAAAGATTTGTAAACATGGAGAGTAACCACAGTGCCCTGATTTAAAGTCAGCAAATGCCTAGAGCGAAAACCAGGCATGTGCAATACAAGATGCACACTCTGAGCATCCCATATTGCACAAAGGCTTCAAAAGCATATTAGATAGCAGAAAAAATAATTAGTAATTGCTTCTTGATGATGTCTGGATGAGACAGTCGAGTGTTCTGTTTGACAGTAGTACTGCTAAAATAACAGGGAGTAGAATACCAGGAAAGTGCTGGAAGCAAAAAGAACTGGGAGTTCTCACAGCCAGCCTCCAAGGGAAACCGAACTCCAAATGATGCGTACCTCTGTCTCACAGAGCTCAAAATGCTTTCTGCCTGCCAAAAGATGATGAAAAAAGACCTTTGTTATGGAATGATGTTAAGCTCCTGTTTATGCAGATTCTATCATCTGTAATTGTCCTGAGATCGCCTTTGTAAGCTAGCTCCTACATCTTAGAGGAGAGCATCTTCCCCAGACCCCTGACTACCTGGCCGTGATCTTTAGGAGGATGTAGCGCTCTGTTTCCCCTTGTCCCTGATAACTCTTATTGTGCTGCATTGCTATTGATGTGTCTAGCCTTATTGAGGTTGTTCTAAAATCCACAAGAAACATTTTTATTTGGTCTATGGATGTGAACTTATAGGTACTTTTCTTACTGTAAGGCAGATTACTTAAGCTCTTCTAGTTCCCAGCTTAATTGTAGAAAACAGCAGGTGTCCAGTCAGGAAAATACCACTGATAGAGCCCATTTACAATCTTGTTTTCTGACAATTTTCCCACCTTTGAAAAATCTTTCTGAAAAGCTCTTTTAAAACCAGTCATTCTATTTTTGGAGACACTTCAGTTTAATCCTGACCTCAAACTATTTGACTGAGCCAATATCAGATTCAATACTCTTGAAGTTTGTGGTGGGTTGTTTTGGGATTTTTTTGCCATGTGGAAACTGGACGTTTCCACTTTGTACCAGCTGTGATGAAGGAGATTTCTTAGGATTTCTGTAGGAAAATGCTCTTTGCTAATGTGTTAGGGGTGGTGGTGGCGGTAACAGCTGCTGTGAGTTGGAGGTTCCTGGGGTTCAGAGAGTAAGGGCAGAGCAAGACCAGAGGAGATGAAGCCAGCAGCTGGAGGAACGTGGAGAAGGAAAACAAACTAAGAATACCCTTTAGTCATGCCAAATGTAAATGTGAACGCTCCGTATCGCTGGCATCCAACTAAAAAGTATCACTGGCATCCAGCTAAAAAGCGGAAATGAAAGAGCTAACGAGATGCTGAAATTAATGTGGCGTGCCAGAATGCCGCTGATCCGGAGCAGCTCGCTGAGCAGGGATGGGAAGCAGGTGAAAGTTGAAGTGAGGTAAGAGTTTCAGAAACAGCTCCCACCTTGTCTTTTGAACACACTCGCAAAGCCTTTGCTGAATTAGAGAGGCTCGAGGTGCGTGTCCTATGTGGCGTGTGCATGTTTGCTGCTGTTTGTGTTCTTTGATTTTAAATTATTGAGGCTGAATGGAATAGCAGCTTGTTGAACAAGGAGCCTGTTGGAGAGTGAGACCTGTGCTTGGAAGAAGGCAGGGGGACAGGACTGGTGAAGCTGTGGTGGCTCCTCAAAATGGCTTTGATCCTGACGCTGAAACAAAAACATGGGGTGGAAACGTGAAAGCCCAAGGCTGTCTGCATCCTTGCCACAGCCTTTTACCATTTGCTCCCCTGGAGCAATCCATGCCCTTCTGTAGCAGGAGCAACTGCTGCTGCAGTGTTGCCGCTGCTGCGCATCCAGAAAGGGTTCCTGTTTCATCACCCTGAGAATGACTTCAGCAGACACTTAAATTTGACCCACAGCTCAGAAACTTGAGTAAATGAGCCTAAATGTGTTGTGTTTTTTTTTTTAACTTTCTCTGCATTCATCAGGGTTAAAAGCTGAACATTCTCTGCATGAAAGCAGAAATTTTGTTGGTTGCTTGAGCCAGAAGTGGAGAAGAAGAACCTCTCTTCCCATCATCCTTCCTTGACCATCAACAGCAGACTGTAATTGCAACAATGTGAACGTTGACATCTACTACTGCATCACCATCCAGAGCTGCTGGAAGGCACTTTCTCCGGTATTTCATTCTTATCAGGCGGTGACATGAGAAAGGGTTTGCCGTGCTCACAGGAGCTGGGCTGTGGGTGGGGGTGTCTCTACCCTTTCCGCAGGAGTGGCTGGCCTTGGCTGTACGTGAGTGCGGGATGTGACTCTGGAGATGCTGTGGAAGCCCCGTGTCTGGAAAACTGCTGCTTACCACCTGGGTGAGAGTCCCTGGGCGATGGCAGTGAGCACCAGTTGCTGGTCTCCGTCTGCACAGTAACAGCTTCCCTTATTTCTAGCCTTCTCACACCGAATGTGTGCAGCACGTGGGTCTGGCCTAGTACAGCCCCCAGGCGTTTCCCCCAGTAGTTAATTTTATCCAAATTCTTTGTAGCATTAAGAATCTGTTTAAACAGTGCTCATGTCTCAGACTTGTAGGGGTGGGTGATAGGGGCTGCTGTAAATGGTGTGACTTCACTCAATAGCCTGGACCGAGTCGGGCTCAATGCAAAAATACCACTAGAGCTGTCAAGTATACAGGTTGTCTGTTTTCAGCAACATTCAGGATTGTTCTGCCCCAAGATAAACTTTTTCCTTATAGTATGGGTCAGTTGTGTCCTTGAAAAAGCAAGCAAACCCACAATTCTGAGTCAGTGCTCTTTGCCTTCAGCCATACCCTGCTAAGGCCGATACAAGTGGCTGTCGAATGGGGCAAAACATCACTTGCACCCAGCAGTCCCTCTGTACACTTCAGTTACGTTGGGAAGTAGGGGAAACCACTCCAGCCAGGACTCCCTATCCTCCTGGCAGGAGCCTTTCTGTAAAGTGTTGAGATCATATGGAGAGTGACCACGCATATATAAGTTTCTGACAATTCCTGTTTCACCCTTTAATTAGCTTGGTTTCCAGAAGTGTTCTTAATACCCAGTTACGTACCAGTTACAATTTACCCCTGCAAAACCAAACCTGATTCCTGTGTATAAACTAAGAAATGCTAAGACTTTTGAGTTGGAGTCAGCAACGCTGTTGTGGTGGAGATGCTGATTCCTCTGGGCAAACCCCACACCATCCTTTGCTGACATTCCTGGCTCATGTCTGGCTGTGAAGAATGAGTCAAGCCAAGCTCTAACAAGCTGTAATACCTATCATTACTCTTATCTGGAAATGATGTTGAGGAGTGACTGTCAAATATCCTGTTACACTTACAGACCCAATTCCACTTCGGCTTTCTGAAAAGAAACTACTTTGTGTCACACATAAATTCTCTATTTTGGGTTATGTGATAGCATGCTGATTTTCCAGTAAGTCACAGAAAAGCAGAAAAAAAGCTACCCTAAAGTTTTGCACTTCAAACTTGACTAGTATTTCCAAAATCAGGGTCAGCTTTGCCACCTGTCACTTTTCAGCCAAGGTGATAAAATGCTTGGACAGGCATTTTGAAAGGTTTGTTTGCAGCAGTAATTGTGGGAACTTGGATTCTGCAGGACTCGAAGGCTGAGCAGCCTGCAAGGAGTCTTGAAATCACCTTTGCTATGCTAAGGCTCCTTCTACATGGAAGGCAGTAAAATCTGCCTGAGACATCAGCAGTTTTTCCAAGAGGAGCTTGGCAAGCAGGCAGGAGGCTGTATGTTCTTGTTACCTTACGTAGGCTGTAATAAATGCCAGTGGGAGTTGCATGCTTAAGGTACAGATCCCCAGACAGCATTGAACAAAGTGAACTCATGGTTTGCAGTCCTTTTCCTACTGAGGAAAAGCACTTGCTGGGTAGAAACCTCTGGACTATATGCCTTGCTCCCACCTTTCCCAGAGTTTTCAGCAAAGTTTTTGGACATCCTTATTCTTTCCTTCATTTCATTCAATATTAAGACCTTTGCCTCCTACAGTTGTCTTCTAGCGTGGCATCTTGCAAACGGTGGGAAGATTTGTGTGTCCTGTGGGTGTTTTGGCAGACAGTAACCAGGGTTTTGATATGGCTTGCAGCAGGTTTCTGAGAGACATTGCTAGGGAAGGAGCAAAACTCAGCACCCCGGCACGCTTTGTGTCCTTTCAAATTAATTTAGCACCAGAGTTATATTGTTCTCCTGAGGACCTAAGTGGGGTGAGGCGAACCTGGACATCTACCTGCCTACCTGGAGAATGACCCCTCTGTAATGCACGTACTAGAGATGCTTTCTCACTTGCCGATTTATTGTTTGATGCTCTGGCTTGCTACTCAAATTACAGCTTTATATTAAGTACACTACTTATTAATTAACAGCAATAACCAACTGCATTGTAAGAGAATTATTTTGCCCAGTAATGACATTACTTTCCAGGAACTCTCAACTTTTTCATCAGCTCTAGCTTGCCCCTGGCTTTCCTGCTGCTTTCTTTCAAACTTGACAGCTATCAAGGGCTTTGCAGAGGCTTTTCATATGAATGTTTGTTGTCACAGCTTCTGCGATGATTGCTCCTCCGAGCTAATACAACTGAGAGTGTTCCCTGAAGGTCTTTACTGAGACCTGTTCATGCAGCTTAGACCCTGTAGCTGTCGGGTATTTCAAATATGCATAAGCTATTGCTGTACTTCTGGACTATGTACTTCCTACTCAGCTGTCTGTTTTGTGGTGGATTTTTCCTTTGTTCTCTTTTTTATTTATCTGGGGGGTTGTGAAATTCTCACTGGAAAAGCACAAGTGGAGGGCATAGATGATTCTTAATTCTGCCCATCGCCGGCTTGATATATGGGCTTGAACAAATCATCTAACCTGGCTGGGCTTGAAGCTGTGTCAACAAATTGAAAAACATTAATTGAAAGGACTGTAATTAGAAAAATATCTCCTGGGAGATTTTTGAGATTATTTCCTATATTTCAACAATAATGCCAATGGGATGTACGGTACCTTATAGGAATAACTGCAAGAAATCCTAGATGGACACCAAGAGGCACAGCCTTTGTAATCTTACCAAACTAGCGGTAGGGAACGTTGCTGGGAGCTGTCTGTCAGGGAGGATCCAACTTCAAGCTGACAGCTCAGCTCTAGCCCTGTCTGCCTTTCTGTGCTGCTCTCCTCAATGTCCCACCTGGTGGTAACTGCTGAGGTTTCCTCCAGTGTGGAGAAGATGCCAAGTGGATGTTTTTGGCTTATTTATTAAAACACTAGGAAGAAAAATTTATAATTTTTTTAGATTTTTTTTTTTTAAGCGCACCTTTCCCATATCTTCCAGTGGCACAGCTTACACTGTAGAAATTGCAATGCAAACTCGGAGCTTTGTGCAAGCTTTTGAACTGCTAGGGACATCTGTTGTTAGTGCCATGGGCAGGCTCTGGAACAGACAGCGCTGCTGACAGCAGATAGGAGAAGATCTGTCTGGACAGCATTAATCACAGTCTTTGGCAGGCTGTGTATTTGAAGCCAAGCACAGATGGCTGCCCATTCTGCAGTCACTTCCTTCAAGTACGCAGTATTCGTAGCCTGGTGGTATTTTTGTGAATCTATCTCATTTTAGCACGTATTATGTCTCATGCTCTCACCAGGCAAGGACTGCCATAGTTCTCTACCTTGACACAGGACTGGCAGCTCAAATTTGATTCCCCACTGTGCTTCTCTCCCGTGTTGGGGCACAATGTGTGTCCTTGTGGCCAGCTCTCATGCCATTTAAATGTCTTTTATTTGAAGGGATTCCACTTAACAGAACAAATAGATCTTTCAGCTTGAGTAATGCTTCAGCATCTCCTTTCATCCCAATCAAAATATCACTGAAACTTGATTAGGAGGAAATGTAATGCAGATCATCGATGAGAATATTCTTTAACAGCTCTGCATCTGGAAATGATCCTAGAAATATCGTTGTTCATTGACAATTGATTAACAGAAACTCTTTACATAGTCATGAACACAGCTGACTGAGGCCTCTCTAATAATCAACTGTGTTAATGCTTTCATTAGGCTAACAAAGGAGGCAAGTCAAATCTCACAGCACATTTTCACTGTTTCTGTCTTAACAGAAATCTAACTGTGAAGGTCGTCCTCTCAGTTGCCTAATCTGAATGGTGCTGTCACACCAGCGAGGCACTTGGGGCTTTGCTGGTGTTAAGACCCTAAGCGGACAACGAAGGTCTTGGCCAACTCCTCCAGGACTCCCCCGTCATTGTTACCCAGGTTAGTTTCAATTCCCCAGCACCTGTTGGGATAACACCATATAATATCCTTTATTATTTCCGAGATGGAGGTAGTTTGTTCTAGACCAACGCCCGCTCTTTGAATACAGATGAATCACTTACCGAACCCTTTGTGATAAGTGATTGGTGCTGATGTCCGGGGCAGGGGGGGGCTGCAGGGGGGTCTCTGTGAAGGTCGCAGCTGTCTCTAATGGTCCCACTGCAGGGCACAGCCGCGTACTTGTGTGTTCACAAAGCACCTGATGTAAAGATGCTGTTCTGTTGAGGGCGATCCTTTCCATCACCAAAATGCTGATCTCCCTTTGTAAAGGTGGGTCTGCATGTGTGTATGCGTACACCTCCCCGTGTACATGTTAAACAAAATTAAGAAGGGATGGTTTGCTTGCTGATTAAAATCAGCGTCTATGAATAATTCTAATTTTAAGCACTGCCTGTGCCCCGCAGAGTTGTCGGTTGATGTTTGCTGTTAGTTCAGCGCTTAAATGGGAGTCTGAAGAATGAGCATAGCATTTGTGTTTGAGTTTGGCTTACTCACTGTGCATAGCCTGGCGGGGTATAACCTGGTATTGCATATAGTCCTTGTACCAAAGTCCAGCTGTGGCAGAACAGCACCAAGTATCTCTTCTGCTTCACATCTGGGAAGGCTCAGTGACAAGTTTCTTGGTGGAACACTTCTGTGTCAAGCAGCCTGCTGGGACCCGGCTCTCCACGGCGCCTGTGTGCAGCACATCTGTGCAGCTGTTGCTGTGCAGCCAGGCGAGCTCACTCCAGTGCTCCCCATCCATGTTTTGCCCAATTATGCCCTTTGGTGCTTCTTGCTGCAGCAATTACTCTGATTAAGATGCTTAAAGTACCTCAAGGATTCTCCCAGCATTGTAACTGTTCTGGAACAAATCCAGGATATCTGCTGGAAAAGGAAGGTTGTGGGTTATTTTGTAGCGTGGTATTTCTTCATTCAGAAGCATCACTTTTGCAGGCAATTATGCTGTGCTAAGAGAACAAATTTCAGTGAGTAGTTGATAAAATTCATAATTAATGAGCTGATTTTGTTCAAAATAAGCTCACATTCCACACTTGCTTTTCTAAATACTAATGAGCCCGCCATTAGCAGAATCAAATGTCATTTAGACATACATAGCCTAGGGGGAAAGTACATTCGTCAGCTGTTTAGTACCTGTGCCAGTCTGTTTTCAGGGATATTTTTATTTCGGCCTTCTGGGCGCAAAGTAGTGAGAAGAAAAACTTTCTTCTCTATTCCATCTAAAATGCTGTCTGTAGGGCAAGGCATATTTATGTCAGGTGTGTACTTAAAGCGGGAAACGGACGGAGATGCCTATATGAGCTGGCTGTCTTCTTTGATATCAGTGTTTCCCTCCCCTTGCTTTCCTTTCTCCTGGAGGAAATATCTGCAGACCTTTGCTGTGGCTTGCCTGGAGACATCATTTTCCCAGCCAGACAGCGATGCAAGTGGTGGGCTGGGAGGGTTAGAAAGCCTTTAAGCTCCCTATGGGAAGTGGGAGAGTAGTTTTGAAGAACCTTTGCCATAAGGGCCTCGGGGGAAAAAAACCACAGAAATACCAGGCTATTGACCCAAACAGGGAAAGCCAAGCAGTGCAGGAGGCAGCACAGGGAAGGAAATACCACTTTCTGTGCTGGAGTCGGCAGCAGAGAACATCACCCCTTGTCTTTCTGCCTTGCCTTACAATGAGTGCCTTGGTAATCAAACCTAATAAATGCAGGACAAAATCTACCCTGGCCTTATGGGCTTTCTTTGGCATTTCTTGCTCAGGAACTTCTCCTATTTGAGGCTGACCAAATAATCAGGCCCTAATATAGAAAATATGACAAGCTTCAGACCGTGGTAACAATGAGTCCTGTCTTGTTTTGTTGGTGACAAAGAGGTGGCAGAAGGTGGTGGCTGTGTTGCTTTTAAGCAGTACTTGCCGGTCCTGCAAGGCACCTGGAAGATATTACAGATATTTGTACAGATATTCATGTACCTTGCCCATGGCTATGATGCTGTGTTGCTTCCTTCTCCCCAAAGCAACTTTATGTTGTCCCCACAAATGGTCATGAGATAACTGTTGGGCTAGGAAAAATGGATTTTGAAATTAATCTCTTGATTGAATGCTCTAGTGTTAAAGTCTTTCTACAGGCAGCCTGACGTTCTGGAATGGCACTCCCTAAGCTCACAAACACCTGCCAGAAATGTGGTGAAACTCCTTGCATTCTGTTTTCTGAGGAGAGTCCCATGCAGCATCTTGCAAAAGACACACACTGGTGCAAGGCTCATGGGTCTGTGGAGAGCTCCATTTTTCTGCTTCATCATGTAGAAGTTTGGATTTCCCTTGTTTGGCTTGCATTTCACAGAGCAAAAAATAACGCCTGGGCTTTGAAATGGTGACAAGGGAGGCTTGGGCTACGTGTTGGTGGAGCAGACAGGACCGTGTGAGACTGCATGGAGATCAGGCAAATACATGTGAACTTGGATGGTGAGGGTAATGGTAACTGAACCTGAGCCATTAAGGTCATTAACATAAAATTATTTTTTATAGGACTCTTTCCCTCCTGTCTTCCACTCAAAGATTAGGGATGAGCCCTGCCTACAGCTGCTTACCCTTTGCCAGTCAGGAGGTACCTGCAAGGTGAGGTCGCCTGCTCTGTTTCTCACTGTACAGGGGCAACATCATTTTTGTATTCACAAAAGGGGCGTTGGGATACTGGGGGAAGAAGGAAGAGATGCTTGTGTGTCTACTGCCTGTGGCTTTGGGGCTTTTGGTTGGTTTGAGATTTTTTCTCCTTCTGCTAGCACTGGTGCAGGTGGCCCAGCTCATGGAAATGGCTGGGCTAGCAAGAAAAACTTGACCTTTATCAAACTTAAGGCTGCCAGAAGAGCTGGTGTGCCAAGGGAGAGCCCCCTGCAGACAGCACGTTGGTACAAGGTTGTTTCCTTGCTGGCAGGTTCAGTGACTCGGACTCGAGTGAGCAGGTGGGTTAGGAGGATGAGCAGTGGAGCCAGCGATGCACTGCAGGGGACCGGTCGGGTCTGTAGGACGGGGCTCTTCAGGCTTTGGCTCTCTTGATTGTCCAGGCCGGTATCAGTAGATTTATTGCTTGCAGAAATCTGCAGAATGTTAAAAATTAGCCCTGGATACTCAGGTAACCGGGAGAGTATTCATGAAACAATCAAAGCTGAGAAAGAGGTGAGCTGGGAAAGGAAATGAATGAATGAAATGAAGGAAACCTCAGCAGCCAGCTCAAGTAGGTTTGAGACTCACAGTGTGATTAGGTTCTCACATCTGTCAAGCCAGAGTGGGTTTTTTAGTCTTCAAATCAGCCTTGGATTAGGTCTGCCCTGGCAGAGATGCTAAAACTTATTATTTTTCATCTGATGAATGAGATGGTTGCCTAAAGTGTGGCAAGAACATATCACCCAGGGACCTACTGGGGGGGCAGAGTATTTTCCTTGCATTCAGATCTTGGAGACTGCGTCTTGTAGGAAATTAGTATATGTCTAAGGAGGCTCAATTTTTCCAATAAAAACTACTTCACTTCTTCCCTATGTATCCACCGTAAACATTTATCTTTGGCCTGCAAGCAGCCTGTTGAAAATCAGAAACCCAGCTCTGGATGGGAGCAGAAGTGCAAAAGTAATGCTGATTTGAGTCTCATTGAGCTTTTGGGGTTTTTTAAGACTTTGACATCCTGTTTTGGGACAAGCGAAACCCATAGGTCTGGAACTCAAGAAGCAATATCCCTATTCACCTGCTTTTTTTTTTTGCCTTTTTTTTTTTTTTTTTAAATCCTTGTTCACCTGCTGTTTTTTAGCTTTAAGAGTTTTAAACAGTCTTTCAGGTGGAGTGGAATGTGCAGTGTGGGTATAAGCACCTGGTGCCTCCCACAGACTTTTTGCATGTTGACAAAGGGTTTAATATTCCTTTAGTATCGCAGTCCCTTTATAGTGTAATGCGGTTTGCAGGGCATGAAAGAAAACCCAGCTTCATAGCATGATTCAAAAGGAAAATAATGAATCGTGGTCCATTTCATATAATTAAAATACACAGCTATTTAGTGATCTATCAAGTGGTATGAGCGAGTAATATGACACCGTACAATTTGTTTTAGAGCTAGAGTTTGAGCATTCTGGTATAAAGTTATAACCTATGAATTAATCACAAGAAAGTTAACAGTATCTAGGTCAAATCCACACATGAACCTCCACAAAACTTTTGCTTCATTCAGCTTTTTCATGATTATCTTTATTTTCTGGTGCCGCAAGGGAGCAAAAAAGCTCTTTGATTTAAAAAAAAAAAAAAAAAAAGGAGGGAGAGGGGGCAGCATTTTTTTTCCTCCCTGCCTCATTTTTAAAGTAGAGAGCTTTTTCCTTTAAAAATGAAAAAAAGAAAAAGGTTTGTTTTATGTATGTTTTTCACTGAAGGTTCCTCAAATCCAACTACTCCTACTGTGGCTGTAAAGCAGCTATAAAATTTCATTACTGCTTTTCCACAGAAACGAATTTGAGTGTCCGAGGCTTAGTCTTGTGGCTTAAAGATCTCTCTCTAGAATTGCTGTGTGCCTCTTTTCCATCCCTGTGTGGCTGCCAGGTTCAGTTCACATTTACTGAAGTATTTCTTTGGGGACTGAAACCAATTAAAACTGTGACGAATTAGAGGTTCAGTTTTTGGGTTAGCGCTAAATCTTGGCTTCGTGTCCACGAGCATCCCGCTTTGCAGCTTACTGTGAGGTTGGATGTACTCTTTCTCATTCTGATTCGTACAGAGACTGATGAAGAGGGAGATCTATTACATCTAATATTCTGTTTCTAGCTGAAGATCTGAAAAGGGTGGTTTTCGGGTTTTTTTTGTTTTGTTTTGGTTTGGTTGTTTTTTTCCTGTGGTAGACACTGCTAAAGCACCATCCTTTGCTGGTGCTTCCCTGGTGAGGTCCAGCCTCAGGGCTCCATTTGAGACTGAAATACTGGGCTGCAATTAGTCTTACGTTTTTTCTCCAGAGAGGTTTTTCAGCTAGATTCTTCTGTCAGCAAATGGAGCTGTTCTTTGCATGAAATAATCTAGTTTGTTTTGTTCTAAGTATTTGCACTTATTTCCACTCTGAACTCCCTTCCTCTTTCTCTGACATCTGTAGTTGGTTTCTTGTCAGCCCTTGTTGACTGTGGGCGTGTTAAGAAAATGGAGTTTTACCTGCGCAAGTTGCTGCACATGTTTCTGCGTGACCTCGGGTGTGCTGGTTGTACATCTGCAGAGCTTTGCTGGAGATGCAGTCCTGCAAACCTGTGTGCGGCCTCAGGAGCGTCCAGCCTGTCCCTGTTAGCCTGGGAGACCTTTGTGAATATGCACTGTCTTTCTGGTGTAACTTGTTCTGGCTGTAGAAACAGAGAGGGTTTAGCATGTGTCTGTAACAGTACCTCTATAAACAGAGGATGTCAGAGCTCATATGGATACCGTATGCCCAGCATTGCCTGTCTGGAGTCTACTCTTGCGTTAAAATCAGTCCCTACTTGATCTCCAGGGGAGTCAGAGGGCAGCAGCAGATGCTTCCATGGGCTGGAACAAGATAATTTCCTTCTCACTAGGAACACTGTAGAAAGGCTTTTATTTATTTTGGCGGGGGTGGTAATGCACTGTAGACCTTGCCCTCCCTTCCCCGACTATAATGCAAGCACAGCAATTCACTGAGCCCATCTGCACTAGGGAGCAGTGGGGTGAACTATATGGGACATGGTAAATGGTACAAAGAAATCATATTCCACTTACATACTAGTCATTGCTCTTCATTAATAGCCCTTCAAAGAACTTTAAAGATCAAGTGGCCATAAAAATATGAAACAAACATTCAGTTTTAGCTCCTCTTTTTCCCTTTCATGTTAAAGCTCCTAACATTAGTTTCTTCTTAAAATGTAATGCCTCCTCAGGTTTGAACAGTATGAATAGCATGAGAAATAGTTCCCATAAATCTTCCACCTTTGGAGGAAACACACACAGAAAACTGGAGTTTGAGGGCATGTCTGGAATATTTTTTGAGGCACTCTCTTGGCAAATGATGTCTGGGATGTGCCAAGGCTGGGGAGGAGCAGTGAACTCCTGGACCCATGAAGTTGGGGCAAGATTCAGCACACACCAGTTCTTCGCTATATTCTTTACTGTAAGAAGAAAACCAGGGTGCCCGGGTTTTGGCAGCACTAAGCCAGCCTGAGTTGCAATGCAACTTCCATATTACTATCCAAAAACTGCAGAGGAGCATGCGCTTCTAGGCTGAAGCCTGTTTATGCCAGCTTTTTTACTGAACCAAATACAAAGCCTAGTCTTGCGTCTTCCATTTCTGCCATGTGCCAAGCCAAATGTATTTGGTAGCTGTACAGCTGAGCTGGCACCATCTCAGAGCGTGCATTTTATTTCCAAAGCTACTGCGGCTTGCGCAAGCAATGCATGAGAGCTTATGACCGTGTTGGCTTGGTGCTGTTAAACCCCAGCTACTTCTGCAGCTACTCTCAGCCTGCTCCCAGCCTGCATCTTTCAAACTCCAGCTTGCAGCTGGGCAGGAGGATAGAATGAAGCACAGCCCCATCATCCCCTGGAAAGCTTTCATCAACGTTGCAGGAGCTACTAGCAGTGGATTGATTGATCCTTCTCTTCCTCCCCTCTTGCCTTGAGATTTGCCTTTGGATTTGAATGCACTGCTGAGCTTGAGAAGATGGCATCAATTATTTATTTTCTTTTATAAGGCTGCTACAGCCTTGCAGAAAAGTAACACTTCTGCTCCACTGGCCTTTGTTGGCCACGCATTCACCTTCTGCGTGTGCTGCAGTGAGCTGAAAAGCACAGTACAGGCTGTTCCGCGCCTTTGCTCCTGCTCTTCGCATTTGCCAGGAACGATTAAGCCTCTGCTTTCCTCCTGTCTCTTACGGGTTGCTGTTTTCTCTCCCTTTTGGTAAGTTCAGGTTCTAATTTTCTTAGCATTATTGCTAAGAAAAAAGTTCCCAAACCAAACCTTGAGCAGGAGAGTGGGTTATACTCATGTCCTGACTCTCATGATATGACTGTTATCCATATGACCAGCCATGCTAAAACGCTGGCTTAAAACATCGCTTTACTCTTTCCAGAGGCTGCAGTTTAAGTCAGCCTAATCAATTCATCTTGAGCATTCTGCCTTGTCCTAAACTTGGTCTCTGCACCAAGGATTGCTTCCATTGCTGATCAGTGCAATGGGACCCAATCCTTTCCTTCTTGAAACAAGCAACAGGACAAGAGGAGATGGCCTCGAGTTGTGCCAGGGGAGGTTCAGATTGGGTATTAGGAAGCATTTCTTCACCAAAAGGTGAAGCTGGAACAGGCTGCCTAGGGAGATGTCTGAGTCACCATTCCTGGAGGTGTCTAAAAGACGTGTGGCTGCCCCACTTAGAGACGTGGTTTAGTGGTGGGCTGGGCAGTGCTGAGCTAACAGCTGAACATGATCTTAAAAGATCTTTTCTGACCTAAACAATTCTACGCTTGTATGGAACATCCTCCTCTTGTGTCCCTGAGTGATTAATCATCTCCTCTGTAGTGCTGCCTTTGGAGCAGCAACGTGAGAGCTGTGGCACTGTGGCAGGACGGTTGTGACCACTTCATTAATCTACTGAAGGCTTGATTAAACTCGAGAGGACTCTGGTGAAATTGCTGCTTGTTCCCTCATGTAATTGCACAGCAAACTGAAGCCCAGGCACAGCCCTTGCCCTTTGCTGAGGCTGCTAGCAAGCGCTGTTCTGCATTGCTGAGCTGCACAAGCGGTGACGGGGGTTCGTGCCTGCGTATCGCACGTGTGCTAAAGGCGAGCTGTCACTGCATGGCTACTTCACCTGGCCCACAGTGAGGAGCATCTAGGCTTTTTCAAGCATCCCTGCTAGTTGCAGGCAAGGCTGCTTATGTTTCCCAGGTGGCCGACAGGCAGTAATGCAGCCCTTAATTGGAATAGACCCTTCTGACAGCCGGAGTTTGAATAAATACCTCTTCCTCGCCAGCTTTCCATTCTGATTTTGCTTTCCCTGTTGACTCGTGCTCTCTCACTGCCACCAAGCAAACAGATTTATTTTTGAATGTGTAGCTAAGCTGGCAGCAGTGTAACACCTTTTCAGCTCTCGCCTGGTATAGCTGCAGGAATAAATAACTGCTTTCTCTTTCTGGTCCCAGGAATATTTGAGCTTCCCGTGACTTTTCGGTGGAATTTGATTTATAGGTGGTTATAGCCATGCATTGTTTGTATCTGACCTGAGGAGATTTTTATTGCTGTGGAGTGATAACTACAAAGGGAAACTGAAACCCCCAGTGTACAAGTCCTGGCTGATCCCTTGTCTCGGGCACAAGGGCAAGGCAGAGAGCTTTGCTTCTGCAGAGGAACCAAGGACTAAGGAGACCTTCATGGGTACAAGGGGGCTGGTGGTTTCATGAAGTCCGAGATGGGAGCAGGAGAGCTCAGAGGTATGTGATGTGCAGCAGGAGAGGAAGGAGCAGCAATGTCCCCACTGCTGCACCCACAGCTGCTGCTTTGGCTGGGCTTTGCAGTGCTGGGGGAGCTGGGCCAGTAAGAGAGGTGCTTGTGGTGGGCATTCATCAATGGAAGAAAAACTGGAGCTTGGATGTGCCATCTGGGAACTGAGACAGGAACTTAACCTGACTGCAGTAGCCGAAACTTTATATTAAAATGGTTAATGGGGTGACAACCGTGAAGTTTGGGTTGAAAAAGAGATGCAAAGCTGTTACCCGATTACAGGAAGAGAGTTTTGAGTTAAAAGGTAGATATAGATGTGGGGGGGAGATCCAGCAGTCACCCCTTTGTGTGGAATGCAATGAAAGGGTTGCAGCCAGACCACCTTTCCATTGCTGCAGCCCTGACCCTCACCCTGAAGGTACCTAAGCTTGAAACATGCTTTTCAAGAACAGAAAAGGTGAGTATTTACTGGCTTAGATATGCTTGTTTTCTCTACCCATGGGAGGTGCAAGGCAACCTGTGATTGAAATCCCTGAGCCCCCCTACCACTGCCTAAAACTTCTTAAACCATGTACTTCCAGTTTGGGCACTTCTAGGTCTGAAAATCTGGCTGTTTCCTTGGGGTGACTGTGGGAGAGCACCATCTCTGCTCAGGAGGCTTTTCAGACCAGTTTCTGCACGTTTATGGCCACCTGTACAAGGGTTTGGTATGTGCTTGACCAGCGGTGGGAAGCTGTGCGGTGGGCTGTGGGTGACCCTGAGCTGGAGGCACGCTCCTCCCGTTCCTACTGAGTCACACAGCGTGTGAGGATGCTGTCAGAAAGTCACTGGGATGTGCAGAGGGGGCTTGGAGCAAGAGTGTGGTGGTGGCTGCCTGGGGTGGAAAGGGGGAAAGCTGTACTCCCACTTGGCCCCCATGCAGTATTCTGGATGGGGAATTAATGATCGAAGGCTGGAAAGCCCCCAATTCCCTCTGCCAGAGCCGTTCCATGTGGACCACCTCTGCTTGCTGAAAGAGGAGACAACCTGCCCTTTCGACTGCATTTGCTAGCATGTTTCTGCAATTTTTTTTCTTTCTCTGGCCTCCCACGTGGAAAATAATCCTTTCAACATGCAGATGGCATCTGCTTTTGCAGAGGGCCAGGCATGTGCAAAGGCTGTACTTTTGCTTTATTCATAGAACATGTGCGCGTGTGACTTGCAGGGTGTTACTCTTAGTATTATGTTAAAAATAGCTACCGTGTTAAGCTTCTAATTCTTACCTTTTTTGCTTGTGCTCCTGAATTTAGAGTAATTTGTGATTTACAGTGTAAAACAACTCTGCAGTTGAGAGTGCTAGTCTAGCTTTCTATGAAATGTCTACAGCTTTCTTACAAAATCAGGTCCTCTGTTTCCAGAAGCTGATCATTAAAAACATGAAAAGAACTTGGCTTATTTTAAAACTTCCAGAGCAGGCACTGGACAACTATGTCCTGGTTTGATCGCTGGTGCCTGGAGCGAACAGCAGTGCTGCTGTTCCTTAACTAAATGCTCAGGTCACGAGTGGGAGAAGTGGCAAAATCCCCCAGTGGACTGTCAAACTGCTGAAGGGTGGCATTAGAAAATAAAGCGTATTTTTTTGATCTTCTACCCTTTCTCCCATTATTTGTGCGACACAAGTGGCCTTCTGCCCAGGATGTTGCAGCATTTGGCTGTGCTCTGTTTCTGGGCTGCTGCTCTGTAGGGAGAAGAGATGAAGTGGGAGGAGGAACAGAAAGAAAAATGAGGGGTTTTTCTAAGTGATATAACTCCCCCCCTTTCTCCTGCATTTTGTCCCACTTCATCTCATGATTATTAGAAGCCTCCTGCCCCAGCTTTCCTTTCAGTTTAAATTTGATTTACTCCCATAAAAAAAAAAAAAAAAAAAAAAAGGAAGAACCCTAGAAACCACGTCGAAAGCAAATGCCTTGGTGTGAACTCATCACGTAGAGCGTGCTGAGCAGACCACAGACATCCCTGGGGCTAAGTGTGAGTGGCAACTGTGTGGGCAAGGAGCATGCTGCCGGCGCTGGGTCCAGGGCTGTCCTCAGCAGTAGCTTGGCAATGTGTATGCCAATTGAATATGCATATAAATTTATAATCCTTTTCACCTGCAGCAAGACCGCATGGTAGAAGTGCCGTGTGTATCCTGGTTCACTGGGCAGCTGGGGCAGTGACTGCTGGGTGCAAGAGCTGACGAGACACTGGAGCTGTCGCTGTGGCTATCATGTCAACGTATGCATAAATTCAGCATCATCTTTACCATGAAGTTATTAATGGAAATCATCACCCTCATTTAGTAGCTGCCATCACTTAGTAGATTAACCTTTATCAAGCAACTTTGCTATGCCAGCTGCATGGCAAAGTAATTACTTTTAATAGAATCTGCCCTCAATTTAAAGCCACAGGGGAAGCAATTAAATTTAACAAAGGCAAAAGCCATGACTTATAAATGAAGATGGATGGCTTTTGTTATCTGTTTCATAAATTTTATTGTGTACAAGTATTAGAAAATATTCAGTCATCTCGTTTTGGGGTTTTTAAAATGTGATATTAGACTCTTTTACTCTAAGGATGAATTGAATGTCATCAGTACTAGCTCTGGGACTTGGCTTAGAAATACAGCTTAGTATCACTTACGCTCAAGCCACAAATGACTTGCGGGGGGCTTCAAACTTGAGCTGCCACTTGCTTCTCAAACCCTTGACACTTGTGTTCAGCATAAAGAGTATATTTAATGATTTCTTGGATCATCTGATCTCTTCCCGTGTCTAGCTAATTAGGTAGTATTTTGCTTTAAAGTGAGGTGCATCCTATACCACCCTACGTGACTATAGACTCTTTCAAGTAAGATTGTACCAGTGAAAAAATGTGCTCACTGTATATCACATGTACCTATGTGATGGCCCTGAGCAGGTTACTTTGCAAACAGTTCACGAGCAACAGCCTCCATGTGCACTTCTGTTTTAAAGTTATAGTGATGCCCGAGCTCTTTGGGAGTAAAAACTGCCCTTGTTCTTCCTTTAAGCAGCTATTGTGTTTGCTTGGAAAGCTTGGCATGTGTATGGATGGGTTGGCACTGGGCCTGTTGAGCGATGGGCAAGAGAATATTTTGTTCTTATTAAATGAAGTGGAATCAGATACACTTGTCTGCTGGGGAATAGTTTCTTCCATGTGGGAGCTGGAGATCATAGTTGTAACAGTCTTTGTGGGCTTGTGTAGCAAGGTGGGTCTTAGTGTCATGTAAACAAACTTGGTTAAAAAGAACTTCTTACATTACTGGCTTCTTTTGGGGAGATCTTAAAAGTTGGTCTGGGGTTTGGTGGTTTTTCTGAGGTTTCCATGAGTGAAGGTGATGAAATGCATAGTTATGCAGATTTCAGTGACTGGACAATGGAACTCTGCTGGTGAGTAGGTGTGGGCAGTGCCTGCACGTGGAGTGAGTGCGGTGGGGTACCTTGCCATGGCACTCGGCGTGCTGCAGCGCACCCGCCTCGCTGAGGCTCCCTGTCTTTAGCTAAGCTTGACTGACTGCAAGAGAACCTGAAAGGTTCAACAGCCTAGACCAGGTTGCCAAACCCAGTGCAAACTGGGCTGTAATAATACGGTAAGGATAGTGTGGTGCTGGAAAAACGCCTGGGGAGATCGTGCCAACACTGCAGTGGGAAGTGTTGCAAGAACCTTTTGGACAACCACTTTTGGAGAAACGCTAACCGAGGCTCTTTGAAGCAGAAGGGATCTTGCTGTGGGGCAGGTAGGTGCTGGGTAGCATCGTGTGGTCCCTTCCAGACCTTGATGCCAGGAACTAAGAATACAAATGTCCTTTTCTTCAGTTTAACGCTGCCAGATTTGCCTTCGTTTAGGTGTATACTGGGCCATGTGTCCTGCCTAGACCTCCAGCCAGAGTTTTCTCCGTTCTCCACCACCCTGCCAAGAAATAGCTTCGTAGCCAGCAGCACCCTGTACAAGCACTTAACCTCAGCTTAATGTAAATGGTGTCCCCTAGGTGTCTTACTTGTTGAGAGCTGTTTCTGGAGGACTGGGGCTAAAAAAACTGCTTCTCAGCAGCTCCTTTGATTAACTGTGTGTCAGGATCCTTCAGGAGGCCTATGGAGTCACAGCGTTGCTTATGCAGAATGGGGAGACACCTTCTAAGGTGCAGTGCTGGCAGCACAGTATGTGCCATGGATAATGCTGCCAAGTGACAGTCCTTCTGCTCAAGCACCCCATTTCCAGGTGATGGACTACGTCTTGCTTCTGATTTGAGTACAAACTATGCAGCCAGCCTTCCAATATTAGCCCAGGGCTTATTCTCTGTGTATTTTTTCGTGTACCCATTTGGGGGGGCAGCAGGGTCCCTCATTTGCTGTCTCTGTCGGGGCAGTGTTCTCTGCTGCAGAGTCGCCAGCCCCTGGTGCAGCCCCTTCGCTCGCCACCTCAGCAATGGATGCTCAGTTACCAGGAATACTGGCTTTCCAGAGTGTTACTGGAGATGCTTTGGCCAGATGAACAGTGGGATGTGCTTAGTATATGGAGACAGAAAAGAGTGGACTGCAACCCAGGCTTTTGCATAGCTGTCATCTGTGAAGAGGAATTCTTTGTTCTGGTTTGTGTGTCAAAGTAGCTCCGCTTCCCTTTGCAATACGTTGTAGCAGGGGTACTTGTGCTCAGAGCCTTGGCTTGGCTTTCTTGTTTCAGTTCAGCTAATATCTCCTTTGTAATCAAATATTTTTGCCTGAGACTTTGAATCTTCTGTTTCTTTTGAAAAGTGGAAGAAGCCCATGGTTTCTGACAGGCATAGATAAGCATGAAGTGTCCCTGATCTGCCATAAGTCTCTCTGATACAAGTTATCTGCTTCTTGGGTCTGCCTGAGGTCACTCCCTCCCTGCTTTCATCCTCTGTGAAGCTCTGGGGTGATTTCTTCATCCCAAACACTGCCCTTAAAGTGCAGAGGTGCACATGCAGCATGGCAGCCCCTGCATCAACAAACTGCCCTCTCTGAACTGTCAGCACAAAAATTAGGACATGGGTCCTGAAAGAGCAAATCCTTCATCACTGCAAGCTTGAGTTCCCAGGGTTGATCAGTTTGATGGGAGGAAAGGGAGTCTAGGGCTGAAGTGCTGTGCTGGGAGAGTCCCGCCCTGCCGCTGTTTCCAGAAGGATTTGTGGAAGTCTTTACATATCCCTGTGTGGTGTTTTGGTTTTTATTTTCTGGTCTGTAAGAAAGTAGGAGAAAATATCTCCCATGATGGCTTCTTCGTATTCATGGAGCTGAGCCTTGGCCTTTCCCTTCAGTGTTGGGTGCAAGGGAAGAGACTGGGATGCGTGAGCTGGGAGCTTGCTCAGGGGATGCTGCTGCTCTGGAAAGCAAACTGAGTATCTCTGGGAAAAACTTGGGAACCTCAAGTCCTTCCTATGAGATGGCTAGTGTCCTGAGCAGCCTGTCCCACACCTCTGCAGCCACACTGCACGCTGAGGAAAGCATGGACATCCCTGGGTGAACTACAGAGCAGAACCAAACTTTTGGTCACTGCTCTCTGAATTTCCACTGTTGCAATGGCGCAGTAAATCACTGCGGAGGTACAAGTAGTCCGGGTTGTCCTGGGAAACCAGAAGTGTGAAGGCTGAGCTTACACAGGGCAGGGGATGCAGGCAAGATGATCCTTGCAGGGTGCAGTGCAGGTGTGGTGGCCTGTCCAAGCTCCTCTGCCATGCCTGTGTGCTGGAAAGACATTGGTTTCCTCTGGGAGCTGATTTTTAGTTAGTGCAGCTAACTCAGGGGGGGAAAAAAAAAAAAAAAGTGTGGTAGCTCTTGGGAGTGGAGCAGCTCATTAAAGAGGAAATAGGTTTCATCCTGTTCTAGGCAGTTTGATTACTCTCCCGGGAGCTGTGCACCACCTCTCCTCTGCTGCTGCTGCTGGCAGACCAAAACCAGGGTCTTCACTAACTGCATTTTCCTCACTTCACACTGTCCCTCACCTGGGAGATGCAGTATCACTGTTCCTTGGATTGGATACAGGACATAAGGCTATAACAGTTCTCCTAAGACTGGTAAAGGTAACCGGTTGGTTATGACTCTCCTGGAGGGGGGGAACAGGACTGAGCTTTGGATTGCTTTGTTTTTGTCTCTGCCACAAAGCTGCTTGGGTTTTTTCTGCCAGTGGTTTAATGCCTGCCCTTATTTTTGATCCAGTGGTTTTATTCTGCTTTAGGGAGATCAGTTGCAATGGAGAGGATGGTCTTTGACCAGCGGAGTCAGTTGTTTCAAATGAAAAAAAAAAAAAAAAGCATTTAAGGCTGCTTTAACTACCTTTTGTAGAAAAGGGTATGTACAATTTCTGAGCAGCTCCCAAAAGCAGCTATAGTCTGGCAGTGAGCAGCTGCCTGTGCACGTGCAAGGGCAATTAAGATTCAGCGCTGCTTCAAAGCTTTCATTTACTCTCAAAACAGACTTCTAAAAAGCGGGAGAAAGACCAACTGTGTTAAAAAGCAGCTTCCAAATTAGGATTGTTTGTCCCTTTCGGAACAATCAGGAGCTGACTGTTTTCCTGCAGCCTTATAGAGCATCAATAATCCTGCTGCAAGTCTGTCTTGTGCTGAATCCAGGCTCATAGATGGCTGAGAAGTGGCTTGGTCTGCTGCTAAACTTCTGTTGGATGTTGGGTTGAACGGATGTCTTTTTTTATCTTACGTTTCTACTTGGGGTAGAGCTCAGGGTGAACTTTGCACCACGTGCTCTGCTAGCCTGGAGGCAGGCAAGCCAGCTCATTTTGGGAGCGTGTACACATTTCTAAAAGCAAAACAAAAAACCCTCTGCAAGAGATGGGTAGGCAAGAGATAGGTGGCTGCTGGAACACCAGGTGATTTTATGTGATTCGATAGTAAACAGCAGGTGGTTATGCAGAGGGAAGGACCCAGTGTCTCTGAGTTGGCTGGATGTTTAGTATGGAAGAGGCTGGAATCCACGCACAGCCTGACCGCAAGTTTGCAATACCCAGGAAAGGCTTAAACTGTCATGTGGATGCAGGAAAAGAATGAGCTTTACCATGGGCATGTTAATAAAGATCTCTTTATTAGAGAGGGGCAATATGTTGACGTAAGAATACTGTATCTTATGTATGCAGTAGAAATTAATCCGGATTAATTGGAGAAACTAAACATGATTAAAGTCACTCTTTTGGAATCAGAGCAACTTTTTATTTGATTTAGTTTAATTGGCTTACAAAGTGGCTGTTCTCAAAAGGATGTTCATACCCATGCTGGCTATGGGAGCATATACTCCGAACAAACCCGTCTCTCTCTGTCTGTCCTTTGAACGGAGCAGTTATGTTTACAGTACTATGCCATGTCAGTAGAGAGAACTGCCCTCCAGGCTTGCTCTCACCTGGGATGCTGTAAGAGGTAAACACTGCGATGACGCCTCCCTCTGCAGCAGGTGTTGGGAGTGCAGGGGTTGCTCTCAGCACCCCAGCACAGAGAGGGCGTCTGCTCTACACCTTGAGCGTAAGGAGTGAGGGAAAAGGCTGTGACACCACCAACGGCATAGAGAGAAGCGAAAGAGAATCCTGTGTTTGTTCTCCCGGCAGAAGGGAATACAAAGAGGCAAAACACACCATTGCACACTGGCATTTGCCCCATGATCAAAAGTGCTTCTGCATTTTATAACCAGCCCCAGGGATTTCCTGACAAGCCAGGGCTTCAGGATTCCCATGGGGATTATGTGCACAAATGACAATATCCCCCAGAGTAAATATTTAAGTGAGCTGGAGTTTTGAAAGGGATATAAGCCTTCTTGTCTGGGGCTCTGTCACCTTTAGCTACTCATGCTTAAGCAGACTTGATGGGAATTCTCCACCCACAGCCACCAGCCTCTTCGAACTAGAAGGGCTGGGACAGATTGTGGGAGCTGGCAGGGCTGGGGACCACAGGGGCTGGTGCTCCCAGCCCAGACGGCAGCATCCGTGAGTCAGCACGGCTGAGCTGGATCTCACCCTGAACAGCCATTCCCAGCCTGAAGGGACGGGAGACCCTGCAGCTCCGAAGGATGTCAGGGTGCCACTGGCTTTGCAGCATATCAGCCAGGGGGTAGGCTCTGTGTCTGAAATGTGAGACTTGTCCTTCAGCATCAGCAAGCCAGAGCTGGCTTGATGATTTTCAGCAGTGTAAGCAAGACTGAATTTTGCTGCTCTAAGGCTAGATGACCAGGCTGGCTGTGTCCCAGAACAGGAGAAAAAAGCTCTAGAGACCCAAACTTGTGGCTCTGGCAGCTACCGAAGGACAGAAAGGTGTTTGCTGTGGGAGGAAGGGGCTGTTCTGCATCACACATCTGCTGTGCATGCAGCGATGTCCTTGGCTATGCCACACTCTGAAAAAGCACAGTAGTTCAGAGCAGGGACTGAGGCTTTCCAGCAGTGTTTGCTGGTACCCTTCCCAACTTCCCTGCCAGCAGCCTGCTGGTTTTTTCCCTGTAATAACTGCTTAAAGGACAGTCCACAACATTTATGCTCCTGCTGACTTCAATCGCAACAGGTAGGCACCCAGCCCTTGGGAATGGCTGTGGTGCAGAGACCTTGGTAGGGCGTGCATAAAGCCAGGAAACTGTATTTGGTCAAGGTGTAAGTCAGAAGCACATAAGCACTTGTGAATCTGCAGAGCACCTAACAAAGGCAGAGTCCCTCCCAAGGACGGATTTGAAAGGCATCTCCCAGAAGTAGGAGGAGGAATTGCTGATGGTGTTGCAACACCAAATGCAGCAGAGCATGGGAGATGTAGCTCTCCACTGAAAATCTTCTCCCCAGGGAGCGTGTGCGTGCAGGTACAAAGGTTTGTTTTTAAAAATCACCTTGACGGAGTCTGCCTGTGCCGTTGTGGTTCTGTCTTCATGTCATTCCTCGTTCTAAGATACTTCGGGTTTCTCTCCCCACCCCTCTCCTTTTTTTTCCCTAGCAAAGCTTTAAACGGATCTATATTTAAAACAGGCTGCATACTGCCTGAAGACATTCTGACAGCAAATAATGATCTTAATAGGGCCCCCTGATACACGTCAGGACTCTTCCATTTATAATGCTCTGTAGTTTGAAGCTTGAAGAAGGTTTGTATTTGTTTTTCTTCCCCCAAGTGGTGACCACCTCTTGGTGTAGGGTAATTGAATTTGAGTCAGACAGGGCATTCCTGAGAATGGGCTGGCTGCAAAAATAGAGGCAAATGGCTGAAAGCTGTGTAGCAATGGGGGAGTTTAACTCCTCATTCTCCCCAAGTCTTTGCCAGGCAGAAACCGTGTCATTTCTTAGCAGTGCAGATGACTCTGCCATAAGCATCGAGTACTGCTTAGGCTGCTGACCTGGCTGAGATAGAAACTAAGTGTTGTACGAGATGTTGTGCAGGAGCAGATTTCCTCCCCGTGGGATGAAGCTCCTCTCCTTAACCAGCAGCCCACAAGGTGCTGCGTCCTAGAGCTGTGGGCTGCTGTCCCTTGGAGCTTGCTGGATGTGAGGGGGTAGGAGCTCCCGCAGCAGACCAGTGGTCCTGTGCCTGGGAGCCTGCAGTCCCACGGGGTGCTGCTTGAAAGGGCTCTTCCCTCTTTAGTTTCTCTCCTGCTGCCCCAGACATCAAAGGAACAGCTGAAGGGCCACTTCTGGCTGATTGCCATTTCATATCAAATTTAAGGTTGCCCCTTGGTGCTCTGGATGGACTTCTTTCTTCGCAGCCGCTGTTGGGGATGTGGATTGCTGCCACATATGGCTGTTCTGATGTCTCCTGTCTGCTCTTGTGGGACCCTGGAGGGGTCTGGTCCCCCTGGGTGCACAAAGCATGATTATGCTCTTCTGCCCCCCATGCCTGCCCTGCTCAGTCCACGTGGAGAGCTGCCTCCTTCCCCAGTTTTGACCTACAGCCACAGCCAGTGAAAGCAGAGTCAATGTTTCTGGTTCTTATCAGCTTCCAAAAGAGCCGATTCTCTGCTGAAACTTCTCCCGTGGCAATAACTGCTACTTCTGGCTTTCGTGGTCACCACGCTATGGCCAGATGCCTGCCAGTGCTCTCTGAGGACAGCTGGTGTGACTGTTCATGCCAGCTCCTTATTTCCAGGGGTTATACAGCTTCAATTCACCTATGGAACAGCGCAAGCTGAATTTTTGGAGAGCCCTTTTCGGTGGCCTGTTAGCTGTTGGCTTTGCAAAGCACCAGCTGAAATAGTTGTTGAGTTCGGCTGACAGCAGGCACTTCTTGTAAATGAGGGGAAGACAAAAATCAGTGCTTTAAAGAAGCATTGTGGTACGTGGGAAGCTTTCCCGTGTTGTAATGTTTATCTTCTTGAGCGTGTTATTACAGCTGTTGCATTTTCAGCACATGTGCGAGATTGCAAAAATATGCCTGTTCTCTGCTGTGTGGTTTACCTTGTAGCTGGAATGGGGAGATGCCATGGTGGGTAGAATTAACAGCATCAATTGTTGAGTACTGCAGTTTTAACATTGCACACATTATTGCATTTAAGTAGGTAGGGTAAATATTAATTAAAATACTTGGTGTGAAAGACTTGCAGAAGGACCGGAAAATCAATTGCATTCCTCCAAGGAGCTTTCTTGTTGAGATTTTTTTTTTTAATTCTTTCTAAATATTGGTGTCTTGCTGTGCTTGTTAAACTTCTGTTTCTTCTGCGCTGCTGTATCTCAAAGCAATTGCCCCATAAAATACCACAGCAGTGGGGATGGAGAGCAGTGAATTTCAGTGGGAAACTTTAACATGCATTACATATAAAATGAAATAGTGAGGTTTTAAGATGCCTTGATGGAGAAATGAATATACAGCCAAAAAACATCTTGGGAGGGGGAAAAGCACAGAATTTTCAGCTGCTGACACACAGATGAATTTGACTTACTGTATAAAGGACTGTAATAAAAGAACTCTCCTCGTCCTTGTGCCCTTTCTGCATTAGTGGCAAAAGGCATCAAAGTAACCATGTATTTACTTGTCAGGATCTGAGAAGCCATGATGCTGATGATAAAGTGCAAGGCTTAGGGATCTGTCTGTAGCGATTGTAAAGTATTCCCAGGACAAGCAGGGTAACAGGGACTGTAATTCAGGTTTCATTCTCTTTGCTGTCTTTTTGGTAAGATCTCCACAAAAAGTTGCTGCCACCTCCAAACTGCTGTTCCTGGTCTCAGGGCCACTGCCTCCACCAAGGATGGAGCTGAGCGCCCACCAGCAGTGCCTGCGAACAGCAGTCGCCAGAGTTGGTGCACTGAGTGGGGAGCCAGCCAGCTCCTCAACAAAACACCGAGGAGGTGCGTGCCTGGGAAGTCCCCCTCTTGCATCCTTGTCTCTGTGCCACAGCACCCGCTGGGCTTGGCCAAGGGCTCTGCCCTTCCCACTGGGGACCCTTCCAACCTCTGTCTCTTCCTTGCGGACCTGCCTCGCTGCTCCCCAGCTGTTCAAAGATGGGTGGGCTTGTACTGCCCGAGGGCTTTAATGGAAACATGCTGGCTGACGCGGCTTCTGTGTTGTTATTGAATTCACTGGGGATATTCTACAATTAGCTGGAAGCTGATTGCATTGCATGGTAAGTGTCACTATGATGAGATAATTAGAGCAAGCACCTCAAAGTCGTCAACAGAATCCGTCCTGACAGATGCCCCATCCAGGCATGTTGGATGTGCCCCTCAGTTTCAGGACATCTATGACCTGCCCCCAGATATAAGATTAGACTGCTGGCTCTAAGCAAGGGTCAAAGAAAACCCTGTTCTGCTCTTTCTTTACATCTGAACTTGTGCATCTAAATAAAAATGGAGCTTGGGTGAGGGTGTTTATGATTCCTCTGCTAGAGGTGTGTGCTTCTTCCTTGATCTTTCTCTTTACAAAGCGCTATGGAAAATAACTTTAGGAAACGGGTCAGACCTTTCCCTGGGAAGACTGGAAATGGATACAGCTGTGTAGCTCCACGGTCATCATTTTGTGTCTGGCAGACTGGCATTAGAAGATAATCCAAGTTTCCTTAACAGCCAGCCTGGCAGAGCAGCACCCAGCTACAGGTATCTCTGTCTTCTACCTGAAGCCACCCTGTGTCTCGAGGATTTTCATTTTCCTATTCCCTGCCACCCCCTCTCTGCTGCAATCTGTTTTGTGTTGGGTTTTTGGTTGGCTGGTTTTTTTGAACTGCTTGCACATTTTGTTAGTAAGCAGGTATCTTGATACAGAGATCATGAGAAATACATACTTATCGCTGTCTCCTGGCTGCCCTGCTGTTGGTGCTCATGACGCAGGCCTTACTGTTGCGTTGATGGCTTCTTCAATCATAGTTATTATGTACTTGAAAGGCTCTCTGCACTGAATAAGTTGCTTTGAGCTTTTGAGTTTGCACACCACAAGTCAGCTGCTCGTGGCTCTGTGTTTCGACTTGAAATGGTGCATCATCATCTTGCTGCCCTACAGCCTTCTGCTTAGAGGGATGGGGTGCTGTTCCCCCGAGAGGAGGCACAACACACGGCTCTCCTGTTCGATTTGCCTAGGACGGTATCTAGCCTCGGTGTGATGGGGGGCTGCCTTTCACATCTTACATCTGGGAGAAGTCCGACCTGCAAGTAAAGATGTTTTTGCAGTAACAGGAGATGCGAGTGCAGAGTTTGAGAGCAGCAGGTGATTGCAAGCAAGTCTCCTGAAGCCAAAAGAGCATTGCCTGCCCTCACCCAGAGTCATCACTCCTCTCTGACACTCAGTGGCTAATGTGTGACCATCCTTCTTTGCATGCAAAGAAAAAGGTGTAATTTGAGGTGTTTAAGTGAATCACATTTCTTTTGCCTTGTAACAGATTAATGGTAATTATACATACAATTATCTGGGACAAATATTTTCAGTTACACTGTCCTCTGTTAATAGAGAAGCTCCGTCTTTGTACACGACAATATTTATTATAGCTCGTGTCCAGGAATAACCGCATCCCTGTTCTTCAAATGAATGAACGTGATTAAGAAGCTTAACACCACATGGCTTTGTAGAAAAAGCACTTGATAAGCTTTCTGTGAGTAGACATCTTTGGCAATGTTCCTGAAATAGAACTTTATATTTAAAAAAAAAAAAAAAAAAAAAAAGCTAGAGTGGAAGAGATAAGAGCACTTTAAACAAGCTTATAGATGAAAGAAATGATCAAGCTCATGGAGAACTTGCATAATACAAATTGGGTAGTCAAGGGCATGTGCAATAAGTTTTTTTCTGCAAGTCATTAAAGTAATAGAGCTCCTTCATGTCATCGGCTCTTTGTGAAGAGACAGCAGGTAGTCTTTCTGGAGATGAACAATGAAGCACTGAACATGTAGCTGCATTAACAGGATAATGACGGAGAACTGAAGTCAAAAGAAAAGTATCTTTGCTGTATTCTCATCATTCTTTTTCTTGACTCTCAATTGAAGACTTTCATGCCAGGAGGATCTTTAAGTTGCAGTTCTGAAGATGGTGGTCTGATCCCCTGGGCCACAGAAGGTGCAGAGCTCCTGCCACCAAGCATGTGAGGACACGATTGCAGTGAGGGCTGCTCACGAGTGCAGAGGCTGAGGGAGGTTCGAAGTACACTCTAGCATGCGCTGTTTGTGGGAGACGGGCAAATAAATTTTCCTCTGCTTGTGATGAACTAGGATGATGTGGACAATATGGTTGTGCCTTCTGGAAGTGCTTAAATGTGAGACGGTATTTTGGGATGAATAATGTTCAGTGTCACTTTCTGATATGCAGAAGGCTTTGAGTTCATATCTTTGCAACAAGCCTATGATGTTTTTCATTTCAGCACTCTTTCCAAACAAGAGACTAGAGCGACCAGCTCAGTGCATGCCTTAATCCTAGCGGCATTTTAGTCTCCATGCACCTGCTGCATAGTTCACAAGGACATGGGCAAGCTTTGGAAACCGGTGTCTTCCAGAGGCATGGCAGAAATTACTTGTGGAGGTTATCCTGGTTATCAGCTGGATGCTTCATTCTAGTTGCTGATGCTTCACGTCAGCGCCAAGTCCAGCATGTGCAGCTGAATATGGTTTTAAGCATTCCTTTGTCATTCCTGGTGCTTTTCCAGAGCATGTCTTCAATTACTCCTTTACAGCTGTGGGACCTTTGTGGCCCAGCCACCAACACCTGAGTTCGGTTTGCAGGGGGATGCTCTTTTACAGCTGATTCTTTTGGGAACCTGTGGCAACCTGGTCTTCAAAAGTCATCTGCAAGACAGGGATTATGCATCCTGGGAGGTTCAGACTCAGACACCACTGTAAAACCTTGACCCACGCTTCTCTGCTGTAATATACAAGGTTGGTACATTTATTAGGCTTAGGTAATTTATTTATTTATTTAATTCCTCTGACATCCAGGGCTTTTGCTTTCTTCTTAAAATGCTGATTCTCTGAGCTGATGTAGTCATCTTTCATTCCTTCAGCTAGTTCTGCTTGTGTTCACTTCTGCATCTTTAAATCAGCTGGCAAGAGGCTATTTATAACATCAGGGTCCCTCTCCAGATCAGCATTATTTAGCGGTAAGATACTATCTGTTGATCGGTTGACTATTAGTATATCGAGGGGCTTTTTTTTTAGCTAAAGCCAGCATTTTTCTAAACATATTTCTACTCGAATGTAAGCATCAAAGGTTTTCAAATCACCGTAGGATTTAACTATGGCACAGTATTAACTTGCTTGGATTGGTCTTACACTTCTGAGGAAGCAAACTAGATTCACAGTGGACTCGGTCGGGTAAAAGGAAGGTATTGCACATGACAGGCTCACAAGCTGAGGTCCCATGAACACGCTGGGTTTCCCTGATCTGTTGCCCTGGCTCTAATGAAAGGCTGGAAAGCAAGAGAGGAGGCAGATGCACCAATGTGGGTGCCTTGCAGTTGTGCAGCTAAATTGGGCTTGTAGGAAATGCTTTACTGGGCAGAGCTTGTCCCTGTATAGATGCATTTCAAGCCGGATAGTTTACGCTCTAAGTAGTTTATGTGATGAATGTACAAGTCCTTCCTCCAGTGAACTGGATTTCTGGCGGGTTCCACCCTCCCCTGAAAGGCGGCTGAATTCTCTCTGTGAAGGCTAGCTGTGCGCAGGGCGGGCAGCTCTTGAAGCACGGAGGTTTACGTTCAAGTTCTTCTCGCTTTCTTCACGCCCTGTATTCTGGCGGTATCTGCAATTCCCGTTCCCCAGCACAGGCACCTCTCTTACACAGCCCGGGCACCTCATCTGGCTGCCGTCAGCCTTGGGTGTCCAGGTTATGCCAGAGCATGCTGTGGATGCCGAGCAGTGGTAAATAAAGCACAGCTTTCAGATGACTTGCTCTGCTGTGGGTTTCCTTAGCTCTACTGAGGTGTCATCGTCTTTCCTAGTCTTGCGTTTTCCTCCACTAAACTTCCAGCTGCTGGCTTTTGGGGCTTTGCATTGAGAAAAGCCTGCATGGCATTTCTGTCTCTTCTTCCTGGCGATGCGTGCTCTGATCAGCCATGCCCTTCAACGTTGGTGCTCTCCACCGCATTTTTCCAGGTCGCCCAAAAAGTTCATAGAGTTCTTCTCCAAACCTTGCCCGTCTTAGGCATAGTCTTGTAACTGGGACAGTTACGAATCAGGGTTGAAAAAAGAGGACTGTCTCCTCATTGTCCTGAGGTTATGCACGAAGTGACTGAAAACTTTTTTAGCTAGGGAATTTTACAGGGAACGTGGGTTTGGCTCCCAGTTTACACCCGCTTGTTCTTTTTGATACGGTGGCTAGGACAGTCTCGTTTGGTGAGAATGGTCAGCTGTCCTAGTTCCTGGGTGTGACCTAGATATGGCTGTATCTGAACATGCCTCTGTCCAGCAGTCTGATCTCTTTGAAACTGTTTTTATTATTTAGCCCTTTCCAATGGTTTCTATTATCTGCAAACTTAACCATAACTCAGTTTTAGTTATCCTAAAACTGGTTAATCCCACATGATTCCCTGGATGTATCTGGAGGCCAGATGCTGATTGCCTATTGGTTAATGAAACTTTGAGACCTGTTGAGGAACCAGTTAAAGTTTTTTCTATGGCTTATGTTAATATTAGTATTGTAAGGTAATGGTAACTGAAATGGTGATACCTGACTCTACCAGCTATTTTTTCTCCGTGAAATAGATTGGGGAAAAATAAATCCAAAGAAATTCAGAGGTTCTTAAGTGGAAACTGCTCTGGCCAGAGAAGACACCTTTGTGGTGGAGATCTTTAGGAGTTTCTGATGGAGATAGCAAGGAGCTTCTGGGAGATGGGTTTTTGACACAAAGGATTAGTGAAGGCTTGAGAGATAGCTCAGACCTGTCGCTGTTTGGGGTGGGGTCCCCCATGGACTGTATGAAATGGCTGCAGGGGGTGCAAGAACTGGGAGTGTTTGCATGTGGTGTACCAGGTTTGGGAATGTGAGGCTGTGGTGCTGAGAGTGAGTTTTGTTCTTAAGAGGGTATTTCATGCTGTTTGAAGCGGGGGGGGGGGGGGGGGGGGGGAAGCCCCAAAGTAATTGGAAAACCCATGACTGTTCTTTGGAGGGTGCAAAAGAAGCAGAGCACAGCGGATTTTCCCAGGGATGTCAGCCACGAGGAGGTAAGGTGGAAGGCAGTGCCTGTGCCCGTTCCCAAATGCAGAACGAATCATTAATCTCTGCATTATTTTTGGCATACCAGAAATAGCATAGCTATTACAAAGATTCTTTAAACTCTTGTGAAGTTGTCTGGATGTTGAATTATTTGAGTCTCCCTTCCCAATGAATATAAGCTAGGAATGAAATAACTGATTTGCATCAAATCCCTCCTTACTTTTCCTTCTCTTCATGAAGATTACGTGTCTCATCACTTTATACTGGTCTTTCATCCCCAAACTTTTTATAAATAGCAGTTTTCCTTGAATCATGGTATTTGTGCTTGCCTAGCACCCCCTTTTTTTTTTTTTTTTTTTTTTTAGGAAAAATATCCTCACTTTGACTTTTAACTTCTTGTGAATTTTTTCCCTTGACTATGTCCAGTCTGAATTTTTCCAGTTGGAACACATAAGCCGGTATTTCATTAGTTTGGCATTTGCTTTGTCTGAGCATTAGAAGATTAGTGCGACTGCTTGCACTGGAGCGACAGCTGCCTTTCAGTTCGGCTGCCTTCCTGCACTGCTCTGCCCAGAGGTCCGTGTCGGCACGGCTCTGTGTGTGTGTGGGAGCAGCTTTAGAGACGCTTTTGCTAAATTCTGAAAAATTTTTAGATGAGTCTTATAATCCTGGGGCAGGGCTTTGGAAATGTCAAGTTGAATCGCTCGGACCGCTCTTCTGCTAAGGGTTTGCTTTGCGTTTTGTGGAGAAGGAGCTCCACGACCGCGCTGTGAGCTGAGGCTCTCCCTGCGCATCGGCAGTGCCGTCTCTCCAGCCACCCACGGCCCGTACAGATAATGCCACCGCAGAGCACCCCTCCCCTTCCCAAACAGGTTATGAGCACTGACTTCTGTTATATATTCCAATCATGCAAATTCCTCCCAGAAGGTTTCAGCGATACCAACTAGGTCAAATTTATGCTCTGTAAATGAGCAATTCCCATTTCTCTTGTTTATTACCCAGGCTTCTCACATCGGTGTAGAGGCAATTACAGAATTTTGTCTCATCCCTTGGTGAGTTGATTAATGTTGTTCTTGACATCTTGGTTTCTTTGTGCTAAATGAATAGTCATTTGTTGTCTCTTCTCTTCCTCCTTCTTCCCCTCCCCACTTTCCCCTTTCGTTCCTTGCTTCTCACTGTTTAAAATCCTCCTTCTTCCCTCGTGCAGCTCGACGGTCTCCTAGAGGAGCCCACAAACCCAGCCCGCCTTCCACAACTCCCTGCCTGCACGCCTTCGTGCAGGAGCGGTTACCAGCAGGTTGCCTGAACCTTTCTCCTGTTTTATCCTGCACAAATTACTTTGTTAGGCACTGCCACATGGGATGTGTTACCCCATGCTGATATCAGCATTTTCAGCTGCTTTGAGAACTCAAACCAGAGTTCGCTATGCACTTATAAAATCATAGAATGATTTGGGTTGGAAGGGACCCTTAAAGGTCAGCTAGTCCAGCCCCCCTGCAATGAACGGGGACATCTTCAACTTGATCAATACTAGAAGCATTTCTGTTGCTCTTGACAACTTTCTCTGAGGTTTTTTTATTTATTTATTTTGCTGTTTGCAATTTAGTGGTGGAGGTATCTTTTTTAAAAAAACAACAACAGCAAACCTGAAGTTAGCTTCACAGCCAAGTGAATTGCTGCTTTTAAAAGCTTCTTCTGCAGAAATCCTCTCTAAATGCATACAGGTAGTCAAACCAGCCTTGATCTTAATGTACCACTGAATTATGACCAGAAACTAGGACATGCATAGAAATAGGAGCTCTTGCTTCAGCCAGGGAATGCAGAACCCAGCTGGAGGCTGCCTTGCTTTGAATGCTGGGCAGGTCTGAGTGCAGAGAGGAGTAACCTGCTGACTGATGCTTGAAGCACGTTTTTCGGCCCCCCACTGTGACTGCAGTTCAGTGATGGGCAGGGAGATGCAGATAGCTGGGTCTTGCAGCTGGTTTCTGTTTTGGGATGACATCCTGAAGTATGGCCCAGACTGTTCAGGGAAGGACAGATTTGTGAGAAGAGGGGGTGGAAGCATTTGTGAATCCAAGGTGAAAGAGCCCAAAACAGCTGCTTTTAATGGGTTGATTTCTCTGGATACTATCTGGAGGAGAAGAGAAACACTGGCAGATAAGGAGGTCCTGGGTCCAGAACCCTTAGGAGGGGGAGAACATCTCAGGATTTTTGTATGGGACATCTCGGTTTTGCTGTTTTCCTTGTGACAGGAATGCTTGTCAGGAGGGAAGGATTGTTTTTGCTGCTACCTGACCTTTTCTTCTGTTTGCTTTTCTCTCTGGGCTCACACATTGCCTAGAGCCGTCTGTGCTGGAAGATTTCTAGGGTTCAGATATCTCTGGTAGAAAACTGGCTGAGGTGGGCCATAGGGATGTTTATGTAGGTCCTATGGACTGAAAACGTTTCAGGCATCCCTCTTGTGCCCTAAGGATGCAAGAACTTCATGCATCTTGAGTTTTTAATTCTAGTCCTCCACTTCATGGGGACAGCTGTTCTTCTATGCCATAGAAAAGCATTCCTTCCAAGAACCTGGAGTCAGGAGTCTGTCAGTGCTGCTCTGTGTCCAGGTGATCACTCCTCTGTTCCTTCCTTTTAAAGTAGCCATATGTAAGGGATGAAGCCTTTGAAGACCTCACAAAGAATGGATGGGCTTCTTTGATTCATGGATTTCAAGAAGGTGTATGATTTTCACTTCTCTAAACCAATTCAGCCAGACCAGTGGTGAGGCAGCCCAACCCAAAAGCGGAAAAGTGCTGTTTTCCTCTCTGACTTTGACAGATGGTGTATATTAGTCGTAAGCCAATGCAAGGCTTGTCAGCTGCCCTGCGGTCTCAACATCTGGGTGTAAATTTCAGACACATATTTTCACTGAATAAGCATAGACATCTCCTGAACTGATTTCTCCTGAGCTAGAAACACAGGTTTGTAAGATACCCCTCTCCAGATGGTCCACCATCACCGTTCTCACCAGTAGGAAAGAGTAAATACCTGCAATTCCTACCCCAGAACCCTTCTTTTATGGTTTTGTGTCCATCACATGGTTGGAGTCAACATCCTGCTGCATTGCCCCTTCTGTAGAGACCTCCCTGATCTTTTACAAATCTTACTGCCAGTGCTGTCACAACCTGAAAAGGATGGACTTGGAGAAGAACCAACTGGTGAAAGGCAACCCTTTCTGTATCTTTAAAGTCTGTTTTTTCCCCAGCTTGTGCTGTGGCAGGCGATCACTCATAGCCTTTCTGGTGCAGAGACCTGGGGACGTAAATTCTAGGCGGGCACGTTTACTTCCCTCGGACCATGATAATAGAGAAATGATTCACATTTATAGCTTCGGGAAGAGACGTGCTCAGCATTGATCCCACAGCACTCCTGCCTTTCTCCTGCACAGTCCTTGGGAAAACAAGGCTCCTTCCACGTGATGCTGGAGGACTGCAGCAGCTTGTGCTGCCTGGAAGTTCTGGGAGGATGTTCAGCCTGTAGAGGCCAACGAAGGTGAGTGCAGTATGTCTCCTCTCCCTGGTTGAATTCTGGTTTGCTGCTTAGAGACAGTCACTTTTTCATATTTGCTGAGCTATGTTTTAGATTTGAGGTAGCTGCTTTGCTCACTCCATGCTCATTATTGCTGTTGTGCACATGCATTTTGATGTATGTGCAGTTCATCACGCAGTGTGCGAGAAGCAGAGCAGACCACATGGCGCTCCAAATGTGTTCCAGGAATGTAGGGAGACTGGAAGAGCAGCGGTCCTTTGGGCCAGGCAGCTTTTGAATACCACCTTGTTGGTGCCCACCTTGGTGTTTAGCTGTGGGGAGGATGGAGAAGCCCCTATCCAGGGCAGAAGCTTCTATCCAGCACCAGGCTGCAGGACTGAAAAGGCTGTGGGTCTTATCCTGCTTGTGTTTATCCTGACTACTGAATACCAGTACCTTCCGCAGAACACTTCATAGCTAAAAGAGTCTGAGCAAACAGGCTCGGTATACACATGCTGCTTGTCTTGGCCACACTTGAATAGATCCTTCCTTGACTTCCTACTGACTCCACATTTTCTCCATGCCCTCAAGTCCACACAGGGAAGAGACCAGAAGCGCTCCATCCGCCGCATGAAGCTGTCAGCTGTAACCAGCCATGAAAAGCCATCTATCAGAGCCCAAGTTTCATCAGCTCTCGGCTCACAAAGCTTCCACCTGCCCTTACCTTGCCAGTGTTGCAGGTCTATTCCCAGGAGAGATGAAGGACACAGGGCCTTGAAATGGGCTGTTGTGCTTGCATCCTAAAAGAGAGTCTAAAAATAACTTGGTGGATTTGTAGAAAATCCTGTGTTGCTTAAGCATCTTTTTGTGGTTTTTCTCTCTCGCCTCTCTCTCTT
The DNA here is from genome assembly GCF_023634085.1 of Falco cherrug. NCBI lineage: Eukaryota > Metazoa > Chordata > Aves > Falconiformes > Falconidae > Falco > Falco cherrug. The sequence continues at coordinate 7,496,175 of NC_073704.1, read as the reverse complement.
TTTTTTTTTTTTCTCTTTTTTTTTTTTTTTCTTCCCCCCTTGTTGAGAATTGTTTCTGCTGAGAGATGTTATAGCAATGACCCTCAGGGGCAGGGAATCAAGCATTCCACTGGAAAAGCATTTCCAGGGCTAGTGCTTTGGGGTGTGTAGGTGAGTGCATCCCTCCGAGCTAGGGAGGCACAGGAGACCAAATACCCCTGATGTCTTGGGCTCTGGCTTTGCATGGTTAGGGAACCTAGACCTTGGACCTGAACTCTCTGGCCCTTTTCTCAGGTTACGGGGATACTGTGTAGTGTTTTGACAGCTGAAAGTCTGGAAATAATGAGCTCAGAGCAGTGTTTTCTCTCTTGTCCTCTTTCCATTTAGTGAAGAAGATGTATGATTTAGCAACCGAGGCCAGGTCTGTTTGCTCAAAGCTCTTGTTTAATCAAGGAGTGCGAGCAGGCAACTTCTCACGGGGTCTCTTTCCAGGTTTGTCATGCCATTGACAGATGAATAGTATTTTCCCACATGGCTTCAGATCAGCAGGGAGGACGAGCACCCAGCAAAAGTGGCTCAGATTTGACTGGTGTAATAATTTGGAACGCAATATTTTCTTTTTTTTCTTTTTTCTTTTTTTTAATGTTTCCAGGGTTGTGTTTTGAGAGTTATTATTTGTTCCTAGAGCTTTCTAGAGGCTGATAAAATGTTCAGGGTTTCCTGCTCCGCAATTGTAATTCTGCCATCTTTATTTTTGTTCTATGTCAGAGTTGTTCAGCAGTATTTTCCATTTGAATGGCTGCAATTTTAAAGGCATTCATTCTGTTTATGGAAGTCCAGAGGTAGTGTGGAAACCGCTGCAAGAGAGCAGTGGGGTTTGGTTCCTCAGGTTACATCCATTCACACATGGCTTTGCCTCAATAACAGGGGTTGACAAGAACTGGAATACAAAACCTTGTTGGCCATGGGTGTATAGCAAATGCCTGGGGAATTAGAACAGTAGTAGGACAAAATACAGCATCTGTGGTTGTTGTGGTTCTTCCTGAGACCTTAATCTATTGATGGCACATCTGCCTGTCTCTTCGGTGTAACCCCTGAGACACAAGATACAAGCCGAGGTTTATGTGTTATTGCTGAGGTGGAGGGAGATGCACAACCAGCTGTAGCAGGCAGTTTAGCTCCAGCCTGCATGGCCTCATGCCATCCAGAAGAGGAAATGGGATCAAAAACCAGGCCAACATCATCTGCAATGGATATGTGATACAATGGAGCTGCTGGGGCAGCATGCCTTGGGCCAGGGTGGTCTATGTGCTCCCAAGTCCACGGGCACTGCCTCAAGCCTCAGCAGTCGCTCATGCTTTTTGTCAGGGAAGTGTATGAGGCGTGGAGGATGGAGACACTCTCTGCCTTCCAAAGCATGGAGGTAAGGATGCTTATGGCCGAGGAAACCAAAGCTGCATTTAGCTGCCTTGGTCTTAGCTGTGCTCGGCACGACGTGCAGATCACAAAGGAACGGGCACAGCAGAGTGCACGCCACAAAAGCGTATTTCCAGGGGGGGAAAAAATGCATGAAGAGAAATGGGAGGCACAGGATGTCCCCCAAAGACGGATGGAAAGAAGATGGAAAGATGTGTAACCTCATGGTGTAAGGACTACATGGCCCAGAAGGCAAGGACAAGCCTCTGACTAGCCTCTCTGATATGACCACTGCAAAGTCAATTAAAACTTCCCAGTCCCAACAGTAATTCCCTCTCTTTGGCCTCACAGCTTTTAGTGTGGGGAGGAGATGGTTATCAGTGCTCTCCCAGGTGTCTGCCTCCTCATATTGCTCCCCATGGCAGTAGAAGCCCTGCTGGCTGAGCAGTCCACTGGAAAGCCGGGATGCTCGGCTTGTTCATAAGCAGTCCCTAAGGTGGCAATCCTGCAGGCTGTAGGTCTCTCTCGTCCTCTTCTGATCACAGCCTTAAGTGGGTGTCTGAAAGGAGAAGGGGCTGGAGTTAAGTGTGGTGGGTGCAGGGAATGGCAGACACAAAGGGCAGCAATCAACCAGGCATGTTCAGAAAGTCATTAAAAAAAACCAAAACCCTAACGCTGTGTAAATTGCAGTCCTGAAATACCCTAATTAGGAGTTCCGAATTATCTCAGTAGGACCACAATTAAAATATTCAAGATAACCAGGAAAGGAAGCATGTCTCCCTTTCCTCGTTCAGCATGTCGAACTTCTCTTTCTCTCATTGTAACATTTCAAAGATGTTTTGTTCTTGAAACGCGAGATACTTGTTCCCAAAGGGAATATACTTATATCCTGGTGTTGTCCCAGGCTGTTTTGATTGGTTAATTACAGAGAATAGGTTCCCCAGCATTTCTGTCTGGTTCAGAGGCCCATGTGTAATCATGTAGAGGGCTGTTTATCTTCACTGTGCACTTAATTCTGAGTGTCACTCCTAAAGAAAATAAAAATAAATGCAGCTATATTTGGTGGAAAGCAGCAGTAGCTTTGGCTGTAACAGGGAAGTGCTGGGTTGTGGTTTACCTCTGGCTGCTGTGCAGAACGGTGTTATCAATGATAACTCTGCTCTGCTGCCAGGCTGCTTCTGGCCGAGCACAGGGTTTTTGCATCACAGGGATCTCCTTTGCTCCTGCAACCATCCAGCAGCCAAGGCAGGCAGCGGAGCTTCCTTGCAAAAGCTCGGTATGAGCCTGTTCTCTGAGGGTAGCGTGGGTGTTACAGGGAGAGGGGCTCCAGGGAGGATGGAGGGAACAGCCTTGCATCTTCCAAAGCAGCAAGCTGTACCCTGCTACTCATCCTTTTCCGAATTAACGATGAGCTGATTTTCAAATTAATGAAACTGGCATCGTATGGAGCCTAGGGAACAAGTTGAGCCAGTCACAGGGACTTGAGATGTCTACGTGGGATGTGTTTTCATCTGCTAGGACTCCCCTGAGGCCCTGGTCCCATCTGCTTTCATCGCTGCTGTCGGATGCTCTGCACCACGAGGCTGGGCCAGCCCATGGGCTCCTGCAGAGACCTTACCTCTGGCTCTGGGACTGTAGCATCTGGACATCTGGGTTGGTTCTGCATGGATCCACAGTGTGTTAGCTTAAACTCTGCTGGAAAGCAGACCATCTGCTTTTGGAGTAAGCTTGCCTGTGAAATACTGGAGTTGTGCTCACACTGTGCGGTGCCAGGGCTACCCCGCTGGCGGTGCGAGTTATCCTCAGCCCAGATCCCCTGACCCTGGGTGGCAGCCACCTGGGTCTGTGCAAAGCCACCTCGTGGAGAAAATGCCAGCAGATGGTGCCCAAGAACATGCACTAACCAGGACGTGGAGGTTGTGGAGAAGCAGAAAAACTGCTTGTCCTGTCCCTCCAGCAGTGCCTGTTTTCCTGGAAAGCTTTTCCTTCCCATGAGTGTGTTTTATGGGACTGTGCAGAGCGCGATAGACTCCGTTGCAATTCTGTCCTTGCAAAATTGCCTGTAGGCTAGACAGCACTGGCCTCGCCACGATGGGATTGGAGTTGTGCTCCATCTGTTTAGGGGATGGTCCTCTGCGCATCCTTCCAGGTGCAGGAGCTCTCTTGCAGAGCCACAAGCATCATGCTGCCTGGCTCATGGCAACTTCTTCTGTGTCCTAAGAACTTTTGCCTCGTGGGAAAATCACTTGAAGCTTGCTCCTTTGGGGTTGTTTTGGGGTTTTTGGTTTGGTTTGGGTTTTTTTTTAAAGTGAAAAATACGCTGTGCTTAGGGAAGCGTGAGTCAGACTGGCATTGCAAACAAAGCGGAGTTTGCAGGATTGCTCGCCTATCAGCAACTGGAATCTTCCCCGGGTGCTGGGCTGTTTCCTGCTCTTACAAGTCTTTGAAGTCCGATCTTTGTCCTGCTGCAGACTTTTGCTCTGATAGTCACACAAAAGATGGAAACTTAATAGAGAAGTGAAGCAACTATGAAAACAGCAGAGCTTTTCTTCAAAGAGGGAAGTGTGTAGAGTAGCTCTGGTGTAACCATGTCTGTGCACATACTTGCTTGAGAATGTCAGGACATCTGTGTAATCAATAATTCCCCATGCAGTAATTATTGGCTTATGATCTCTCATTTCACACTACCATCCTCACAGAATATTATTTCAGAGCACGTATTTTTCTGGATTTCCTTGTGGGGAATATGAAGGCTTTTTCCCCTTCCAGAGCCTCTTTGTCCATGACAGACACTGAAAGAGTGGGATCTGCTGGTCGTTGCCCCATGCTGAGTCAGGACTCCAATCAAGGAGCAACAAGACCTTACTTGAGCTGTTAAAGGTTGGCAAGTCACAATGACTAGAGCTAGTCTGCAGTGTGCTCTGAAAACAACCAAAGCAGCTCCAGCAGCTCCCTAGCAGGGATTCAAAATGATGCTGATGTAGGATGATCCATGTAACCACATTAGCCTCTGGGACAAATCTGCTATACCTTTCTCCTACAAGTCCTTGCGTTAGTGTTTTTATTCCTGTGGGAAAGGGGCCACCAACATCTGGGCTTAGTTCCCTTCTAAGTAACTGGCACAGAAGCAGGCACCCACGTTTGCGTGAACGAAGGGGTACGTGCTAGATCTTGCCTGTTGTGTCTGGATCCTGCAAACTGCTGATGGCTCTTCCAGGTTCCAAGGGCAGGCCAGCAGTGGATAACCAGGCAGCCTGCCCTGCTGCCTGCCCCCAGCCTGCTGCAACGGAGCTTTGTGCTGGAACACAGAGGAGGAAGTTTCCCTTTCAGTTGATCAGCTGTTAGTTGAGGGATGTCAAGGGCTACAGTTACTTTGCTGGGGCTGGTGACGGTTTTGCTGATGATTATCTGCTCAGTGTCATCTCTGACACTTTGCAGCGAAACCACGTTTCCAGATTAGACCTGCTGTCACATTGTTGTCACTTATCTGGGTTTAAGGAAAAGCTACCAAAGTGTTTTGAAATGCTCAGGTTCTTGCAAACAAGCACTCCACCCCCAAAGTAAGTAGGGGAGACCTCCTATCCTTACTCCAGGGCTTTCCTCCTGCCTTGGTGGGTAGTGTGACATTTGTCTAAGGCTGTGCAGCACCCCTTCTCTCCAGCCTTGCCCCTCTTCTGATGGGACAACTTTTCCAGCTGCACAAATGATAAGTTGCATCTGCTTCCAAAGCGACCCACAGCCCTTGGAGAGGCTGTAAAGTTTTCACTGGGGGAGTTATCGTTATTTCCCCTTTTGGGGTGTTGCAATTGTCTCTGTGGGACAGGGAGACACGCGGCGAGGCAAAGCCTGTGCATCAGCAATTTTGAAAGGCTAAAACTCATCGACTCCTTCACAGGACGCTGCTGGGTGGTGGCTTAATTTGCATTAACTACACACAGCTAAGGGAATTGATAATATACCATATTCTCCGATATCAGTACTATTTGTCAGCTTTTGGTGTGTCAGCTGTATTGTCTCCATTTCACAGTTGGCTTTGCCGGGCCAGGCTGACGTGTCTCAGGTTATATTTCCTTTCCTATCTATGGCTGATTTCTCCAGGTCAGTTTACCTGCCGCCTCATACAGGGCATGGGTAACTTGACCACCATAAGAGTGGACGGAACATGTCCTGTTCTTTCACTCTCTGGGGTGGATTTGCCCTAGAGAGGGTCCTCTTCATAAGCCGTGAAGTGTGGATGGGTAATGCCAAACCCTTTGGGAGCCCCTTGAAAATGGAACTATTCTTTCCTTGACACCAGTGGGATGGGAGGGAGCTGCATGACTCACTAGGTGAATTCCAGAGGCTGAAGGTAATTCCCAGTATGAAATCTTCCCTCTTGCTTGTAAACCTTTGGTTCTCATGGAGTGTTTTGCCTGTAAAGGGCTGAATGCATCATACCAGCTTGAATGTACTTGATTCCACAAATCAGCACCTGCTCAGCAAAGTCCCAGAATGAGCCTCTACATGTTTTTTTTTTTATTTTTGAGTGCAAAATAAGGGAGCCATTCAATTCAAGCTGATTTGCAAGAATAAACTGAAGAGGGAGAATAACACTGACAAAGCTCAGCACTCCTCAGATGAATTCAGCATTAATCTCTATTAATGATTTAGCACAACCATTAAAAGCATCATAAAACAGATGCTGAAGAAAATTCAGATGTCCTGCATGACTTAATCTCCAGACATGAAGTGTCACTTACACTTTTGAAGAGTTTGTCTTTTTATTGGTGGCAGGACATAGTAAGCACAGTGCCTGGTGTCATGAATGCATGGAGATTGATAAGCTAGTGCATGTTTTTTCTTCTTAAGAACCACCCCATTTGAGATACAGCAGATCTAGTTCTGCTTTTTCCATCTGTGGTATGCCACTGCTAGGAATTGTATGCTCACAGAACACTTAAGATTGTAAGGGACCTCCAGAGCCCATCTGGTCCAACCCCCTACTCAAGCTGGGTCCCCTACAGCCAGTTGCCCAGGACTGTGTCCAAATGGCTTTTCAGTACCTCCAGGGAGGGGGACTCCACAGCCTCCCTGGGCATCCTGTTCCAGTGCTCAGTCACCCACAGTAAAAAAGTGTTTCCCAATGTTCGGAGGGAACCTCTTGCATTTCAGTTTGTACCCACTGTCCTGCTGGCAATTACGTTGTCTAATGCAGCCCAGGATACCATTGGCCATCTTTGCCACAACGGCACTTTGCTGGCTTGTGTTCAACTTGGTGTCCACCAAGACCCCCAGGTCTTTTTCTGCAGAGCTGCTTTCTGGATGGTCAGCCCCCAGCATGCCTTACAGGAGGCAACGCCAAAAGCCTCACTGAAGGCCAGGTAGATAATAACCACTGCTCTACCTTAGTCTACCAGGTCAGTCATTTCATTGTAGAAGTTTCTCACGTTGGTCGAGCATGACTTCCCTTTGGTGAAGCCGTGTTGCCTACTCCTGATCATTTTCTTGCCCTTATGTACTTGGAAATGGTTTTGAAGATTAGCTGCTCCATCACCTTTCCAGGGATCAAGGTGAGGCTGTCTGACCTGTAGTTCCCTAGGTCCTCCTTCGAGCCCTTCCTGAATACAGGAGTGACGCTGGCTTTTCTCCAGTCCTTGGGCACTTCTCCCAGTCACCATGATCTATGATGATTGAGTGGCCTTGCAATGACATCTGCCAGCTCCCTCAGCTCTTACAGGTGCATCCC